>NC_030677.2:33945807-34314974 GCF_000004195.4 Xenopus tropicalis | reverse complement strand
ATGTCGTGCAATGTTCCATTATAAGCACTATTTTATTTAATTGCAGAAACAATGCACCACTGACAGAATTTCCACCATTCTATAAAACATAACCTCTCTCTTTTGCATCCCTTGCTTGTTTAGAAACCATTAGTCATTGACAAATACTTCCACCGTATTCCTGGTAAAATAGTATTGATTAACTATAATTAATGCAAATCACTTTTTTAAAGTTTATGTTATGAAAAGCAGTGGCAAATCTGAAGGAAAAAAGGCAACTTAAAAGCTATCATCAGGCCCGCCAAAGTGTGATTTTATTTGTATTATGCTAAAAGCAAACATATCATTTCATTTCTTAAGGCCTTTATGCATTCACTGTTTGTTACAAATATTTGGGCATGCTCTGTTTCAAACAAATATAGTACTTCTTATGGTATTACTGTGATTGCCATACTGGATGCATGCATTAAGTACAGGTCTCTGAATGTGCCTTGCAGGCGTTGCGCTCCATGAACATGAACGGACACTCCAAAGAATGCATGTGAATGGGCTCAGGTGTATCCAAGGGGACATCTATGAACTGCCAATCTACAACTGCTTTCCATGATCATATTCCATGATCATGCTGTGATCATGTTACAAGGCACATTCAGAGCCCTGTACTTAATGCATGCTCTGAATCGGGGGTCCCCAACCTTTTTTACCCGTAAGCCACATTAAAATGTAAATAAATTTGGGGAGCAACAAAATCATAAAAAAGTTCCTAACGTAACAAATTAGGGCTGTTATTGGCTATATGGTAGCCGCTATGAGTACTGGCAGCCTGCAGGAGGCTCTATTTGGCAGTACACCTGTTTTTTATGCAACCAAAATGTGCCTCTAAGCCAGAGGTTTAAAAATAAGCACCTGCTTTGAGAGCAACATCCAAGCGGTTGGGGAGCACATGTTGCTCTAAATGTTGAGTATTGACCCTTATGTATAGAAAACTGCCTCTGCACCGTCTACCATTCCCACAACCAGACGAACTGTATTGGTTGAAGTCATTGTATTTCACGCTGAAGCAGTTCCACTATACAAATATGTTCATGGAATTTCTATTACCTCACTAATAAATGTAATTTTTTAATTTGCTATATCTTTGTATTTATCTACAAACATACCCAATGGTTTTGTCTAGTTCTCTCGGCTGATATAATAATTCCCTCTATGCTCTTTTCATGCAGTAATTTTTTAAATATTGTTCTCCTGTTTAAGATATTTCTTGATAGTTTTTATAGCAGGAATGAATTACTTGTGGCGTTAACAACTGCTAAATCAATTATGAGATAAAGGTTTAATAGAGCAAATAAAATAAAGGGTAACATTTTTCATTTTCTGTCCAATTTTCTGTATACCTTTAGAGGAACAGAAATCAGTTCTATTAAAGTCAACACCATAGAATTCAACATTCGTATATTGCATTAAATTGAGTATGCGTATTAAGTATTAAGCATTAATTGTTTCTGCAAACCCATTATTTTGATTTGGGCCCTGGGCAAAATGTCATGGGTTGGTCCCACTGCACCAAAACCTTTTTTATAGAATAACCCTCAAGCACATGAAGTTCAATATAGTAGGGCAGGCAGTAAAGAAATGGTCTGCGCTTACTGAAGTAGACATGATCCCTAGGTATGGCGTCATGGACTAACAGCCCTGGGAGGCGATAAATGATAAAATGGTGATGCCACAAGAAAAAAAGGCAAAGATATTAAAATAACCATACCATGTAGATGTACCATGCACATACCATACCATGTACATGTAACCATGTAGAGCTATTCCTACTGACTGACATGAGGGGTCTCAAATCTATGCAGGATGCTTCTGTCAAAAAGTTATGCCAGATAAAAGGTATGCTTAGTGGGCCCCCTATCCTGGAGGGCCCTGGGCAAATGCCCCCTTTACCCTGCTCCTATACAGGGTGCAAAGATCTATTTCCCCCAATGAATACAGGAAAACTAGGGAGTGCCGGTAGACCCTATAGCACATGAGGTGAACAGGGTTGACTTGCACTTTTGTTATCCAAGTTTTCTCTTTCTGCTTTTAGATGATTAGATTAGATGACAATGCAGATCTCTTTTTCCCTTTTTATATAAAGCCTGTGGTTAAGGATTGAGTAATTGTATTTCTTACCACTACTAGGGTTGCCAACTAAAATTATGGTTGATGCCAATGTTGTTGATAGGGGAAAAAAAAATACAGAAAGGCCGGAACTCCAAGAAAGGTGGCACTCCAATCACTACTAACCTATCCAAATATTGTTGTAAGGAAAATCTAAAATGTATGCCACGTGGCTTCATAAGAATATTTACGAAATGTTCAGCTTATTCTTGACTATTTCCAGTACTGCACAGGTACTCCACATGTATCCATTGCTTTCTATACACCCAGGGAATAAGGAATGTAAGGATTAATTATATCGTAGTTGGGATCAAGGTACTTTTATTATCACAGAGACAAAGGAGATCATTTTTAAAAATGATTTACTTATAACTGAGTCTAAGGGAGATGGCCTTTCTGGAAAACAGATGCCATACCTGTTACTCTCCAGTTTAAATTACTAAGAAGAATTCAAGGATATATCTAACTATCTATACATAAAATGGGTATGTGTGCATTGTTTGGAGGCAGTTTGGAGGTAAGAAAGTTAATATAAAGCATATATGAAAAGCTCTGGGTAGAATAATGCCTATGTAATAAAAGAAATAAGTATTAATATACATGGCAGAAAAAACAGTTAGAGTTCAATGTCATATGATGTTGACTGATGTTCTACATTTATAATTAATTATAGAAAAAAAACAGCCCACCAATCCTATTTTGCATGTATTAGAATTTAAAAAGATTGTGACTGACAACACAAGTAACCGCCACAACCTAAAACAGCCATTAGAGGCTTTATAAATGATATAGCTATCTCAAAGCCTGGATCTGTTCTTTCACTTTTAAATGTTTTAAATGCCCATAACCATCAGTTAACATATCTGAAATTGTTCAATTAGCCTCACGTGGACTCGCTGGGCTCACAGGCTGTAATTTCCATTGTACAGTAAGCTGAATCAAAGTGCCTACGACTCGAAAATATCATTCTAAGCCATTTGTTCTGAGAGCTGTATTCAACCGCAGGCAGCACAAATAGGATCTAGCTTTATTTTAACAAATGTATGAGGTATATTAGAAACTTGAAAACCCGACATGACAAATAATAGCGGCCGCTCTCTAAAATCATGACAAAGAGAAAGCTAGAATGGCAAGTGCATGAATACATGAGCAACTGGGACATTTTTTCTTGCTGTAGAGTGAGCTTCATGCTTTAATTAAGGTTTTTGGGTTTAATCCGGGTTTTATCAACTTTATGGCACATCAGTAGTTGGTGGATGAACTAGAGATGTAATTGTGTTGATTGATACACCTACTCTCCCTCCAATTAAAACTCCAACTATGAATATATTTCTAGAGGGGTTTGCCCAGGAGCAGTAACCCATAGCAACCAATCAAAAAGTAGAATTTACTGGTCACCTGTTTTTAAGCAAACATCTTATTGGTTGATATTGGTTACTGCTCCTGGGCAAACATAATGCTTTTTATTGCATATGGGGCTCAGTGTTTAAGTTATAATATGAATTGTATTAGAAAATGCAAAAATATGGTTATATCACATCAATAATTGAAGGTCTCAGCTAATAACTTTAATGCTCATTTAATAATACTGGACACATTTGCACCTACCTAGTAACCCATGGCCACCAAGCAGTGACTAGCTGTGTTCAGTCAACTACAAGTATGAACAGTGAAAGTAAAACTCTGTTTGGTTGCCATGGGTAACTGCCCAGGTACAAATTTGCCCAGTAGTAGGAATTACATGAAAGAACACATTGTTGAATTCAAGGCATTCCATAGAACATCATAACAATTTTCTCTGATTATATTCAGACTTTGAAGGGGTTAAGTTTAGCCTCGTGGGGAAGGCTTGGAGAAAAAAAACACACTGCAATGATTTGATTGGATTCTATATCCTAAAGGGGGTGAATATGAATATAAATGTTTCTTTGTATTTATAAATATTTCATTACAACATAATGCATAGCTTTAATATTTGGTCTGCTCTTCCCAAAGCTTAAGTTCCTTCATGCTCATGAGAATAGCATCTATGATATTTATGGAGATGTATAGCCATATTTTACCCCCAGTTTTTCTTTTTTAATTAATAATCAATGAACCTCTGTGGTGTGAGTCATGCAAGTCATCAGAAAATGATGTGCACAGAATCAAAATGGCTGTACAGGAAACTAAATCAAGGACATGGATCTTCAATAGTTCGGTCTCCAGCTCTTTGCTGCAACTCGCAGAATTGTATGAGGGTAGAAGTCCTTTATAAGACTGAGCCCTAACTGTACAGTAATTGCAGTAAATGAATGCTTGAGAGCCACAGGCTGAAGATTCCTGAACCATGACAATGCTCTGAGATGCGCTGTACAATTCAGATAAACATGTTCCAGTCATTGCTATATAAGTTTCAGATTTGTTTCTACCCCCAGTTCAAATATTTGTCTTCTGGTGCAGAGGATCATGAATTAGATATTGAATATGTCAGCTCTGATTAGATTCTCCATATGTTTTATCTTCCTCAACTGGCAAACTCAAAATGGCAAGTGGCAAATATGACTTTGGGACATATCAGCCTCAACAAAATACTGATATAGTCTCTGAACATATCTAAAATTGCTCAAGGGATATTTAATGCACGTTCATTCTATTTTTTATATACAGTAAGTATAATTCATGTATGCATTGCCATGGCTACTTAAATTGTTATTATCAGACTAATTTATTTCCTTTAATCCATAGTAGTTTGGCACTCTGTATATATTAGCATATTGTTTTTGCCTGTAAAAGCAAAATGTTTTCTCTCTCTCTCCCAATATATATATATATATATATATGTGTGTGTGTGTATATATATATATATATATATATATATATATATATATATATATATATATATATATATATTATATATATACACACACACATATATATATATATATATATATATATTACATAGTTACATAGGGTTGAAAAAAGACCAGAGTCCATCAAGTTCCACCCTCCAAGTAAACCCAGCAACCACAACCCATACTGACCTATCTATACACTCACATACAGACCCATACTGACCTATCTATCCACTCACATACAGACCCATACTGACCTATCTATCCACTCACATACAGACCCATACTGACCTATCTATATACTCACATACAGACCCACACTGACCTATCTATCCACTCACATACAGACCCATACTGACCTATCTATACACTCACATACAGACCCATACTGACCTATCTATCCACTCACATACAGACCCATACTGACCTATCTATCCACTCACATACAGACCCATACTGACCTATCTATCCACTCACATACAGACCCACACTGACCTATCTATCCACTCACATACAGACCCACACTGACCTATCTATCCACTCACATACAGACCCACACTGACCTATCTATCCACTCACATACAGACCCACACTGACCTATCTATCCACTCACATACAGACCCATTCTGACCTATCTATCCACTCACATACAGACCCATACTGACCTATCTATCCACTCACATACAGACCCATACTGACCTATCTATCCACTCACATACAGACCCATACTGACCTATCTATACACTCACATATAGACCCATACTGACCTATCTATACACTCACATATAGACCCATACTGACCTATTCACATAAATAAACCATATATACCAACATCAAATAGATTTTAGTATCACAATATCCTCGCATACTATGCTTGTTCATGAACTCATATATAAATAGTGATGAACAAATCTGTCCCATTTCTGTCCCAATTTGAAAAATACCGAAAAAATTGTGAAACGGAGAGAAATTCATGAAACACCGGTGTCGCGCAACCATTTTGTTGCACACACTTTTTTTTTTACTGCACCTATTTTGACACAACTGCATCCATTTTGACACAGCACTATATATATAAAGGTTACCAGATTTCTAAAGTGAAATCCAGGCACAGGAAGGGGGACATGATGATGATGTGATCAAAACTTTGGTACTTCTTTTGTTTGTTTATTAGGATCAGTTACACTAACTGAACCTGTTGAGCTTGGTCCTTTATTATTGCTCTGTGCATCTTTTACCTATACCATGCATGTGTTTTTGTTTGGTGAGTGTTCCTCCATGTTCCATATATATACAGTATACATGTTTGAATAACCAAACATTTGGTTGCTATGGATTACCAAACCTAAAACAAGCCTTGTGCATGTGTCCCCTTTTGTACATGAAGCCTTATTGATACTCATTGAGAGTTTACCGTAAATACCATATATAGAATATTAAGCAGGTAATAATAACAGTTGAAATAATTACAGAATACATCATTATTGCTGCAGTATGTAGGTTGGCATATAAGATGCTCCAGGAAAAAAAACCTGTCTATGTAGAAGTGGTATAATTAGGATCAGTATGGGTCGCAGAAGAAAATGCATATCAGTTTCTGTAAGTGAACTAGAGATTCAGTTTTTAGGCTTCACTTGTTCAGACGGGAACAGATATCAGTTTTTGACTGGTAGAAGCCAGTACAACCCCTGGTAACTCATTAAGGCTGCTCCTTTGCAAGCAGGCTGAATAAGATATAAGATATGCTAGCTGTTCTTTGACTCTTGTCTGGGTTTTTTTACTCTTATGTGCCTGGTAGGAATACATTGCATCCTCTCTACAGATTTAAAAGAAATAGTCTGGCAGTGAATCAAATGTTTGCATCTTCTTTCCACCCCTTCATCTTGATGCTACTCATTTATATAAATGTACCCCATAAAAAACTAAATTGTAATTAAAGATTAGTTTTACTTTAGCAAAACCGTATATTTAGGAATGGTTATTCACCTAGTGAAACACTCCCAAGCCAACCCCTTCCTTTGTAGAACAGTGATGAGGGCATTTACAGTTCCAGGACAGATAGAGAAAAAGATCAAAACGGATGCTTTCTACACTTTGGGGCATTAACTGATATGAATTACCCTTACCTTAAAAAGAGCAATGGTGCAGCCAATGGTCACGTAAATATACAAATTTTACTTGTATATTTACACCGGATACAGTGCAAAGAAACTGTCCACCACATAAACATTGTGATTAGTTTTAGGGTGCCCAGCCCCTGTACGAAAACCGAAGCGACTCCAAGCACACCGGATACAGAAGTCTACAAAAAGGCGGTCTTTATTGTTCCATGCAAAAACAAAGTGCCTGGCACATTTCATGCTCGTGCGCACTTAATCATAGCCTATAAAGACCAGCTTATAGTAGACTTCTGTATCCGGTGTGCTTGGAGTCTCTTCGGTTTTCGTTTGTGATCTTTCCCTTCAGCTACGGGTTCGGGGCCCTGAGCACCCAGACCACCTCTGGACCTTACTTTACATAAATACCTTCAATGCCTTGGGACTAGTGACTCATTGGAGAGAGCTTTGGGGTTTTTACACCCGAACCTTAGCGATATTGATGGTATGAATCGTTTGAATTGTCCCTATACACAGGTAGTTTCAGTTTATACTCATTAAATCTATTACACTTATTATTTACTTATTTTGGGGGTTTTGGAATATATTCAGTGCCCAGCCCCTGTAACTGTGCTGGTTTTGTAAACCATCACTTCTATTCTTGATCTTATATAGACAATCTCAACAGGTAAAATACCCTGTCTGTGAAATGGATTTATTGCTCAAACTGCTGTGTCTGAGCTGACTTTTCCTAAATTATTACCTTAAGAATGATAGCTTAATTACATTACAACTCTAGAAGTGATACACATAAAAAGGTTCCTAGGTGGCATCTGGCAGGGTTAAGGGATCAAAGTTGGCCATACGCATAAAGATCTGCTTGTTTGTCTAATTTCGATATGCCCACCTTGAGATAAGAGATATTGAATTGATTGGACCAGTACTGCATCAATGCGCCATTGCACTCCTTTTTTAAAACTGCCCAATGGGCATCTCGATTTTGGTGGGATAGACCTTAGGGCACCTGTGGCCAATAGTAATGATCACCACATTTTTTTGCAGGTATAATTCCGTGTTCCACCATCACAAAACTGCAGCAAAATTTTGCAGCAAACATGTTAGTCATGAAAAAATGCGGGAAAAAAACCAAAACAAGAAAATTAAACCTTCAGCAAAAACGCTGTTGAAAAATACAAACACTGACTTCAACGTACTTTCCAAATTTTGGATGTTTTTCAGATATTTTTACAGCTGTGAGAATTTTTCAGGACAGATTTGCTCATCAATAATTAACAGTAAAAAGTAGGTATGTTTTGAAGCATGGACAAGAGTAAAACTCAAGGAATATACCATTCGGCATAAAATGCTAAACATAAAACATTGCTTGGTTTACTTGACATCTTACATTCATTGAACAGATCTTTCTTAAAAATGACTGTACAGGATATAGTCCCGCTGCTGTATAAATAATGCAATGGCGTAGATACAAATTCAGCAGTAGTAATGGCTCTCTATGAGCTTCTAGGTTATGTACAGTGATTTGCAAGAGCAAACTGACATTTCCTTCTGCTCGGTGGCACATTGTGAACTAAAATATAAGCCCCCTCATGTCTCAGAATTAGAATTTGTACATAGAGTCTTAGGAATAAATCCTGGCCCTGATGCTAGGTCAAACTGTAACATTCACAGACAGCCTTGAAAGCAACAGATTGCTGGGAGCACAAGAGCTTTGTGTGCTATGAAACATGAAAGAGTCATGGAACAGCAATAGGTAATAATAACAGCAATAATAACATTTATTAGCTGATTCAAGGAGCTGGAAAGATGTTTCAAGGTATATGCAGGGCGCGGGAGAGTACATGCTCTTATCCAGCAGTTTTCAGCAAAGGTCTGAATTAAACGGAACAACACAGGGATTTAGGATTCAGCAGAAAATGGCATATAGAGTACTGAATACTCTTGTGCAGAAGTCATTTCTTTGTACCTAGAGCATGGAACCATTGCATTTAACAGTATATAACTGCACACACAAATCTGCAACATGCTTTGTCTCCCTGTAGCAGCAGCTAGACTGACATACACTTGTTTTTATCATGGTATTTATT
This sequence comes from Xenopus tropicalis, assembly GCF_000004195.4. Lineage (NCBI taxonomy): Eukaryota > Metazoa > Chordata > Amphibia > Anura > Pipidae > Xenopus > Xenopus tropicalis. Next base: position 34,305,800 of record NC_030677.2, on the reverse strand, counting down.
GAGCATTAAATTATACATAAATCTGTCTATATATATAAATATATATATATATATATATATATACATATATAGAGGCAGAGAGCCGCACACACAAGGACTTTGCAATAAGTGAAAAATGTATTGAAAAATATCCAACGTTTCGAGCACTAACAGTGCTCTTCCTCAGGGACAAACCTGAGGAAGAGCACTGTTAGGGCTCTCTGCCTCTATATTACTTTGCTTTTGCTAGCACCCAGGGCATTTGAACTTTAATAGGGTGTGCTCCGTTCTGCATACAGTATGTCTGACCTAAGTTGTGGACCCATTGCTCCCTTGACCCTTTGGGCTATATCTGGGCATCTGTAATAAGGTCTGCTTGTCTGCCAAGGTTGCCATATAAGCAAATCTTGATTTTGCCATGTACTGTACATGCCTAAACAATATAAGATCACATGGGAAGACCTTTTAGATGCTGACACAGTCACTCTTGATCAGGTCAGAAGCCTATTGTCTGTTTATTATTGCCCTGGGTCATGGATGTGATCATAATTGGTGAGATAAATAGCCAACACAATTTATATCTGAACTATCCCCAATCAGATATTCATTGTTAATGACATTTTTTGATGTTCTGTGAAACCAAAGATCTCCGGCTTCTTTGGCACACAGCAAATATAGCTATAAAAGTCCACAGGCGTGAGCGGTTGCAGCAGGTCTGAAGCCAAAAGCAGTGTTATGGCTGTGATATCGGTGTTGCCATCACTCAAACAGTAGAATGCAAAGAAATATAATGCTTATTTACTTTCCTCTTGCCGCCCATGCTGTGCACTATATAGAGCATGAACATTTCTGTTGATAATGCATAACGGCTTAATCATGAGCTGCTGTAGTTTATTGAATCTTACTATAATGAACCACTTTTGGGTAATCACTGTACTATTGTACACAAGCCTTTTATTTGCCTTTCTTAGTCAATGTCTACTACATTTTCTACATTTTCTACAATTATAAGTAAGTTTGCCAAACTGGGAAATGGGAAATAGTTCTTGTTGCTTACTTAAGGCAATGTGTGAGGTTCTTTTCTCCTAATGCTACCTTATTTTTTTATTTTTAAGCAAATGCCTTCAGTACAAATCCTACTGAACATTATATTAAATAAGGAATTCAGTTTCATTAAAGCCAGCAGGAATATATACCATTATTTCCTTTGAGGAAATACAAACACAAGATTTTCAAGTTCGCTCAACAGAGAACCGAAACTGACCAACATGACACAACTCTAGTTGCTATGGTTAAGGGCAATGGGCAGGGATAAATGCAGCAGCAGCCCAGCTCAAGCCTAATGTTAACCACTATACCCCCCAAGAGATTTAAAAGCATTAAGGTGGCATTACTGAATGCTTTTGGGCAAAGTATGAGTTAATTAATCGCCTGGGATAAATATATGGCTTCCTTGAAGATAACTTTATTCCAGGCTCTGAACAGATCGGCAAAGTTCAAACTAAACAGGAAAAGTCATTCTCCTTATCTGTGTCAAATCAAACTTTGTATGTATAATTCATGTTTATGAGGCTATACCATCCATTTTAAGATCAGCGTGGGCTTTAGGCAATACCGGGCCACTTTATTACCAGTGATCTCTTTATAAATCCCAGTGTAAAGCCACAATCCTCTCAAAAGAACAGGAATCAATATTCTGGCTGTAAATCAAACATTCACTTGAGCTGCCTTGTTTTCTACATTTTCCTACTTATCAAAGCCCAGTTAGATTCTATTTTAAGTTATATATCCTTATCCGGTAAAACATGACTCATAGCTATGCCCAAGACATTCTTAGATCATATATATATATACACGTGCAGAACATTTGTTTGAAACATCTGGGCCCTTTGTTGGGGATGCAGAATCCAAAGGTTCACAAAAAGTCCATAGAATTCGTTGTCGCTGATAATCAGCCCCTACTATAAACAAAAAGTAACATGATATTTATCTTAAATGTGCCAATGTGCAGTGAATGTGCTGGCATGATTAGTAAATCTTGTCTCTTTCTTTTATACAAGTTGGCCATGTGTGGTATCATAATGGCTTGGAGGCATTATAACATACTGGGTCAGTGTATAAATCTATCAACCTGAGGCCATGATGCATTTTCAGACAAGACTTATCCATATGATTTTAAGAACAGAGATTAAAAATAGTATCAAAGCTTCTGCTGCTTTTCTTAGGCTGATTAAATAAAAAGCACGTTTATTTGGTGAGTTAAGTTATAATTTAACCCTTTACTTACAAGAAAAATGCAATCTACAGCTCAAAGTTTCTAGGTAACATAGGCTCTATACTATTTTTCTGGGTTAGTGGCCCGTGCTGCCAGCAGGTAAAGGGTTACATTCATTAAGATTCACTATGGGGGGAATGTAACAAAAGTCGATAACGGAAAAATTATTCACAATATGAAAATGTTTGTGCGAACAAATTTGACTTTTACAAGAAAGTTTGCAAATGTTATTGTTTTCTGAAAAAACGTATTGAAAAAGCTGTTACGTTTTGTTCAAGCTATTACGCCACCTTCAAGCATGCCTTCAAAAGTTTGCAATGCGCAATTAAAATTTACAACTATCTAATGAACAATATTACATTGCGAAATGCACATTTTTATTCTTATTTGAGTGCATTTTTCCGTTTTCGACTTTTCTTACATTCCCCCATAAGTTTGCACAGGAATAGTAACCCATAGCAACAAATGAACAGGTAGAATTTATTAGTCACCTGTTTAAAAGCAAACATCTTATTGGTGTCTTTTATTTCATATGGGGGATAGAGAATAAATTAGATTCAAACTTATTTTAGAAACACATTGAAATTCTAAACACATTCCTTTATTATTCTGTAGATATGTATGGAAATGTATCTTTACCTGACCACACCATAGACTTAAGCTACTGCCATTCAATCATGTGGTCAGAGGGTCTTGTGGATGCACTGCTCAGAAATTGGGAATGTACTTTAATGGCACTAATGGAAGACCCTGACTGAGAGCATTTTTGGTGATGAACAGCCAACTTTGATACCATAAAAAGTTTGTATTGATTTTTACAAGCCTTCATAGGAAACCTATTAATAACAGTCAATATTGGGGAAACAGCTTAAAATGAAGGCAATGGATGCTCTTTTGACTCATTATGACCTTTTAAAGCTATGAATGAATAGATGTTCATTTTATCCAATGGATTGCACTATTTATTATTAAATATGCCAATGCTCCAAAAATAAAGAATAATAATAAGGCAAATATGGAATCATTACAGATAATACTGCAAGTGAAACACAAATAAATTGGTTGCTTCAGCCGAAACGGAGCAGCAAAATATAGAGCCCAGTTCCGTGCACAACATTTAATAACGGTGACCTTTAACTGTATGACAATCTCAATAAATGTAATCATCTTGAAAATGTACTATCCTGGAAACCGAGTCGTTTCCCAGGCAAAAAAAAAATATTTTTTTCCCTTCATCTTAACTCTTTAATAGTGAATCTGTCCCATTTCACTTTGCCGAAAAAATCACGAAACTGCAGAAAAATTCATGAAATACTGTGAATAGTGTGACTTATCTGATGCAAACACAACTTTTTCCTCACTTGACGAATCTTTGTTGCAGAGAATTTTTGCAACAGTTTCACGAAAAAAAAAATCCCCAATGGCGAAATGCGTAATTTTGCAGCGAAACCCGTTATCCAGAAAGTTCTGAATTCTGGAAAGACCATCTCCCATAGACTCCATTATAAGCAAATAATTCTAATTTTTAGAAATTATTCCTTTTTCCCTGTAATAATAAAACAGTACTTTGTAGTTGATCCCAACTAAGATATAATTAATCCTTATTGGAGGCAAAACAATCCTATTGGGTTTATTCAACATTTAAATTATTTTTAGACTTAAGTTATGGAGATCCAAATTACAGAAAGATCCCTTACCCGTAAAACCCCAGGTCCCGAGGATTCTGGATAATAGGTCCCATACCTATATTACCACCTTTAATGGTACTAATATACAGTTCAGAGTCTTCAAGTTCCATTTTTGTGGCACAAAATAAAGAATATTGTGTTCAAAATCTAAATTACAGAGAATATGTTGTCAGGGAACTCTTAACTGAAAATATATTAACCCCTCCTTCACTTGCTTTAATAAAGCAGCCCCAAAAGTTCTGTATTGTTTAAGCAAGCAGTGAATTTACTCTTCACGTAACAAAGGCAATGACGGCGCACAAGAGTGCATAAAACTGTCACGCGTTGCCGGAAGAAAGAGCTACCTTTTAGATAGAATTTAATATAATTGACTTTGTTAAACAAACATAACGATTCAAAATGCAATTATCTGACTGCTTTTGTGTCTTTAGGAATTAATTACAAATTGCATTATAAGGGCCTCTGAATAGGAGAGTGTTTGTCAGTCAGGCGGTTCCTCTGCCCTTATTCTCCAATGTCCTTGTCAAAGTAAAATATACGGATTAGGGGAAGCACTTTTTTTCTTTATTTTATCTTGGCAAACATTTGATGAAAACCACATTAAGATGCCAGTGGGAGTAATGACAACATGTTGCTCCAAGGGAGAGCTGAGTATTTTTTCATACACCGCAAATGAATCTTTGAAAGTAAATAGTATTTTATTAAATGAAAAATGTGACCAGCTAAAAAGTGGGGTAGGCACCCAAAATATTGTATAACACTGGAAACAAAATGGAAAATAGCAAAAAAAAATAATATATAGAATATTAATCATAAGAAGTATTTATAAACAATCCCAGCAAAGTACTTTGCTGGTACCCAGCTATTGGGAAAGTACAGTATCTTCACCCTGACCTTGTATGCAGCACACTGTAAAAGTTGTACGGTAAAAATAAGTTGCCCATTGATACTGATGCATTTCACAAATTGAAATTGCTATTTCGTGAATTTTCGGTAAAGCAAAAATGGGACAGATTTGATCATCATTAAAGACTGCCAATGCTCCTCACTAGTGATGAGCGAATCTGTTGCACGTCAAAAAAGATGTCGCCCGCGACAATTCGTTTGACGTGCGACTATTCTTTTCACGACCCGGTCAATTCTTTTGACGTGGGACTATTCTTTTGTCATCCGCAACTATTCTTTTGACGTGGGTGACGATTTTTGAACGAGTGGTGAATTTTTACGCTGCAAATTTTTGGATCCGTTTCGCAAAACAATCCGCCAATGATGAAACGCAGAAATTTGCCGCAAATCCATGCCTGGTGAAACAATGCCCATCACTACTCCTCACCTACTTACTTTGTAAAGTAACATTTGACACCATGCATTAGATACGTGCATGTATTTCTTGCCATATTTAGCATTTTCTTGCAACCATTGTTTTCTTTTTTTTCTTTTTGGCTTTAGAACATGAAAACATTTTGCTCTTCTACCTGAACATCATCTGTGCACCCCATTTCAGTACTTGCATTCTACTCCAATTAATTTTCAATTCCATTCTCCTCCAGAAAGAACTTACACCTAAAACTCTTTTTTCACCCTTCTAGGACTATGAACTTTCTAAAAGCAAACTACCAGGGTCCTTCTAAGTGACTTTATTTTTTCTTTTTTTAAAGAAGCATTTGGCCTTTTAGGCTTACCCTTATAAATTGTAAGTTGTGTTTTTCTTTTTTTTTGGGACACAGTTTGGGACAAAAACTTCTGGTTCCATCTACTTAACTGTATACCTGTATATGATATTTTGTATGCCTCATACCTGGTACCAAAAATAGCCCTCAAATTAGAACAATTTGTTGTTTTAATTTGTAATTGCTGTGGTTTTAATAACCAGGGGTTAATGCAGAGTTGAATGATATTCTGTATAAATATGTGAGTGGTTCTGAAATTCCTAAAATGTAACTTATTACTTGTCACGATTGCGCATAGAGAGCTTTCAGATCTACAGAATAAGATGTGCCCCATTTCTAATATAAAAATTACCTTATTTTATGGTCTATGCATTGACAAACGACTTCCTTGTTTTCTTTGTGCTAAATTCTCAGGACTGCTTCCCCAGGTGATAGCAAAGTTATATTAAATAACTGAAGATGAAATATACAGAATGGCCTCAGCTCTAATATGTTAAATAAAAGAAAAGTAATAATGTTAAAGATATATTGCACAAGACATGAGTGCAAGAGGTGAGTACCCATTGCCCACCTTAAGTGCGCTCTGTGCCATTGACAAGTGCCCTGTGCCCCCTGGCTTTCACAGGCCTTTGTTGTATGAATTTGAAGGGTGTGTTAGAGCACATCCAACCCCCAAATAACAAAAGATAAAATATAGACCAGTTGCAAACCTTCTTAAAATAACACTGTGTACATCACATAAAAAGCTACAGTTCAAGCTTACCTTTCTCTTTAGTTTCTTATTTCATGTATAGATCTTTTACAAAACTGCAACCCCACCCCAGAGCATTGGCATTATAAGGAATACAATGTGTTAATTTAATTTAGGCCCCAGTAGAAAGTAGTCAGGGAAGAAATCTAAATAGTGAGTATGGGAGTTCTCTATATATTTTTTATTTAACTAAAGGGATTTACTTGGAACACACCAGTGCTTTGTGCACATTCACCTAATTAAATATACTTTGTCGATTTCTATTTGTCAAATGGATGGTTACAGTATCTAGAAGCAAATAAGGGCAGGAACCTTTGCCCCTTGGGATTCAGAGGCTCCATCGCCTAAAAAAAGATTCCAGAGATTAAACATTTCATTGAATTATACAATATATATAACATTGCTATCTGTCTCTCCCCATTTTCCCTAATAGAATTACATCGGCTCTACTGTGGTAAGAGGTTTTCAATTAAGCTGAGTCACAGCTCCATTTAAATTGGTCTTTTAATAATGAATCCTTGGCTGGAGAGATTTAGTAGCAGTAAATGTGACTCCTTATTGGTCTACCACTGCAAACTCCATCATTATGATTAATGCCTCTACCTCTGTTTGTTTAATGAATCAGTGGATATTTTACTCATCACTTTTGTCTGTACGTCCACATGTAGAGATAAAGGAGGCTTATTGTACAATATATTTCAGCATAAAGCAACATAGTACAGAAACAAAACATTCACTACAAGAAAAGGGAGTGTAAGGTTGCACTGTGGGGACCCAAGTTCACCATTAGAGACATTGTAAATGTAATAAAAAAGGTAAAGGTTGAAAGTCAGGGGTCGCCATTGCACCTAAAGCAAACAAGGAGGTCAACATTACAAAATGGTTATCAGATATTTAACCTAAAAATGAACTTTGCAATGAGCTTGTAAAATCTGACTTTAACACTTTTGTCCCAGTGAAAGCCTCTCTGTAGCGCAAATTTGCCTAGTAAAAGAAATACAGTACCTTTTCTAGCTCTATGCAAAACAGATAAAGTAATACATGCCTTTATACAGCTGCATGGCTTCTAAGTCACAACTTATTGTAAGTTAGGGACACTACTTAAGGCATTATGGAAAACCAGACAAGGTGTACTAGATAATTCAGAAATACTTACATAAACTTATATAACTTCACTGACATGATATAATTGCTGTTCAGGAAAACATAACATGGTGGAGCATTGAAAATATATACTATAAAGCGGGGGTCCACAACCTTTTTTACACATTCAAATGGAAAAAATGTTGGGGAGCAACACAAGCATGAAACAAAGTTCCTGGGGCATGCCAAATAAAAGCTATGATTGGCTATTTGATGGCCCCTATATGGACTGGCAGCCTACATACGACTCTACTTGGCATTACACTGGGTTTTTATGACATCGAGAGCAGCACCCATGGGGTGATGAGCAACATGTTACTTGCAAACCACTGGTTGGGGATCACTGCTATAAAGGGACTGGTAATAAATAAACAGGTACCAGCTGGAGTGCAGGAACTCATAATAACCAAACAGCAATTGTAATCTTTCTAAGGGCAATGGCACATGCATGTTCTGGGCATTTTGTATTTTTAAGCATTTAATAAAGTGATATTATTAGAGTGATAATTACCCATTTCTGATACTTTTTCCCTTCACCTCAAAAGTAACGAGATAGGGTCTCAAAAATGCCTTTGTCAACCATCGATAATTGGGCTATTAAACTTTTGAGTGGCAAACTGCCCAGAGTCACACTTAATAAAGGTAGAAAAAGGAAAATAAATGTGTGGATGCTCTTTGTTACTGCACTGGGAAAATGAAAACCATCTTCCTGCATAACCACCACATAATTCCATGTACATTTCATACAGAATAATCACAGACTGTCACACTCCCAAGGTCTTCTTTACCCAAATGAGTTAAAACTGCAACTAAACAATTAGATTGATAAGCTAACCACAAACAATAATTAAATCCATTATTGTGTCTCATTTTTTTAATGCAGCTACTTTATAGAATTTCCATGTACATGTTGGCTTAATTGAACCTGTTTCCATGAAAAACTATGTTCAGTGAATTCTTTATGTAAAGATGTCACCTAACTGAAGCCAGCAGCCTGTTCTGGCTTAATAAAAAGATGTTTACAGGTAACCATATGAATCATTCCCTTTTCATGTAAAGTGCAGAATAGAAAAACCTTTCACCAAACATAAAAATATGTAAGAACTATGCGCAGCCACTCACTTCATCCTACTGTGAAATATGGGCTCTAAATAGGAAGCAATCTGGAAGACATCACCCCATGCTGTGAAATATGGACCTAAAATAAGGAGTCTACTATGAATCTATTAAAGCAATCAAAGGAACTCTGATTGGAATTTGCTGCTTATGAATCTAAAGTACCAAAATCAGTTGAAAAAATGTAATCAGCTAAATAAAAAGGTTGCCATGGCTGAGATATAAATTAGGTAGGTAAATGTAATATGCAGGAAAACTATGGCTACTAAAGCTACTGAATTACAAAACTCTGGACCTTAAAGGAGAATTCAAGGTGATGACGCATGTGCCATATTTTCCAGGCTTGGATTTCACCAGGAGGAGGGCCACCTAAATCAGTCCTTGTATTGCCTTGAATAGGAAACACGTGCAAGCACAAGTATTCGTGTTTTCAGCCCATAAACACATAGTACAGGTAACCCCTTATCTGGAAATCCATTATCCAGAAAGCTCCGAATTACGGAAAGCTCATCTCCCATAGACTCCATTTTAAAACTGATTACCTTTTTATTTGTAATAATAAAACAGTACCTTGTAATTGATCTCAACTAAGATATAAAAAATCCTTATTCGATGCAAAACAATCCTATTGGGGTTAATTAATGTTTTATTGATTTTTTAGTAGACTTAAGGTATGGAGATCTAAATTACAGAAAGACCCCTTATCCGGAATACCCTTGGTCCCGAGCATTCTGGATAACGGGTCCTATACCTGTACATAGTAGTAGGGCAGATTGGGGAAAAAGCAGTGGTTCTTCAGATGAAGAATATGCCATGCACTGTATGCCAAAGCCCCAGACTATACAAACCCAGAGGTTCCTGCAGCCCTATAACAGTAACATTCCATGGCTTTAAAGTTGGCCTGCAGCTCCATAATTCTGATGTTGTTAGGCCATCCTTATAGAATTCACTTGCTGCAGGGAAGCTACAGTTAGGGATCATTGGAACTCATCAAAACATTATCAGACAGAAAGTTTCCCTCTGTAAAAAACCTTACGTTGCAAGGTTGGTTGCTAATCAACTCTTGTGTAGGCTGCACTGAGATGTCACCTAACCCCTTGCCACTATAGTGATAATGATCCAGTTCTGGAGTATTTAAACTTCTCACCACACCAAATGAAACAAGAAATAAGGTCTAAAAAATATTCCAAGTAGGTCAGTCATCCTAATGACATGGGTTTTTTTTTCCATCTCTATTCTATGAAAGGTTTGGGTTCAATATGTTTTAGGTTTTAATGTTGCAAGATCATCTGTTAATGAATGCACCTATAAAATGTAAAAACTGATCATGGATTAGCTTGGCCACATGAAATACTTTGCAGTGTGCCTAGTAGTCAGCCATCAGTAGTAGTTTAGAATACTGTTTTGGAGCTACTTGTAGCAGGCTCAGTCATGTGGTTTCCTAAATAAAATCTGTGCTATAGTTTGGGACAAACAGCTTTTGCCATAAAAAACAATTACATTTATTTTTGCCTGCTTCAATTACTGTAAGTGAAAGTTGCTCATGTGGCAAAGAGTTAATAAATAAAAAAAAAATGAACCCTGTGTGTGATTTAATAGATCCTCCTTAGTTAAATATCAACATAGTATGTTTTAGATAGAAGGTGCATCATTGCTGGTCAAATGGTTCAATTAATGTTGCCTTTGGGTTCAAATCATCTTTGAAGATAGTTGAGTGGACTGGTCTTCTCTTTATGTGGTGTTGCTTTCCTCATTCAGCCCACAACAGTGTTAACTGGATCATATGTAACTGACCCTCCTATGTGTAATAATGAAATTATTTTGCACACCCCCTTTGAGTCACGACTGATGTGATCAATTAAACACATCCCATAACATGTTCCTAAGCACAATATAAATACAACATAATAGCATTATGCCTGAGTGATGTCATCTCATTTTCCCTTAATAATAAAGTCATGTTTCTACCATTTCCATCCCTATCCTATGAGACTTGTGGAACAAGACAGCGTCATCATCCTGCTACCAGCTTATGGTGTAATATAGTCACCTTGCAAAGGGCAAGTCATTGATTATACTAAGAGTGTGGGAGTCTCTGGACTTATTCAAACCCCAGATGTACTTTATTGCACACTTTAATCATCTGCCCACAACAGCTATTCTCCTAAACCTCCTGAAATTTCATTATAAACAGATTAAGGCCACAATCATTAAACACAAAATGTATTGAAAACTGCCTAAATCAGGCAATTTAGGTGTTTAGGATAATGACAGATTAGTGATCCCCACACAAGCATTGTGGTACGTCCTTAAATGACAAGAAAGACGTCACTGGGCAGTGAAGTGGTGTCATCTTTATGTTTTCAAAAGCTTTATATTAAACATTTAATACTGTAGGCACAAATCAGCCATTTTTTTGTAAATATACATGATTTCATCCTGAGAAATATAGTAAGGTGAATATATGTATTCTACCCTTCTATTTAATCTGCTGCATCTATCAGACATATGGGAGGACTGACAGCACCGGCCATATATTCCAGCAAATCCTGCTTTAGCCTGTATCACTGAGAGACTAATCCGCAAAGCAAAGAGGAGTGATGCACTTTATCATGTCCTTTAAAATTCTACAAGTTTCAGCAGTTTGCCTTGGTTCAATAATTTATGAATGCCCAATCTAAAGGTTGTGTTGTAATTAGGAGAAACTTTCCAGAAGACTTTTTCTTCCCCCACTGCACTATACTCCAGCTTACTTGTGAGAAGAAGAAAATGCCTGGTTCCAAATCTTTTATAGGTGTAGGACAAAAGGGGCACGGGTAGGAATGCGCTCAATGGACAGAAACATGAGATTAAGGTAAGTACTAAAGAAAAACTGTCACTAGGCCACATTTACCAAGGACAAGATCACTAAGGGTACACACGTTTATATGGAGCAATGACTTCTGCAGTCTGTGCTCTGTGTTTTGCATTGGATGAAAAATCTGGTACAACATGAAATTCATAGGTCAGTAAGGCGCAAGGCAGGTGGTAAGTACGGGGCTCCATAGAACATTGCATTGTGTTCCCTAGTTTCCTCGTCTGAATGTTGCACCTTAGCCCCGGGCATGATGTAAAACGCCAAAAAGTCAGCCCTACTGACAATATAAGTTGGGTTCCCTTTCAAATAAAGTGAATACAGTAGTATCATTCATTTCACAGTTTTCTGTTGCTAACCATCAAGCTAACGTATTCACTCGGATAATATAACCTATATGTTGGTTAAGTATTCATTCTGGGGGTATAGTTTTCCATTAATACATAAAAACTCACCCATGCCCTGTGGGATTTTTAGAAGTGTATTTATCAAATGGTGAGATCTAACTTTCACCCAATGATGAATACACATTTAATAATAGAACATGGGTGCATTTTTATGTTTTCCACTCATCCAAGTGGGATCCATTGTCATCAATTGCACGTGAAGCCACCCAGTCACAAACACTCTCACTATTAGTAGATGCCTCCCTCCTTACTATGTTATCTAAGTCGGTGAATAAAAGAATTGAATAATAAATGGTACTAAAATGAAGGTGTTAATTAGTGCATGTGATGTAAGGATCTATAGAATCTAGACTGAACTGCAATAGGCCATTTGAATGAAGGCTTGATGCAACACTAATTTTGTCTTCATATAAATACAGAGAATTTTCAAACTTGCTTATTTGATACTGTTTTTTGAACTTGTTTAAAAATATTATCCTTCATTTATATAATTCTAACATATACTGTATGTCAGTGCTGTACAGAATGCAAAGCCCCAGCCCCAGTCAAGCATACAATATAATTTCCCCTATCACAATCGCACACACAACCGTCAGTTTTATCAGGAGCCAATTAACCTGCCTGGATATCATTAGAGCATGGGAGGAAGCTGAAGAGCCCGGAGTTAATCCTTGAAGACATTGGGAGAATATGCAAAGGAGCCCCTTTATTGGAATAAAGCCCAGCGATGCAGGACAGCAATGCTAAGCACCGTGGCACCTCGCTTCCCCACTCATTATATTATTATCATTACCATTACGATACGAAAGGAAAAAACCCATCAAGCTGCAGTTTGACTAATGAACAAAAAACTTTTTTTTTTAAATTCCAACATGTAAGGTTTTCGGCGCTTCCTATAAGAGAAGTAGCGCTATTGTTCCTTTACGTATAATACAATAACTGTTGTCAGTGAATTCTTAATGAACTGACTTTCCTTTAAGTCTGTCTAGAAATAATTGAACTCCAGTCTCAATTTCACAAATAGCTTTCTAAGCCCAAAACTAAGAGCTCGGTCATGGATTTGTAGTTACGGGTCAATTAGGTCTCTCATTAGCATGCAGGGGATATCATTTCACGCACCATTTTTTTTTTTACAGCTTTGAAAGCAAAAGGGAATTTAGGGTTTTTTTTGTCTAGAGGCGAATGTATTAAAAAAATGAAATAAAAATGTGATTAATGATTTTATCAGTAATTAATAATGCCCCACCAGCTGAGTTGCCTTTAATTCAACACAGAAAGTGAGGATATATTCTATTACAAAAGAAGAGTCTTCAAGTCTATCAAGTTCCTAAAATTATGTTTTTTTTAATCTGTATTCTATAATTTTAACACTGGGAACGCATTCATAGGGGCACATTTACTAATCCACGAACGTCCGAAAAGCGTCCGAATGCGTTTTTTTCGTAATGATCGGTACTTTGCAACTTTTTCGCGAATTGTCGCAACTTTTTCGAGCTCTCAATACGAAAGTTGCGACAATTCGCGAAAGTCGTAATGGCAATGAAAAAGTCGCGACAATTCGCGCAAGTCGTAACGGTTACGAAAAAGTCGCGACAATTTACGGAAAAGTCGTAACAGCGACGAAAAAATTGCAAAAAATACGAAAAAGTCACAAAATGTTCGTTTTCCAATCCGAATTTTTCTCATTCGGATTTGGATTCGTGGATTAGTAAATCAGCCCCAAAGATTCCACGTAGCTTTTCAAAATGATATAAGGCAATGTAGGCTGCTCAGTGTGACAATAGTCACCAATTGGAAATTATCTCAGCAATGTTCTTAACATCATATTCTGGTGGATATTATGGCAAAAGTTAGTGGCATATGAGGGTGTAGGGACCCATAGGGTTAATGTGCCCCTATGGCTTTAAATCCTACCATTTCCTTTTTCTCCTGTTACTGGGCAAAGATCATTGTATCCATTTGGTATTTAGATATACCCTGTTATTGGCCCATAGGTAAACCACACCCTACTACACTTTAATATAGTGTTAGGGAAGGGGTGGATTTTCCTTCTTGGCCTACAGCATTTGATCTGTGTGGATGTTCCAGGAAGCTTGGGATCCACACCGGCCCAGAAGTGTTAGGCCCTAAGGGAACCATCGCCCTTAGAGAAGTCGGGGAACAAGGACCCCATGAATGAGATATAGCAAGCATTGGATATCTCTTATTATAGCACGTTTAGGAATGTGTGGCAGTTAGACTTATTTAGTAAGAGCAGTTTCTGGCTCCAACTAGGAGGTCAGAGGATTAGTCTCTTTTACAGACTCTGCAGCCTTATTGTTGGGACCACAGTTAAGACACAGGTATCAGGCTAGTTCCTTTTCCTTAAACCACCGTTGGCTGTTTGGGATCTGATCCAATAAGGTGGACATCCTAAAAGGATAAAAGGATAAGGATAGTAATTTCCTTATTCTCTCCACAGTGGTGCAGTACTGTTCTACTTTTATCATCTATTGAATCTGCTTTGCTTTATCCCCTCATTGGCTGGGAGTATATTATTTGGACCCTGCACAATCAAATCATCTGTATTTCTGTCAAATAAATCTGTTGTTAAGTTGTTTGCAAGAGCTTTGTGTTAACAATTGGTAGTGGGAGGTGTAGTAGTACAACACCTTCCATTTAGTAACTTCCGCTTAGCAAAGGCCCATCCTGTGGAAAAAGAGTCCTACGTACCCCGTGCTCTATCACTAGCTGGACTTTTGTCTTTTATAGCCAAATAGGGGTCACAACTGAATATTTATTCTGCTCCATCTATTAAATAAAGATAGACTACACATAAGGGACAGGGCAGGATGCAAAGTGCAAAAAAAAAGGCTATGGTAGGTGATAAGGACAGGGCTGCCTTGGGTCTATTGTGCTGTTGATGTTTAGGAAAATGGTGTAACTAATTGCTTGAAATGATAAAACATCAAAAAACAACTGTTTTCTTTAAACAAAAAATATATATATATATTGTGAACGAATAAGCCATGGATATTTATACTTAGAGGTTGGTTGGTGGGGGAAATCAAATTTTTTTTCAGATGGATGTAAGTGCAGTGAATGGAGATGGAAATTGTTTTTATTGATTTTTCATCCCTACTTTGACTCACAGCAGAGAAACTAGACATATTAAGGGCACTTATTTGTTTAAGAGTTAACTTCATAATACACTTTGAGCATTTTTTTTTTCCATTTATCAGCGAAAGGGTTCGGCAGAGTATACATTTAAATGGTAAAGTAGCAACTTGCTGCGCATACAGAGCGAATCTCCAAGCAAAGCAGCAATCTGTACTGTTTATTTGTATGTCTTGCTTGAATTTCTCTGCCTGTTGGGAGTTGGTTTCATCCCATTAGAACAAACAACAATTTGATTTGGGATCATACTGATAGAAAGCAATAACCTCAGCCCATACAGCTGTATGTGATTGCTTTCTGATAGCCACATTAGATATGCTCCTCTTTAAAAGACTGCCAATTCATACACCTACACTGAAAAATACATTAAGCTTTAGATGTTTTAACAACTGGGTGATGATGTATATCAATTATATTAGCAATTGGCAGGCTTTAAAACAGTTTTAATTTGGGAATTTGCCTAGGGTAAACTTATGTGACTGGGCTATGCTGGTATTTGAAGTGTTTGAGTTGTAGGTTACAAATCGCTGGTTTTTCATGGACTTGTCATCTACACTATTGGGCTGCTCTTCCATGTAAAAACCAGAGGTTCAAGACTTCTCTTCATGTTCACAGAAAGAGCAGGTTTCTTAATATTGGCTAAAGAATGTAATTCAGGAATAGGATCCTTTATCCAGAAAACCCGTTATCTAGAATGCTCCGAATTATAGGAAGGTTGTCTCCCATAGACTCCATTTTAATAAAATAATTCTCATTTTTAAAAAATGATGTCCATTTTTCTCTGTAATAGAAAAAACAGTACCTTGTACGTAATCCTAAAATATAATTAATCTTTTTTGGAGGCAAAAAAAAAATGGTGTGAAATTAATTTAAGATAAATATGGCATAAAAATTAAAAACAGTTATAAATATATCATTTTTTTGTATAGGTATGGGATCTGTTATGCGGAAACCCGTTATCCAGAAAGTTCCAAATTACGACAAGGCTGTCTCCCATAATTATAAGCATTATAAGCAAATAATTCGAATTTTTCAAAAAAAAATTCTTTTTCTCTAAAATAATAAAGCAGTAGCTTGTACTTCATGGTAACTCAGCTGCATGAATCCAAACTGGTGGCAGAACAATCCTATTGGGTTTATTTCAAGGTATGGAGATCTAAACTACAAAAAGACCCAGTATCCAGAGAACCCCAGGCCCCACTCCCAAACATTCTGGATAATAAATCCCATACCTGCACCTGTTAATAATAAAAATGATCAATAACCCAATAGTAAAGGGAAAGGACTTCAATAAAATCTTTGATAGAGGAGATCCAATACACGGAAATTCAAAATGTTGCTGCAGTTTTATTTTAAAACTTCACAGGTGATCTCTCAGTGGCCCATAAAGAAGAAGGATTATTTTTTATTTGTACAATAATGCACACCAGTGTCAACACCTGTCCCTTCTGCTTTCACAGTTATTATTATTTTCCATTTGGCACATTAAAAGAATGTGAAAAACGGAGACGGGCTGTGTAAAACACCAATTAAAACTGAGGTAATGTACTTGTTTAAATGATCTTTAAACCAGGAAGGTGGCAGACGCCAGTGATAACAAGTACGACTAGCAAGGCAATTTAGAAAGTACACTGCATGTATGAGCACTTACATCAACTGTGGGAAAAAATAGTCATTATTGCTATTATTATATGAATGGCAGATTCCTGACATAGATAAGCACATTTTTAAAATGTACAGGTATGGGATCCCTTATCTAGAAGCCCCTAATCCAGAAAGCTCAGAATTTGGGGTAAACCATCTCACATAGAGCCCTTTTTAAGCAAATAACTTTAATTTAAAAAAAAATATATATACAGGTATAGGACCCATTATCCAGAATGCTGGGGACCAAGGGTATTCCAGATAAGGGGTCTTTCCATAATTTGCATCTCCATACCTTAAGTCTACTAATAAAACGTTAATTAAACCCATAGGTTTTGCCCCCAATAAGGGTTAATTATACCTTAGTTGGGATCAATTACAAGGTACTGTTTTATTATTACAGAGAAAATAGAATAATTTAACCATTAAATAAACCCAATAGGGCTGTTCTGCCCCCAATAAGGGGTAATTATAACTTAGTTGGGATCAGTTACAAGGTACTGTTTTATCACCACAGAGAAAAAGGAAATAAGTTTTAAAATTCTGTATTATTCGATTAAAATGGAGTCTATGGGAGACAGGCTTTCCGTAATTCAGAGCTTTCTGGATAATGGGTTTCCGGATAAGGGATCGGATATCTGTATTTTGTTTTTCTCTCTAATAAAATAGTAGTTTGTACTTGCTGGTAACTGAGCAGCATGAATCCATATTGGAGGCAAAACAATCCTACTGGGTTTATTTAATGATTTTTAGCAGGCTTAAGGTATGGTGATCCAAATTACAGAAAGATCCCTTATCCAGAAATCCACAGGTTGTTGCTCAAGGATTTATGGGGGTATTGAGATAAAAGTCAAAGAGTTTGAACACGGTCTATAACATTTATTATCCTTCATTTATATAGGTGTGTATATAAAGATACAGTATACAATTCTTACATACAGTAGCTATATATATATATATATAAGATTACCCAATTTTGTGAAACGCAATGACAGAGACACCGGCAAATAGGTTTAAAAAAAAAAAATGCAATTAGGGAAATGCTGGAACATTGCTAATGGGATACAGGCTTTTATATTATTTGGTTTCCTCATAGGTAAACAGTCATTTGAGCCGTGAACACATCTGTTGTCGTGCAGAGTAAAACAACAGATGGTGATGCAGATACTGAACAAATGATATGTTTGTTGCCTTTCATATACAACCAAAGTTGGTTTTGCAAAAAGTTGGAAACGGCCTAAAAGTACACAAAACATGTTATGCTGTGTAGCAAAGCAGTTCTTAGATGTTTTCTATATATAGGGTACATCAGGGGTATATACTATGCTAGAAGTTGTAGTCCAACAACAAGTCAGAGTTTTGTAGAATTGCCCTATTTCAGATAGGGGGGAATAATTGTCCAATATTCAATATCAACATATACACTTTAATACCCCTGCACTCTGCAGAATGTATACAGCATGACATCTGTACTGGTGGAAGCTTTGAACCATTATGATTTCATTCCATTGAATACATTAGATCAATGTGTCAATCCATAATCTTGCAAATGTGCCCAAAATTGTTAGCAATACCATCAGCTGCTTTACTGTCTTGGATGGGCAAAATGATCTAAAAGGAACAGACAGGCTGCAAATCATACTGAGCAAACCGTTCGCAAGCAAAGACGACAAGGAGTTAGTTAGTAGCCTATTCACAATTTCACACCAAGTGGGCCATAGATCATTGTGCGGCTGAGTTGACTTTTCTGCAGTAGGTGCAGGATTTTCAATCATTTCCTTTTATCTAAATGATCCTATGGGGCTCATTTATAAAGACTAGGCAAATTTGCTCCTGGGCAGTAACCCATAGCAACTAATCCATCCAGCTGCAGATTGAACACTGAAAGAAATCATCTGATTGGTTGCCACAAGTTACTGCTCAGGTGTAAATTTGTCCATTGTCTTTACAAATGACCCCTTCATTGTCATAAATAGAAGTACTGTAATACTAACAATGTTTAGATCCACAAGGCAGCTCGCCTATGTTTTGAAATCCTGCACATATTTAACTTCTGATGCAGTTTTCAGCCTGGTATTGAAGAAATGTCTACCAAACTTCATTACTCCTTAATTAAATCAGATCCTGAGGATCTCTGATAGTACTAACCAAGATGGACCACTTAAAATTACTTTTAAATGTTGGCCTGTCAATTCTTGGGTTGGGGATATATGGTGTAGGCTGATTAGCAATTACATGTTTGTGTCTTGGGGTGCTTCTGGAACATTTACAAAGCATGTTGCATGCCTGACATACTAGCATCTCACTGTGTGTCAGAAGAACTTCTGCATGATTCACAACAGAGCACATGGAACCTACAATGCGCACTTGTCACTGTCACCTACATGTAAATATACATTCTCTGTAGATAAATTAGACCAACCTTCTGTCCAACTGAAGGCACACAGATCAGATGATTTTTGGTCCAAGGGAACTATAGATTACTTTGTATGACTTCATTTTAATAACATCAAGGCCTTGAATATCCAGGATAACAAGAAAAAATTAGCACAACAAGTAAAAACACTGAACTAGTGTCCCATGTGCGGAACCAATTTTTGAAACCTGAACCCAACCCGTACCCATAGCCTGCATCGCTACCCACTTGGACCCACTACACAACCAGGCCCCCAACCCGACCCATAGACCCTCAACCCACAGACCTACATTTATACCTGCATCCAGGAAATACTACCTGCAACCCGCAGGGTACCTTTTCTTGCAGGTAACCCACTGGTATACATGGGTACCCAACTCTCTGCAGGACTCTATACTGAACAGTACTGATACAAATGGAACAAAAATAAGTGCCTGATTCACAATATTCACCACTTGAATGCCAAACAGGGGACATAAAATTACAATACAATTTCTACTAGTATTAAAAAATAGCTAATTCATCAAACTACTATAATACATAGAGATATTTTTAGGAGAGTTAGAGCTTGGGTTTACATTTATTTGAGGTACTTAGGTGTTTATCCTATGAGCATTACACTTTTTTTTTTATTTTAGATGTATAGCAGGTCTGGATTAAAACGCTGAGAAGAAATCGTTTGCTGTGATAATCATGTTACTGCTCAGTAGACTAAGAAAAATAAGGTTGTCTCACACTTAACCGTTCAGTAATGAAATCCTGCTTAATCAGCTTAAAAGCTAAGGCAAAAAAAAAAAAAAAAGAAAGCTTGTTCTTAGTTGTCTGCAATCCCATGGTGGATGAAAACTACATGTTCGATCTGTGTCATCTGATAGTGGTCATATTACAAACAAGACTGTGATGAATTGGAGCCATGTATTTCATTTATGTAATACCCTGGAGACGTTAATGTCCCATATACTTTAGGTTGAGTTTTTTTTATTTTTAGTCCAACAGCAAATAGGTCCCATCCCTTATATATTCTAGAAACCATAGTAGAACAGTACCATTACAGTGACCTATTTTTAAACCGGGTGCAGATAAGAAAATCCAAAAACAAAGCACATTTATCATATGATCTTTAGTACATGCATTACAATATATCATTAGCCTACAATAGGAGCTGCTTTGTCTTTTTTTAGACTTTTGCCTGGTGTATAAGTAAAATATGTATATGGGATGTATGTTGGAGAAGTACAAATATAGTTTATTATGGCTTCTTTTAACTGTAGGATACACAGACACTGACATGGAAATGTAGGGGCACTAAGCACTACAGGAAAGCTGGGGCCACTGTAAAAATAATAACATCTCCTACAGTATTGATGACTATCTGGAACTCCCTGGCCCTGACCCAGGGATATGCTGTTGACTAATGGCAGCTTCTCCTTGTTGAGCCACTGGCTGTAAGTCGGTCTCCTTATTCCGACCCCCTAGTTTTTTACTTAAGGCCTGTTATTTGGATTCTTGCTTGTCTGTTGCCTGCCCTCAACTTTGCCTATATTAAGACTTTATTGTTTTTCTGTCTGCTCATTTCCATCTCTGCTAAGGTCTCTGTGGTTCAGTTTTTTCTAATTAAACTTTTTGTTCAGAGCAGTTTGGTAATTCAATGGGTAATTCTGAGGCCTACAGTCCTTCAGCTGCTTTTGGTTCTGGAAGTTATAGATGGAAACCCTTATGTATATACAGCCATGGGACCCGTTATCTGGAAATCCGTTATCCAGAAAGTTGGTCTTCAGTAGTCTCCATTATAAGTGAATTCAACTTTTTTTTTAAATTGTTTCCTTTTTCTCTGTAATAAAAAAAACTGCACCTTGTATTTGATCCCAACTAAGATATAATTAATCCTTATTGGGGGCAAAACAATCCTATTGGGTTTATTAAATGTTTACATTATTTGTCAGTAGACGTAAGGTATGGAGATCCAAATTGCAGCAACACTCCTTATCCAGAAAACCCCAGGTTCAGAGCATTCTGGATAACAGGTCCCTTACCTGTGCAAAAATATTTAACATTCTAAAAGTTTTTTTTGTGCTTTTGTAAACAGGTAATTGTGGCATTCTAGGGCAAATGCCTTCTTTTATCAAGCATTAAACTGTCCCTGATGACCCAATAGCTTTAAAGGTTTAATTCATCTATTTATTTGTGCTGTTGTTTTATTTAGCGCTCTCCACATTTATTCCTTAGGCTCCCTCTACTAACCTAAACAACTATATAATTAAGGTTTATAAGTTTTATTTATAGGTAATGTTTAATATGAGAGAAAAGCAATTAATAAAGAACCCATATACAGAAAGAGCATTGGTTTGGGATATCCCATTTATATTAAGATGACTACCTAAGGGTTAATTGAATAAATGGCTCTAAATGTGGGTATAAGTATCCCAGCAGAGCTCATATTATCTTCAGCCATGAGAATGAATTTAGCTCTTTGATGTCTAACTTAGAAAACATGGGATGATTTAGCTTGGTGCCCAACACAAACCTATTTTTAAAAGAGTGCAAATGCATTGTAGGTAGGCATGTCTATATGATTAAAGACAGAGCTGCCACAAGACATATAACACTAGAAGTATGTGTAGTATTTCGAGCTTGATAGGGTATACTACATAATGTATTACTTTAACTTTTGTGAAGAAGCAGCCAGTCCTTTTTGTGGCAAATTTCAGGGGGCAGAAGTATATATAAATAGTGTGAATGCACCAGGCGTCTTCCACTTGCTAGAATATTGCAACAATGCTGTACCTTAATAGACTATAAGGTTTCCTAATTACAGCCCTGATGATATCAGTCTTTGTGATGCAGCAGTCAATGCGGTCGGCAATGAAGCATTCTATAGGTTGAATACTGATGAAAAAATAGGAGATTCCATATTGATCTCTTGAAAGATACTGTCCTTCATAAGCTGTCCTACCACTCCATCTTCATTACTATATACAGAATGCATTTTGTTAAGAGATGCCGCAAAGTTGCCTGTGCTAGAATGTCGTTATGTTACAGCATGTCATAGTGATATTGCAATGTGGCAGCCAAGTTTGAGAAAAAAATACCACTAAGTAGAATTGCTCATTATTCAGAACAGAAGGAAGCATATGAGCTATGTTCTTCTGCATTGCTGGGAGAAAGTGTCAAACATTTCTTTGAACAACTTGAGATTTTCACAGCCTTCTAGCAGAAAAACCCAAAGTGGTGTGACCTGATTCTAGGCTTAATTATATAATTGTGTCATTGGTGGTGACAGAATGGCTAACACTTTGTATGAATGAAGATTTGCTGAAAAATTATAATATCTCAATTACAGAAATAGAACATTTCTGTTAATAATAGATACAGGCTCCTGTCCAGGGCTTTCACTTTGAGAAGAAAAACTCTACACCTGAATGATTTTGTGTATTCACATTAGCTACCTGGAATCTATTACCTGGAATGTTTGGGACCTCGGGCTTTCCAGATAAGGTTTTTTCTGTAATTTGGATCTATACTATAAAAAAAAATGTAATCATTAAATAAACCCAATAGGATTGTTGGCCCCCAGTATGGATTCACACAAGCTTAGTTACCATCAAGTACAAGGTACTGTTTTATTTTTATGAAGAAAATCATTAATAAAAATTAAATTATTGGTTCTATAGGAGATGGCCTCAACGGGAATACTTGCGAAAAATCCAAATTTATTAAAAAACCCGACATTTCGAGCACCAGTGGGCTTATTTATCAATTTTCGAGTTTGTGAATTCAAGTTTGTTCTTCTAAATCAAATAAACTCACAAATCGAATGCTTGCTTATCAATTAAAAAACGTGAATACCTCGAATTTTCGAGTTAACAAACTCAAATAAAACTTGAATATCTTGAACTGAAAATATGGCTTTATTTTGCCTAGGACAACTGCCATTGACTTCTGGCTTGTAGATGGCGAAGTTTTACATTCGAGTCCGTACCAGACATTCAACTTTTTGAGCCATAATTTGAATTGTGCATGTTTTAGCACTAAAAAACTTGAATTGTGGAAAAAAAAACACACTTGAACATAAATCTCCCCCTTGGTGTTCGAAATGTCAGATTTTTTCAATAAATTTAGATTTTTCACATGGGGTACTATGCTTTTCTATTTAACATATTTACCAGCAGCCAGGCAAGTTGCTACATTAGTTTAGGGAGTGCTCCTCCATGGTCTGAGCCTATAAATTAAGCCCTAACACAAAGAAAATCAAAAGGAGAACTTGATTGGTTTTGCTTTGAAGATATTGTGAAACACAGAGGAATGACGATTTAGCACACAAACTTGTGTCTGTTTTTCCATAATTAATATTAGATTTTAATTCCTTACTTGAAGGAACCAGCTTAATTCATTGCCCTCTATTAGTAAGTAAACTAAATCAGATTTTGAAGGTTGAAAGAAACTCAGCAGGCAGCTTCCTCAACATGCAACGTGACTAATTGCAAAACAAGAGACACCAACTGGGGCCAATGTGGATGTCTTGGAAGTTTATTGATGGAATTAGAAATGCTGGGGTAAAAATCCACAAATAAATGAAGAGAGATTATTAGCATTAGTAAGTCCATGTAAGACTCATTTATTTATGCTGTAAGTGCTTAAAGGACTGGTGAACCCAATTGTAAATTTTTCATCTTAACCCAAACAGAAAATGTTCTCCTCTGGGAACATTCATTTACAATTTTATTTTTTCAATTTTATGAACGCAGCCAGTTTACCTGACTTGTGGATTCTCAATATCCAGGCCCCTTTCCCACTTTCTACCTCTCCCAATAACCGACACCAGATACTTTTGGGTGGAAAGGCTACAGCTTAGTTTATTATACATATACTGTAAATAACAAAAAACAACAAAAATACAAATTATTAACTGTCCATAATGATATTTTCACCATCTCAGCCACTTAGCCTTCCCTACACCCCACATACTGTTATGTTAAGGTGCTAATTGTAATGATGAACTAAGAATTTATGCATTTAACAGACATGTTTATAAAATCTACCACAGTCTTTGGGGTATTTTATTGCGGGAATAGTTCCCCCTTAAATAACACTTTTAGTAATAACTAATCATTTTCTTTTCATGACCCTGTTTGGGAAACAATATTATATGTATAAGATATACACAAACTGGCCAGAGTGTGCTGGGAATTGTGGTTCCCTCACACAGCGATCTCTGATACAAAAGCAAAGAGATAATTTTTTGGCAAGAAGGGAAATAAAATACAAGAGGATGAAACTTTCATCAGCAGTGCCCGTCAGACAAGTGTGTATCAGAGAAAAGGCCAAACATTATAAATATGCGGCTGTGCAGCTTTAGTGCTGCAATTTATGTGACTGGCAGGCACTTGTGAGATAGATAACCCCGCACTGACACTGACCTTGACAGCATTATCCAGCCAATCTTTATGAAATCTTTATGAAAGGATGAACTGTTCCCGAGCTATTTTTCTGTTCAATATTTTTGGCATAATGTCCCTCTACTTTCTCTTTTTCTTTCATTTTGCATTGTCAGTTTTAGAGTGCTTTTTAATATCTTGAACCAAGAGACTAATCCCCAGCATGTTAACAAAACAAACACACAATATCAAAGGAGCCTTTTAAAGAAGCGGCTGAAAGAGAAGTCTTTTTTTTTTAAAAAGTACTGAAGTTACAGATTAGAAAGTTGTTTTAATCAGTTTTAGAACATTTTAGGACTTGTTTAATAAACGAGTAGAAAGTGCAAAAGGATTAGCACAAACAGCCATGTTTTTTTTTAACTCCTCCTATACAAGTTTCCGAGAATGGCATCCAAAGGAGACCCAGTCTAGCAAGAACCTTAGTGATTTAATTCACTGGGGATGCCTAGAATTTTGGCACTGCCCCAGTGAATTAACCATTCCTTGTTTAATGCCAGTCCAAACATAGTTAAGTATAGGGCCCCTTGCTGACAATTAGGTTGCTTGTGTACAAAGTTAAGCAAAACTGGCAAATCATTGCAGAAAGCCCTGTAAGATAGGCACAAATTGGTACAAACTCTACAAGTAATACTTTTAATTGTCTTAATTATTTGCACATTTTTATGCGCATTGCCGTGCCTAGTTTTCTAAACTTACACATTTTATTTCAGTTTTTCTTGAGAACATGAAGCACCAAGTCTTCTGTTTCACTGTATTGGTTGATATGCCAACAAAACTGAAAGGTTACACATGGAGCCCTCTTTAATTCTGCAACACAAGAAGACCTTGCTGTGGAAATGCATGATACAGTTGCATGATTCAGTTCTACTGAGTAGAACCTTCATTTTATGTACAGGTACCCAGATTCAATGTTTTTCCAGAATTGGCACTGGGTTTTATTGGTCCCATACATTCAAGTGGTGCCTTTTTTTACTTTTTCCTAGATTTTACACTGTTTTGAGTCTGTCCCCTGGTAAAACTAAATTTCCTGTATGTTTTACTATACTGAGCTATATTGCACCAATAAAACTTGCCCCATACTCATGTTAAAACTAAATGCTTGCATGGGACCTGTTATCCAGAATGCTCAGGACCTGGGGTTTTCCCTGTCTCTTTCCATAATTTGGACCTCCACAATATAAGTCTGCTAAAAATCATTGAACTAATTAATAAATCCAATAGGCTTGTCTTGCCTATTAATTATATCTCAGTTGGGATATAACACTATAGGTACCCAGACCACAAAGTCCTTTAAACAGAGAAAGCATTCTCTGTTTAGCAACATCTCCATTGAACCGTACATCGACCACAATGGAGAACTTAAAGGAAAAAGTCACATTTTTACTTATTTCTGTGGTCACTCTACCACAAAACATATAGTAAATGTTTGTGTAAACTAATTCCTTTATCTATGAAAATGTATTTTTTTGATAGCTGTGTGCATACAAACCTAGTGTAAAAAGCATCCCTGGTTCACAACCCGTTTGGTTATAATAATAGCTGTATAGTATTGTATATAATATGATTGTATTAATATTAGGATTCATGCTGTTTTGCTATTCCAGATTATAGAAGCATGGACAATGCAGCATCGTTACTATTCTCCAATTAGGGCTGACTAGCCCCAGGCTTTGGGTGGTACTCTATAGCAATCAAGGTCATACAGAGAATCGCTGACAGAATCAGATATCTGGATCTATACACTAAAAGCCCTTGGGTTATACACTGACTTGTTTTTACGAAATACAATGGATTGTTTCATGTGCTGAGATATTTTGGAATTTATGGGGAAAAACAAGAAACTTGTCTTCCAGATAAAATGTGAAATTGTGATTTTTTTTTTTCCAACACAAACATTAAAAAGAAAATAACCAAAGGCTCACGTGCAATACTGAATGCAGGAAAGGTTTAAGCTTCACGGCATTCTGTGAGTTTCTTTGATTTGATGTGCTCATTAAAGCACAGGCACCTAATTAATTAGGAAACTGGGGCATGCATTGTTTATTTGTGTTGACAGATACTATATACGCTTCTTTATAAATTGGAATCTGAGATATGGATTTCCACTAGGCATATTAAACACTAGCACAACAGCCACATTTTCCCACCTTTGTTTCTTCTTGGTTAGAAAGTGAGACAATGAGATATATTTTAAAAGCAACTATTTTAAAGAAACTCAATATAAATTGTATGAGAATCCAAGGAGACAATTATTTGTAGCATGATTCCTAGGGAGTGTCCTACGATAGACACTTGGCACAACAATGAATATTTTATACATTTCAGCAATTTATCAGCTGTGCAAACTCCTTTGTCTGCCAACTGGTCAGTCCCATGGGAAAAGACAATAAGAACTTTTCCATGAAGTTAAAACATTAGGTGAGTGACCAAATACAACAATGGTGGAAAGATGAGTTGGATATCAAGTAACATAGCCCGTGTGAGGTCAGAATTGAAGAGCACCAGTATAGTGAAATTATTATTGTACTGCAGGTGGCAAGTGTAAAAAGATAACAAACAGGTGTCTTTTTGTGCACTTTTCACCTTATCATCCATCTTATAGCACAGGTGTTCAGACTTCAGCCCCCTTCATCCTCTCCACCTGTGGGTCAACAATTGGCCAGGCCTCCTTAGCTCAAAACACTGGTACAGAGATATGAAAATATAATTATAGCATTCACTTCAAAGTTCTACGGTTATTTCAAACAGTAAAAAATCATTGATCCCCCCCCAGCCTTCCCCTAAACATCCTTCAGGGTGAGACCCTATCCACTGCATTGGTTCCTTCTTTCTGGAGGGTGATGTGCAGCCTCACAACCATCTGTATTGCAAAAAAAAATAGCTTTTAAAATGTATCAATTTCTTTTTTGTGATCACGATTTCTTTTTCTTGATTACTAGTATTCTTCTACTTCTAACACTACACATAAGTTCTTACATTTAATTTCATTAGCTAGTAACACAAAGTGAATATTATCGTCAAAAACAGATGTTGCCAAGCTGGTTGATAATTTGTCAAATTAGAGCGTAGTTTCACTTTTAGCTACAAGATAATTAATTGGAACTGACGACTATTTTTCTAAATATATGTACATTATTCTTCTAGACTAGAGGATGCACATTTGGTCTAAAAGTACAACTATCATGGCAATCCCATTTAAGAGGGCTAAAAAACTCGCTGACCTCCCTCTAGCTGCTGTACAACTACTAATGTTCCTGGACAGGCTTTGACTGTCAAGGATTCTGGGAATTAACATTAAAGGGGTGTTTACTCTATAGATGGGCCTCTTTTAAGTATTTTTCGCTTGGCCTTCATTATTTGGTTTTTGAATTATTGGCATTGCTGGAATGTGTGGGAGATAGATTCATTGGCCTATTAAGTTGATAAGATAGGCCAAAATCTTTATTTATGATTGTCTCAGTCTTCTGAAATGCAATTAGCACAATTCATTTGTGGCTACTGTTATGGAGACCCTGGAATTACTGCCACTGTTTTGACACCCATTCCCTATTGCTGTGCCCCTGGATGGCATTCATATAATTAAAATGGTAGCCAACTGAAGGTGAAATATTACATTGGAACAGGAAAATGTGTACTACGACACTGTTAACAAATTCCTTTTTATGTGTATATTTTTTATGAATCAATGTTAAGATTGTAGGAAGCAGTGCAAAGATCTGCCCAGGTATTGTATCCCACAGTAAGCATTGATGGGGTTAGGTAATATCAGAAGCAAAGTTTGCTATACTTCATATCACCTATAAAACCAATCAGAAAGTAGCATTTACTGGTCACCTGTTGAAAAGCAAGCATTTTATTGGTAGCTGTGGGTTAGTATGGAACGCCTTGTTCCTTTTATTACATATGGGGGATAGACCACCATAAATTCCATTATCCTAATCCCAGTGGGTACCTTGAGCAATCGTTGCACTATATTCCCCAATATCTTCCATAAAGGACATGTAATCCCACAAACTGGGGTTTCCAGCTTTGTTCAAAAGAACAGGCCTTCACTATTTACAGAGTATCAAGCTAAGGGTCCTTTCAGACTTTTGTAAATAACCCTTTGTGGTTATGATTTCAATGCATTTCCCTGGGTTTGCCAATAAGCTTATTAAAGGAATCACATAGAGTGCTATGTATTTTGGAAGGAAAATGGCAATCATCCCATATAAAACACACTTCTCTTCACACTGTAAAATGAGTGATTAAGATGTGCTCTTTTCTGTCATTTTTCTTTCTTTTTTTTATCTATGAAAAAAGAAAATGCGAGCTAGCCTTTTTTTGCCATGCAAGCAGTGCAGCTGTAAGTCTAACAAGAACTCCTTTATAGGCCGCTGCTTTAAATGTAAGGCATAGAGCAGCGGGGAATGATTGAGGCTAACAGTGGATGCAGAGGACTATGTGGCTGTGCCAAAGGTAAAGGTTAAACATTGCAATTTCATAAAAATAGGTCAGAATAATCAATACCGAGTATATGAACATACTTATGAAATTGATTTCAGCCACTAAAAAAAAAACTCACTATAAATTCTGCCTCAATTGAATTCATGTTGCTTACAGCACTAGGGCTGGTACATGCTGACCTATGCTTTTAAATGTGTTTTCCCAGTCCCCCTACTCATTGATCTGAATCATACATCATGCATTTACTTGTCTCTTCTCTGCAGAGTTCTCGAGATTCTCCCAGCTCTCTGCCATTAATGTATACGCCACCTACACGGTAGCGGCACTTCCAGGCTTCACGTTCCCTTTTTACATCCCTTCCCCAAAAGCAATTCAAGCACTTTGCTAAGTGCATCTCCAGTGTCTCAGTACAACGGTAGCTGCTCTTGAATTAGGAAATCACAGCGCTCTCTTTGTTAAGGCGAAAAGGCAAAACAACAGTGATGTTTTACCTTTTTTTTTTCATTTTTTTTTCCATGGCACATAACATCAGCAGCTTCTCGTAAAAGCTTGAGGCTCCTGACCACTTTACTCGAATTTACCTTTCATTTCACATAAATTAAATGAATTGGAATTAACAGGTCTGCCCTTGCAAAAGAGTACAAGAAGCCTGACAAAGTAATTCTCCGATAATCACAGCAAATTAGTCCTTCAATCTACTGACATGGAAAGATTCTTCCTGGCAAGGAGCCTGAGGACTAGCAATAAATCCTTTATTGTGCAATAGAAAGTGTTATTAGTCGCTGTCATTGGAAATCCTCACTGTAAGGCTGGTGGCTGTAGTTTGGGCATTTTTATTGACTCTCTTGCATGCAATCACTTACACTGCAGATTTAAATGAATTTTGATTGTGATATAATTAGGAATTCATATATACTGTATATAGTGAATAAAGTACCCCCTATTGTAAAATATAAGGGTATACTGTATATGGTCCATGACCATATAAAAGGACCATATACAGGTTATAGAACTCCGAGGTGACTTTTAAGGGTACTTTGTTTATTATAATACACAAGTTTCAGTACGTCATGTGACAGAAATTATTTCACTAAGCATCGATTATAACTGATGACATCACTAAGGCACTATGTATAAGTAGTGATAAGCGAATCTGTCTCTTTTCGCTTCGCCGAAGGATATTATTAACATCATATGTATGGCATACATATATATATATATAGAGTATAAAAACAAAACATGCATTTAAAGCAGCATGAACAGCCAATGTTTGTTTTTTTCACAAGAAATCAGTGTTGCTGGTCTTTTTTGTACTATTGTATATATATATACATATAGTCATGTTACACACTAAACAGTATCCATGCAAAAGATGCCAACACTGAATGGCTAAGATATTTATGCATAACTTACCACTAAGGTGCCACACAGACCCATATATCAGATGTCCCTTATATCATCCCTATCATAAAAACTCATCATTGGCCCACCGAGCAATTGCATTGCTGCCCCATGATGCCTGCCATGTTAACCTTTGTTGCATAAAATAGTAGATATATCCTGTAAGCATCTTGTCATGACCAGGTAGTAATATTAACAAACCTATAAATATATATTGTGCGAGTGAAAGTGTATAAATACCAAAACACTGTAATTATCCCTATAGGAACAGACACGGTTGACATTTATCATTGTATTGCAAAGAAATTAAGCAGTATTTTCACAGTTCACTGAATTCAAAATGCTAATTACTCAGCAAGTGTTGTACATTAAAGTATTTCATTATGTTAAACAGTTCATACACGCAAGAAGGTCGTATATTTGTGTTTATCATTTACTTATGGGATACGGAAAGTGTTAAAGAACTAAACAATAAGAACTAAAGACAATAAGTTACAATAAGCTTATTCCATAGAACAGTGCAAATAAAGCTCAGAATTCAGAGCCCAGTGATGCCAGGGAGCACTTAAGCATCATGTACCCGTAGCTACCATATGACTGTGAGAAGATCTGCCCCTCAAAGCAGCAGAGGAGAATATTGAGGATAATAATATCATTAAGCTATGAATATATGGTGGTTATTCACTCAGAGTAGGGGTTGGGATCAATCTGTGATTCAAGGTACCTATGTACCACTTACCATGGTAAGTTCTGTATTGTGCAGTATGCCCAAAAAGCTTGCCGCAGTGCCTGGGTGCAGTTAAGCAGTAGCAGTGATCCAGTTTCCAAAATACACCACACTTGCAGGTCTCATAAACCATATAAATAGTTTATTATCCAGCCCTGTAAGACTCCTACTTGCCTTCACCAACTGGTTGACCATGTTAGATAAGAATGCAATGATAATTAAAACAAAAGTCAAGCACGTGAATCCAAAGGATACATGTCTCTTGGTAAATGGGTTCCTATTGGGATTACTTCTATATTAAACAATCTTTCTATTTTTTTCTCTATTATGTGTCTGTAGATCTCATTGATTTTTTCACATAAAAGTACAAGAGACATTTCCCCACTTAAAAGACAGCTAGTGCATTGTATGAACACTTTCTGTTTTGCTTTTGTACAGGTTGTGAAGTTGTCAGTTTATGTGAATGATGATATGAACTAAATTAGTATCTCTTCAACTGATCTTTTCATTGTGTTCAAATGGCGTAATGCAGTAATCGAACTCAGCACAGGAGTGTTCCTTTTCTCCCTTTTCTCCCTTTACAGTACAACAAGGTAATGAATTATCTGTTTAAAAAAACATACTCTGCTATTTATATAAATATATTTCTATAAAAAATATAAGAAAAAGATGATTATCGGAGAACATTTGGGAGAGGCAACATTTGCTGTAAACGGGATCAAACTGTTGAGATGACACTGTGGGGGTTATGTAATAAAAGGCACAAGTTTTCCCAGGTGCAGTAACTAGTGATGGGCAAAATTCTTTAGCAGACAAAGATTTGCTGCGAATTTCTGCGTTTCGGCATTGGTGGATTTTTTTGCAAAATGGGGGCAAAAACTCACCAGAGGAAAATTCCCTGTGCGCCAAAAAATTGCACACATCATTTTTTTACGTTTTGGGAATTTTTTACTGTTTTGCGAACCTTTTCCAAGATTCGCAAATTTTTCGGCAAGGAGAAACGGGACAGATTCACTCATCAATAGCAGTAACCCATAGCAACCAATCAGCAGGTAACATTTATTGGTACTCTGTTTAAAAGCAAACTACTGGGCAAACTTAGTGCCTTTTACTTCATATGGGGGGGGGGTCTGTTTGTTGTTGTTTTTTATAGGTCATACAGTGACAAGTTGCTTAACTACCATACAGAAGGGGGGCCTAGGACCCAGGGGCCCCTAAGTTGAGGGGTCTGCTGTATGGTAGATCCTCCTTCTAGCCTCTTCTGCCTTCTAATTTTTGCTGTAAACATAGGATTGGAGAGACCCAAGGAGAACGTTACCTGCCATGCCCTCCAAAGTTTTTTCTCATGGTGGGGCCTAGCCCATAGTTATTACGCCACTGATTGTGATGCAACTAAAGATGTTATTATTTTAAGTGATCCAAGGGCCCATGGGCAATGACATGGGCAGTGAATAATGTCTACTTTATGTGGTAGCAACTTGGAGAAAAATCTCATTCTTTAGCAGGAAACAGCTAATCAATTGGGCAAATCTATAATTTGAAAATACCCTACTATATATTGAAAGACTAATAGCCAAAGCTAATGGCATAGGGGTGTTTTGACCGCTGCTAGTGGGTGGAAAACAGTGACATTTAAATGCCCATATCCATCTGTCACTGCTTCAATGTTTGAGGCAGGACATGTTTATAGGAAGTGACAAATGTTTATAGGAAGTGACAAACGTTTAGGGCCATTTGATTGCAGCATCAGCCACAAAAACCCATGTGCCCTAGACCATGACGTATTGCAAATGACTTGACACCATTCATAGACATAAATTTAATTTAGCAGGCTTCTGTCCTTTCCCCAAGTAGCTATGATTTACTGGTTTAATGAGTGCACATAGACCCTTGGGAGACAGTTGAATAGTTGAACAGTTAAATGATCAGTCGATTCAGAGAAACACCCCTACTCATCATATAAAGCACATGGAATGGTTTCTTGCACTTAATTTCCAAAAGAAAAAAAGAAAAACTGTGCCAAAAAATGAAAAAAAATTGTATGACTACAATTTTGATTTTTGGGTTGTAAAACATTAATTTCTTCTCTCGATTATTCCAAAAGAACCTCATAGTCCCATAGGGTTTAGCCAGTTCTGAGCTGGTCATGTCATTTCAGTGGCATTTTGGGTAAAGTTGATACAGCATTTGTTTATAAATAGAGTGATACATGGGGAAAAAAAAATCAACTTTGATGTTGTGTAGAATGCGGATGCTTTATAAATAAACTCCTTTCATTCTTTAAGATATTCTGAAATCTGTTTCTCAAAGGAAACTTAATTATTTTTTCTGTCTATTAAAAAACCTTTATCATTCATATTTTTCTGATCCCTACAATGCAACAGAATCTGCTGTTTGTGCTGTAAAACAATAATCATGCCCAGATAGAGGGCTACAAGACTTGTGCAAACTAAATATAAGCTGTTCTGTATTATTATGTGAATATACAGCAAGTACTTGACAGCAGAAAATGCTATGACTTATTATAGCCTTGCACATTGCTGCTCTCATTGCAAGGAAGCTCAAATTCAGTTGGTGCATTCGGTGCCATTTAGCCTAGAGCCTGCTCTGATAATGAGCATGAAATGGCATGAAATATGTATCTGGATGATATATTAATACTCTACAATGTTAATAAGTATTTGTTTTTATTTTAGTTTTTTAAAAACAGTCACAAAACAGTGTTATCATCTGGGGTGAGTAAATAGACAAATGAGAAATTCATTTTTGTATAAATCTCTGAGGCAATTACTGATACCGGCAACTTGGTTTCAGTGCAATATCCCTTAGCAACCAATCAGACATTAGATTACAAGCAGCAGATTGTTTAAAGTTTATTGCTGACAGGTTATTGGGACAAATTTGTCTGTGGTTTGTAAATAAGTCCCATGCCTCATATTACTGCATTCCATATTTATCTGCACTTGACATCATTTTATATAGTGGAAAGCCATTTCATGTCTAGTTTATGTCTAGACACTTATTTATGTGTCAATAATATGCAATTAGGAAAACTGATTGCTACAGAAATGAATTTCTACAAATCCTGGCCATTTATTGTCCAGGAATAAATCACTCATGCAACTTAGCAGAGCTGGGCCCTGTTCCCACCAAATATTTGAGTGGGAAGCTTGGTTCGCACCCTCAGGTGTGCACACTCTATCCCTTTCCCAACCCCAAAGCTCACTCTATTGTTTGTGGCAGATGGAGAGTTAAAAGTGGTGGAAGGGGCTGGAAAAGTTAAACCATACAGCAGACCTTGCAACAGTCTGAGCCCCCCTGTCGCTTAAGCCCCTTTGGTCCCAGGGTCTGTTGCAGGTTACTTACACCTCTGAAATGAATCATCATTCTGAACTGAATTGTGGCTCATGTGGACAACATTGTGTCTTAAGGTGGCCATACATGGGACCATATAACCTGCTGACTTCATGATCGAGTTGGCAGCTTATTGGCCCATGTATAGGTCCCACCAAAGGGCCTGCCTGATCGATTTCTGACCAATTTTTGGTGTATTGATGTGGTCCTCTTTTACTGAGACTGTAGGCGCCTCTATATGATCTGCTTGTTAGCCTGGAGACCAACAATTAGACCAACCTAATTTAGCTTAGTTTGTGGTGGCCCAAATCAGACCCAGATCTGCTCACTTGGCAACCTTGTCAAACAAGCTTATCTGGTAGTGTATGAAAAGCTTTAATGTATAATACTACTGTCATGCAGGGCTGAAGTCCTCAGTTCACTTATAACCATGGCGTTATGAGAGTTTTCTATAATGCAAACATTCTGGGTAATTTGGTCATCAATAAATGAGTTTTTGTAGAGTCCTGCACAACCTCTTGGCACTACATAAATAAATAATAATGATACTACTACAAATAATAATAAAACAGTCAAATCTACCCAATGTACACAAAGAAATGAATAAGCTAATATAATAACTTTATATGCATTCTTCTCTGCTGCACAATATATTATTCAAGCAATGGTTCGCTAGAGTCCATGTGCAGTTAGTGCCATTAAGTCATTTAAGTTCACACCATTGCAGCCCTGTACAGATGCAGTCTAAGGGATCCTACAGTGAAAAAGAAAGTGCAACCTCTTTCATAGAATTATTACTACCCTGAACGCTCCAAAATGAACAGCAAAATGCTCCCTTTTTCTATAGAGGTGGCAGCACTTCCTGATGATCATATAATGAATTGAAGATGATTATCAAAGCCTGGCTCTAATTAACTTCTTAATTGATGCGGAAGCAGTAAGGGCATGCTTACTTTTATCACACATGGATTCCTCATGCAGGCTTACTGTGTTTGATGTTTTGTAAATAAATAATGGCAAAGTAAATCTGAATTGTGTCATTTGTTTCTCATGAGGTTAAATGGATTTGAGTGTGGAACTCAGGGAGGGCTCGGTGATTGTTCGATATGTAAAATCCCAGATTTCTGCAGTTCATATTGCTGTTTGCCGAAGCGTTTAAGAGTCAAAGAGTCTCTTATTTATTCATGCCTTCAAATGGGCCGACGACAGTCACTTTCTATAAATGCATTGCCGATCTTATTTATCAAGCCGATACGTTTTTATTTTGGAAAGCAATGTGTTGAGAAATTTGAAGAGATAAACTGCGTACTGTAAGTAAAATGCAATTAAAGACTACAGGTTAAAGTCAAGGATACATACCCTGCTGTAAATTGATTTCTTTTATTGAGAGGAAAAAGTGATTACTTTTTTCCTTTATGCTGTATAAGCAGAAAGAGGTTTTTAAAACATTTCCGAGCTCGGAAAATTGCTGAGGATTACATTTTTTCCCCAAGTTTAACTAAGTGATCTCGGTACTTAAATGACTCCTAAAATGCTATAAAAGTGAAAATCGCACTCTAATGCATTTGCCATTTTTTACGGTTGGAATGTGTTGCGTTTGCTTCATTTATCACTGGAGCTTATCTCAGAATCTACCAGGAGACCACTGTTTCTACGTTCTAGATTTGACATTTTGTAGTTATAAATGCAGCTCTCACCAGAGGCTAAGTTAAAGCAATAGTGACATAGGCCACTAAAAATACTGGAGTCTACTACCTTGGTACCATGATATCTAACTTACTAGGATGATTATGAAAGCAAATAAGAACTAAAACACAATAGTTCAGTCATGTGGAAAGGTAAAAACTAAGTAAGCTTTGTCAGAAAGGTCTATGTAAATACAGCCATAAGCATTCACAGAAAAACCTGCACTGAGTCCTCTATCAAAAGAAACACTGGATCTCTTGACTACTTTTTTGTAAACATGTTCTTTGATATCAGACTTCCTCTCCTTTAGGGCTCCTTCAGGTTTGGGGCACGAGTCTGCACATCTCTCTCATTCTCCTGCTCCCCCTCCCATAAGAATTCATAAGAATGCACTCCCCCCCCCCCTTGGGAATGTGTGATCTGAGCTATAATGGCTAGAGCAGGAAGCTATGAAGACCAAGCTTAAATGGCAGCTGCAATCTTAAACAAATTGAGGGAGATTCTAGGGCTCTTTACTCAGGTATGGTAATGGTTTCTGCAGAATAAATATAGCATTCTAGGTGGCACTAAAGTGGCAAATCTATTGGCAGTAAAATGCCAAAATGACTTTCCTTCTCCTTTAAAGGAGAGTTGAATATTAAAAATGAATCTGTTTAGAAATGCTGTCTTTAATCTACAAATCTTACTTTGCCAGCAGAGACATCCAGAAGCCCTGTAACAGTAACAATCTAGCCTTCCAGTTGTCACAGGGACCTGCCATCTTGGATCTTGTTAGGTCATTTTTTAAGCATTATTGACACTACACATGCCTAGGGGTCATCAGAAATTGCCAAGCAGAAAATGAAGCCCATCTACCATAAAGCTGATGCTACAAATTCTGATGCAGGATTCACTGGTTTCTGAGCTGCCATGCAGTTACAATTTAAATTCATTATTAATATAAAAAAGAGTGATAAGTTCTTTATCACTATCACATTTTTTTTTTAATCGAGGGCAATGGTTTTATTTTCTTGATTCGTTTTTATTTTCTTTTAAAAATTGTAAAAATAAATACTCCCCACTTAAATATTTTATGATTTCTAGAAGCAAAAACCCCAAATGAGAAAAATAATCAAGAACACAATCTTATTTTTTACAATTTACCTGATTCCAGATATTAATAATTGTTCTCTCCAGTGTGCATTAGCTCAGGTAAGTGACAGCAGCACAGAGTATGGGCAGGGAATTAGCAGAAAAGAAGATGAGGAGCTACTGGGGCATCTTTGGGTGCACAGATCTTCCCTGCTAAAGGGCTGTGGTTGCCGTGGGCTGGTACAGGAGCATTTAGGTGGGGTTTTTTATTAACATTCTGATTTTCGTAGTTTTATATTTTTTTATAAACCATGACTAAATTCATTTCCTCAAATGTCAGTCATTTTTCAAAAAATCCATATTGAGAAAGCACAAACAAAAAAAAAAAAGAAAAATTAAAAAAAAATACAACTTTGATTTGTCACATGAAAACCTCAACTTTTTCATAAGCCAGCATAAAAAAACTCGAAAAAAGCCAAGAAAATCTTCCATTTGTAAAAGGGACATCTGCCATTGACTTCTACATGATCTTGACAGGTTTAAGGTGGTGTATTCTTTCACACAGATTTGTCCCGTTTTTGTCACAAAATTGCGGGTTTTTTCCTCAACAAAATCGGGTTTTCGACATAAAAAAACTCCAACCGAAAAAGTTGAGTAATAGTAAATGCCCCCCCCATAATGTGCAGAATTTCAGGTCTACTTCTTTCAATAAAGAATACATGGCGACTAAATTGAGCGTTTTTTTCCTCAACAAAATCAGATTTTTTAGATCAAAAAACCCCAACCGAAAAAGTCAAGTAATAGTAAATGCCCCCCATAATGTGCAGCATTTCTGGTCTACTGATCATTTGAAGATCAGTAGAAACACAACAGGCTATGGGGCACATTTACTAATCCCTGAATCCGAATCCCGAATATGAAAAAAACGGATTGGAAACGAAAATTTAGCAATTTTTTTTCGTCGCCGTCGCGACTGTTTCGTATTTGTCGTGACTTTTTCGGCGCCGGCGCGACTTTATTGTATTTTGCGCGGTTATTTCGTCGCCGTCTCGATTTTTTCATATTGCGCTTTATAGTAAATGGCGGAAAAACCAATCCGAATGTTTCGCAACATCGATGAAAAAGTCATGAAAAATATACGATAAAGTCGTATCGGTGACGAAAAAGTTGCGCAAAATACGAGACAATTGCGACGGCGATTAAAAAAATTGCAAAAATACCGATCATTACGAAAAAAAAGCATTCAGACGCTTTCGGACGTTCGTGGATTAATAAATGTGCCCCTTAGTGATTTAGGCCACACAATTTTTCACGTTAGAACATATTTCAAGTGTACAACATTAATGGAGCCTGGTTAGAGCAAAGCCTACAATCCATTGGTTAGATAGTTGACATGACACAAACACATATTAATATAACTCAATATAACTCTGTATACTTATGTATATATAACTCTGTATACGTATGTATATATAACTCTGTATACTTATGTATATGTACAATATGAAGCTTTTGCTCTGACTTTCTATCTTGTTACAAAATACGCATCAGATCTGAATTAAACAACTCCCTGTAAAAAAAATGTTTCTACTGTGAAAGATATCCAAAACAGGAATAGCACATTTTATTATTATGGCTTTCACAATAAGCATACATGCATCACAGTATATGCCATTTCCTATTATAAGATATGCAATGACAAGTGAAAAAATAGACTCCCATTGCCAATATGATACTTTCCCTCGTTATCTAAAATAAAGAGATTGTGCAGAGTTTGTATGGAAGAGCAGAATGTTGCTGCCTGCACAGCTGATTGGATCATCACTGCCCCGTATCTCAGCGCTGGTCTGTTGATCAGGAATACTGGTGTCTGGCAGCACAGGGAACATAGCCTGGATGCACATGATTACATTTTTGATTAAGTTTCCTATTCCCATTGTTGGCTTTGGTTCCTAGCAGAATCAGCGTTCTAAAGCATGCTCCCACACAAGATACATAATTTGCTGACTAAAAGAGCAGATCCTACCCAGTTTGCTATGGAAAAATAGAGCAAAGCCAGTTCTTTAAACACAAAGAAAATACCAAAGTTTAATTCCTAGGGCCTGACATATAAATGATGCTAATAAGAATATTAGAAAGGACGATTACATATATATGAATACAGAGCTGCCAAACATGGGAAGTACTGTATTAATCAGAGAAGCTCAAGTCTTTGTGCCCTGGTTTATGAAAGAGGTGGTCACCTTTAAATGAGGGCTATTCTAAGACAGTTTGCTATTGGTCTTTATTTTGTATCTACAGTATCTAGTAGTATCAAGTCTAAAACAACTGGACTTGTTTTCTTGAAAACATTTCATCCCTCATCCAAGAGGCTTCTTCAGCTTGAAACGTGGTGAAACGTTCTCAAAAAAAAACTCAGAAAAGTCCAGTTGTTTTAGACTTAATTCTACTGATACTGTATATCATGACCTACAGTAGATAAATGACAATCTTCATAGACATATTGCTATGTATTATTTACAGTTTTAAAATTGTTTAGCTTTTTTTGTTCAGCAGCTCTCCAGTTTGGAAAGTTGGCAACTATCTGGTTGCTAGGGTCTAATTTAGCCTAGCAACCAGGCAGGGGTTTGAAAGATAGACAGGAATATAAATAGAAATATAAGTAATAAAAAGTAACAGTAACAATACAACTGTAGTCTCTCAGAGCAATAGTGACCCCCTATTTGAAAGCTGAAGAGTTAGAAGAAGAAGGCACATAATTCAAAAACTATAAGTGAAGAGCAATTGAAACGTTGTTAGGAATAGGCCATTCTATAACATAGTAAAAGTTAAAGGGGTAGTTCACCTTTTAGTATGATTTAGACATTTTGCTATTGTGTCAGGGTTCACCTTGGCATTTTTTTAATTATATTTAAAAAAGAAATATCTTGGCAGGTTTTAGGTGATCAGTTTTTTATATTCAAAAATTTTAGGATTTTGTACTAGCATGGCAAAACTCTACCATAAATGAATAAATCAGGGAATCATTTAACCATTAAATAAACCCAATAGGGCTGTTCTGCCCCCAATAAGGGGTAATTATATCTTAGTTGGGATCAAGTACAGGTACTGTTTTATAATTAGAGAGAAAAAGGAATTTTTTTTAAAAATGTGAATTATTTGATTAAAATGGAGTCTATGGGAGATGGGCATTCTGTTATTCGGAACTTTTTCGATAATGGGTTTCCGGATAAGGGGTCATAATGTGTAATTTACTAATCCTAAATAGAAAACTGCTATTATAGGTACTTAGGTCCGCCCCTGGGATCATACGATTCATGGTGCACACAAACAAACCAAGGGCACACATACATGTTAGGTCACATCTGTCTTTTACTCCCACACTACTTCCTGTTACAATTAGAGCTGCATTGTTTCCTGTCAGCTGATCTCTGAGGGAGCACACAGCCCATCACAAAAGGGAAAAGATATAAAGGGAAATATTTACTGATAAATATTCCAGTTTGGTAAGATTACCAAATGTGATACCAACTTTCTGTGGGTGAAGCATTCATTAACCTGTAGCAACCAATCAACTCTTAGTTATGTTCAGCCATCTTGGGAAGAATTAAACAAAACTTTGATTAGTTGATATGATTTACAGTACCTGGGCACTATTAGTAAACAAGGCCAAATAGCACAAAATCTATAAACCTAAGGGCACTTTCTGTGACACCATAAAACA
Source organism: Xenopus tropicalis (assembly GCF_000004195.4). Classification (NCBI taxonomy): domain Eukaryota; kingdom Metazoa; phylum Chordata; class Amphibia; order Anura; family Pipidae; genus Xenopus; species Xenopus tropicalis. The sequence goes on along the minus strand of NC_030677.2, from coordinate 34,264,857 downwards.
GCTTTTTGTACACACGTACACACATTCCGTGTAAGTTGAGTGTTATTATCATGACATAAGTGTGTGCATTTGCGGTACCCTTTGCAAAAATTACTTAAAAGCTTATTAAATGAAAGGTTTCTAGTGCAAGATATAAAATGGATACAGTAATGGTTTATTCCCTGGGACAGCTGCTCTCTGGGGACTTGGGCTTGTCAGGTTGAAAATGGCAAGTGCATTAATGAGTAGTGACTCGACATGATGGAGAGTGATATACGCAGCTCTGTGGGAACACCGAGGCTCGGGTGGATCACAAGGAAACCGTAGGCTGTGTCGAGAATGAATGGCAATGTGTGAGGGTTAAAACAATGTGCACTTAAATGCTAGCATACTTTAGTTTTCATTAAGTCTGCACTATTAGTAATTATTGTTGTCGCAAAATGATAAACATATGGCCCAGAATACTAGCTTGTGTATGACAAATTTTAATTAAAAATGAAGTGACGTGAATAGAAATTGCCTGGCAAACTTTGGATAAAGGTGATTAGCTAATCTCCTAAAACAGAACATCCAATTAAGCAGCCTGTTGCTGAAAGCCTCTCAGTGATCAGTCAAACCTAATGCAGCCTGTGCTAACTTAAAAGCATCTGACTTTTATTCAATATTAGAAGGGAAATATGTTCACAAAGCATGATAAGCATATCCAGGCTGTACGACCCAATTGTGGTTAACAAAATGGGACTTATTTCATTTTATCAAGTACAATTAAAAAAAAACAATGCTTTCAGTTTAATCAATTTGATTAAATTCATAGGGCATATCTAGTCAGTATCACCCAACTAGTGAATGGCCTACAGTGAGCAATTAAGTACCAATTAAATACAGCATGACAATAATAAGGCTTCATTAGTGTTTAAGTTTATAAGTAATGTGTATACAGCAGCACTGTACAGTTTATTTTTGTACTTTAATAGGGCAGGTATTTCCTAAGATTGTCTCTCCTTCCCTTGTGACAAAAGCTCCGCAGTGCTGTCATGCATTATAGCTGGGAATTTACATATAGAATTAGGATTCTATATATATATAGACTTCTTTTAAGAAAGGTATATGGTTGTTAACCAAGTAAAAGTCTTCTTCTGCAGTATCTGACCTCCAGAGACCCCCCAGTAAATAATTCAGACTGGAAACTAAAGTACAGATACCTATTATCCAGAATACCTGGAATCAGGAGTTTTCCAGATAAAGGATCGTTCTGTAGTTTGGATCTCCATACCATAAAATCTACTAAAAATGATTTTAACTTAAATAAATCCAATAGGATTGTTTTGCCTCTAATAAGGATTAATTATATCTTAGATGGGATCAAGTACAATGTTCTGTTTTATTACTACAGAAAAAAGCAGGTATGGGATCCCTTATCCGGAAACCCATTATTCAGAAAGTTCAAAATTACGGGAAGGTCATCTCCCATAGACTCCATTTTAAGCAAATAATTCAGATTTTTAAGAATTATTTGCTTTTTCTCTATAATAATAAAACAGTACCTTGTACTTGATCCCACCTTAGATACAATTAATCCTTATTGGAGCCAAAACAATCCTACTGGATTTGTTTAATGTTTAAATGATTTTTAGTAGACTTAAGGCATGGAGATCCAAATTACGGAAAGAACCCTTATCCGGATAACCCCAGGTGCCGAGCATTCTGGATAACAAGTCCCATACCTGTACTTGTAAAAATTTTTGAATTATTTGCTTAAAATGGACTCCTGTAATGGGGGCTTTCTGGATAATGAGTTTCTGCATAATGGATCCCATACCTGTACCATACAGCTTTGCTCGGTTTAGTGGTTTTTGACGCCACTAATGACATTGCACTTTCAGACCCCCTTATTTAACTTGATGACTGATGCACATTGAGCTGGCATTTTCACTGCTTAAAGGTGCAAGAACTATTGTCCCAGTTTGTCTCAGTACCGGCTGTGAGCAGAGCTGTGAGACTGCTCTGTATAATAAACAGCTCCTTCGCCACTAATGATATCAGAATTCTCCTTTACACACAAAACCATGACCACAAGCCCACACAGCCTCAGGGATCCTTACAAATGACTTTGGAACGCTATAAATAAAGTAGGAATTGCAAAGCAGACAAATTCTGTCTACACAATGGGGGACTATGGGGAAAAATAATGCACATATTAATGCAAGTTGGTCACGCATGGCCAAAATGACTGAAGCTAAGGTTGAGAATAAAGGACTATCACTGAAATGTATAGGTTTGTTTTCATTCTACATATTATATGGTGACATATGTTCTTAAGCAACCTAAGAATTAGGGTTTGGATGTTCCACCTATTGTTTTTAATAATAAAAAAAAATAGCTTCTTGTAACATTTAACTATCTGTGCAATTCAATTGTGGTTTTCAAATTTACAGAATGCGATCATTCCCACACACCTTTATGGTCTAGTTCCCAGCACTGTTACAATGGGAAAACATCACAAAAGCTGTCCATGCTTATGAACATTCCTAACATTAATGATAGTAAGCTTATTAAAAAACAAGGGTGTTTTCCAGATTGTAAGCAATTATGGGAGACACAGCAAAAGCCATGGCTATTACATTTGTAATGAGTACCAATTGTGTCTTCAACACCACAAGATTAAAGAACAAGAGAACGTAATAAAACAAAAGTTGTTGTAAAACAAAGGGCGTATTTAGAAAGCTCAGTTGTAATGCCGTACGCCACAATCATGGCAATAACTCATTACAACCAGCTAATTGGCACATATAAGCTGCCTATATGTCATGCCAGCCTTAAAATTAAGTCAGTGGGACAAAATTTAAAAAGCTGTGTACAAAGGCGTTGCTGTCAGTTTTTAGATGGCTTTCTTTTCAAGCAAATGCTTCTTTTATCACACTCAATTGGAAAAAGTAACAGCTTTATAAATACTAGTGATGTTAACAACTTAACATGTATTTAAAGTGGCAATGTAAAGTGTAGTCCAAAACTATTATTTCTTACATGAATTTGTGAAACCTTGGAAAAAAAATACGAGAAAATTTGGTTAAATGCATTGAAGTCAAAAGACTGCTTTTTTATGCTCAAAATACATTGAAAACCCATTGGGGGTCATATAACAAATCTAGGCAAATTTGCCCTTGGCCAGTAACCCATTGCATCCAATCAAATTGTTGCATTGATTGTTCTACCTGCAACTGGCTGAAAAATACAAATTACTGATTGGTTACTATGGGTTACTATAAGTTTCCCCGCACACAGGCAAATATCCCCCAGTGTTGATGCATGAGCACCAGTGAAGTGACCATTCTTTTTCCTTTTTTTCCCCAGACTAAAAGCATTGGAGTCAGTGGGCATTTTTTTGTGGCAAAAATGTGTTCCTCAGGCTTGGGGCTCTCCATAGGGGCACATATAGCCTTCCCTGTTGGCATTTACTGGAGTCCTGTTTGGTTTGAGAAGCTTACTTCTAATTGTGGCCCAAATGACTCTGCACACAGATGGTTTTCTGCTCCAAAGAATAGGTCTGCCATTTCTGGGAGATGCTTTATTGTAGTCAGAATAAATTGAAAAGTAGGCACTTTTTCCCTGGCGTTTCCCCCCATAGGGGTACAAGAAAAACAGCTGGTCTAATCTGTAGATGAAACACTGAGCTTTGAAATGGAATATGGCATTTCCTAAAACTACAAATGAATTCCCATAAAAAATAATACAACCCTGTGGTTATTTTGTTCTTCCTATCTTCAGAAAAGAGTGCCTTTGGCAGTGTTTTCTGCATTTCCTAAATTTACTTTTCCTTGTGAATGCAAAAGGAATCAATATGTTTCATATGGATCTTAGCTCGGTTGATCTCTTTGTTCCTAGCATATCTGTCAGCCTATGCTGATGGCTTGCGTACTAATCCAAGAATAGTTTACCTGTGCTCTGCTGATGTCAATTAGAATGTTTGCTGAACTTTCATACATAACATGTGTCTGTCCTTTGTTTCTCTATGTATTGTATGCAAGTCTAAAAGTGGCAAACACTGGGGAGTCCACATAAAGCATTTCCTTTATACCTTTTGTCTTCATTGCAGGGAAAGTGCCCCAAATAATGTATCCAATTCCAAATTATTACAAAAAGTCCTTGAGATATGGGTCATTTAGCATGATACTCTACTTTTAGTAGAGGTCAAGGTAGACAAGTCAAGTAAGGAATCCTTGTATGCCAGTCCAAAACACTGCTTCTAAAGACAATATGAAGAACTGCTATTCATTGCTTATATCTGCTTTGCTGGGGTTTTTTTTAGGATTGTTTGGGGGTTTTTGATTGATATTGAGTGCTCTAATGATAAAAAATGGCCACCCCGGTTGGGCTTCCCATAATGCTATAGGATTATCACATAGACATGTGGTTTATAAGGTCTTTTCCCAGAGAAAAACAACAAGAGATATGAAATCACATTTCATACTTCTGTCAGATTGATTGCTTTAAAAATGCCATTTAGCAATTTTCTTGGCCAGTTTGTGGTTCAGCAAATATTCTATGACTAGTATTTATTTAATTGTGGCTAATCAGACATTTATACATAGCCTTGAAAATAGAAACATCTAAATGACCATTTACACAATAGCACAGCAAGAGATATTGATGAGAAAATCTGCAGCGATTCACATCACAGATTCAGATAAAGGGGAACAAGGCACTTCAGTTAAAATTGATCGGAACAATGAGAACCAGGGTGCTCATCTCACAGTGAATCATGAATTGATTAGAATGAGATAAATCTTGTATTAACACAAATTTAATGAATAGATGTGTCAATCTCTAATGAGAAAAGAGCGTTACATACCTAATAATCATTATTCAGACACAATTCAGACTGAAAGTTTAGGGCTGTACCATTCTGTTTCTCCTTTACTTTCTTTAATTATCCATCTTTCTATTTTCCCAACATATCTTTCATTATTGTCCACATTCCTATACATAGAATCAGACATATTTCCTTATTTACCCCCTGCCCAATAACTACTCCAGACCTTTATATACTTCTTTTAGTCTTTGTTATTATTCAATACCAGGTCTCCTTCAACTGTGAAGCCACTTCACTTAAAAGGTTTGTTGCAAATCTGGTGAATCCTTCCTTTCTGTATATGATAGCACTTGCTGTTAACTTCCTCCGGTCAAACCATCAAAACATTGCATTGCCAGGTTATAGTTGTCTGCATTAGTTTACCCCTGTCTGGTTTGCCTTGATGACAGCTGGCAGCATGGGGTTCCCTGTACTTCTGAAGATATCCTTATTATCAGTATGACATTTAGGGGGACTGCTGTGATTCTTGTCTCTTCTTGACATCTGATGGAAGATGTTTGAGGTTGTGGATGAGAGTCACGTTTTGGATGAAATGTTAAAACCTCATTTGGATCTTAATGTTTATAAACAAAGCCCACAGGGACAAACAAAGAAATGAAAGAACACAATAAAATGCTAATCTTAAATATAATGAAAAAAGTAAACTATCCAAAATATGGATACCATGGAAACCGTAAACATTTTCTTACATGAAAATGTCTCTTATCAAGATATGGTTATTAATACAGTCTACCTGCAGGCGAAAGCCATTGGTCATCTCCTCTTACATTTAATGGAAATCGCATTATTTCTTGGAAACATAAAGGAGCACTAATAAGGTTTATAATAGTTTCTGTATGCTCTTTCTTGGGGTGGTTGTCCCACTGGGAAGGGTTAGATATTTCCTAGACTGAATCCTTTAGTTAATATTGTGCCATAATCATAAAGCTGGGTACAAAGATGGTTTGGCTGAAGGAATGAACAAGCAGATAATGGCCACATTTTGTAACACCAACATTGGCTAATATAGGAACAGATTTGACATATGATTGTATCCATGTACTATTAATATTATTATGTTGAACGGATGTATTAACATGGCAAACAGCAATCTGCTAAATTTAAAGTATTCCCTATACCCTAATCACAGGGGCAAATAATGTCCAGTTTGGTTCAAAATTTTCTGACTTTATTTTCCTGCTGTTGCACAACTTATTGGCAATTCCAAGATCTTTTAGTTGGAAATTATTAGTATGACTTCAAGTAACTATATGAAGTTTGTTAAGAGATACCAGTAACAATTAGTTTATATAGTTTTATTACCTGCAAAGCATGTCATCTGTACAAACAGTTATTATCTCTACTTTCATGAAATATAATGTGGGATGACTCTATATCTATCTGTACTTAGGAATTGTCTGGGTTGGTGCCTTCAGCTGCAAGACATAAGGTTACAAATCTCTATCCATTAACCTGTACGTATCTCTAGGCAGGTAAGTTAAACATGTCAAAGACATAATACCATCACTTTTATTAGCGCTTTCTCTCAATTATATGATACCAAAGTGCCATAAACAAATTCAATGACTGATTCTCTTTGTTCTGTGCATAACCCCTGCAATCCAGCATACAAGGTTTTACTGATAGTCATTTATTTTAGGCATTGTCATACCCGCCAACCTATAAAAATAATTTACAAACACTCTGGACAAAAGACTAAAAGATCAAAGTAACTGATTTACAATAAGGCATTTAATCTGCCAACAAAAGGAAACTTAATACCCAAGCAAGATTCACAAACAAACAATATCTATTGCAGTAAACCCTTCCTAAAGGGACTTGTTAACTTTCAGCACAGTGTCCCTGTTCGAATAAAGAATAGAAAACAACACAGATAATACATCATCAAAGAGCTGTACTTGGATATATAGCAAATTCTGCACTTTGTTTTGACAAAAATAGTATGTTATTTTTTGTTGGTTTTTTTTTATTGAGATTTTATCAACAATAATCCGACCCTCTAAAGTTAATTGTAACTCATCCAGGAACTCATTTACAAATTCTGGCTATACATTGGCAGATTTGGTGGGGCAGTTAAACTGGTTTTGTTTATGTGATACCACCTGGCTATCTCACCATGTATTGCAAGGAAGTTGACAAGTACCCTGTGCTCTGAAATAGGTATATGTTTATGTATAAGCTTGTGTTGGTAATCTCCACTAGTGATGAGCGAATCTGTCCCGTTTCGCTTCACCATAAAATAAAAATGGGACAAGAAGATTAGCGTAACGCATTTGTCACACGTTTTTTTTTTGTCTCCCGCGACTGTTTTGTTTTCTGCACTTTTTTTGTTGCCTGCTCTTTTTTTCCCGTGACCATGCCCAATTTGACGCGCCATTTTTTCATGCAGTCACGGGCAATTTGCCGTGACCACGCCCAATTTGATGTGACCGCACCGAATTTGACGCAACTGCGCCCAATATGACGCGCAACAATTTTTTTTACGTGCGCCGAATTTTCACAACAGAAATTCACTGCGAATCCATGCCTGGTGAAAAATTTGGCTCATCACTAATCTCCACGTCTTCTCACTTGCCAGACTGATTCTCCACAATTGGATTTGATAAAACTGTATACTCCCTGGGAAAGGGCCACAAAGTTGCTGCTTTGTTTATATTCTGTATAGGATTTCAATCTGGCAAGTACCTTCCCTCCAGCTGTAGCTAAACTACAAATCCCAGCATCACTCAACAACCAAAGGGGGCTGTAGGTCAAAAAGTGCTGGAGGGAAGCTAGCTGCTTGGACATCCATGTTTAAATATTTAAAAATGCCTTAAGCTGTGTTTCAGTTATAGCTACAATGTTTTTTTCATGAGACTATTACTGGACACTGTTTTTTTGCTGTTCAACATATACAATAAATCCCTCCCTTATTGGTGCACATTATGCGGTTACACAGGAAATTCAGCCATAGCCCGGGTAGGAGTCTCGTAATGCTGGAATCTGTAATAACATATCCCTCTAACAATCCCAGGAATGTTTCATTATTATTCTCATCATCTTTACTAGCAAAAAAAGAGGCGGCCGAAAGTATTGGCATTTGAATTTGCTCCTTACATCTTTTTAGTCGGTAAAATCTTTATCAAGAGATAAAAGAGATCAAGTAATTTGATCAAATCGTGGGGTTATTAGGATTGATGCATAATTGATTTAAAGAAGAATAAAATCTAGAAAACAAATATGGAAATATGGAACTTTAAAGTGAATCCATGGGGACATTTGCCTTCAAAGTCATTTTTAGTGAGTTGTAGGTTTACCCATTTTCAACATGTAATCAGTATTTGAATTTTATGTTTTTTTGAATGATTTGCCTTCCTATTGTCTCTATAGAGCTTGAGATTTATTTATTTTCATTTATATTGTGTTTTGTGCTTGTCTTTCCTTAGAGGCCCTTCTTCTAATTAGCTTCTATTCTGACTTCTACATCACTACTTAGTTGCTAGGGAAAATAAGTGATATAAATCTATTTAGGTATGGGATCTGTTATTCAGAAACACGTTATCCAGAAAGCTCTAAATTAAAAATGGAACCATCTTCCATCTTCCATAGACTCTATTTTAATCAAATAATTCAAAATTTTAATTTTAATATGAAAACATTATTTTGTACTTGATCCCAACTATGATATAATGAATCCTTATTGGAGGCAAATTAATTGTATTGGGTTTATTTAAGGTTTAAATAATTGTTTTGTACCCTGTGGTAGGTGTGTAGTTCCAAATTACAGAAAGACCCCTTATGCGGAAAACCCCAGGACCTGAGCATTCTGGATAACAGGTCCCATACCGGAAGTATCAATTGTAGCCGATACTTGTAGCTTTTGAGGAAATAACCCTATTCATTGTATTAAACTTCCATATATTATATGCATCTAGAGGGGTCTAAACTGCATAATTCCAATTTTGGTAGTCTCCTGCATACACTTCACATGGGGAGGACAGCTGTATAAGGCTGTATAAGAGCTTAATAAAGAGGCAATTAGGCTCAAAACGTTGCTGCTGCCCGCATTGTGACAATAAAGGCTTTTTACTGAATTAAGACGGAGTGCTGCCTATAAACGTTTGGATTCGCATGTACAGGAGAGGAGGGACCCTGTTGGATATTGCATCTGTCAGTGAATTTAATAGCTGCCTATTTTTTTTAGGACAGCTGGTGTGGTCTGAGCAGAACAGGACATTTTATGGGCAGAACATGTCCAAATTTCACCCAGGTTGAGAAATTGATTGGTTGACACCTCTGTAACACCTCTGTAATTTACCAATTCAATCCATTCCCAATGCACCAAATTTCAATATTTCAAATACTGAAGGACATTTTTAAAAATTAGATAATAATTGATTGCTTAAATGGCCTCCCGCTCATTCTTATTTTCTGGGTTTCCAGATAAGGGATCGGACTGACAGAACATAAGGGAGAAGAAAAGTAAAATTGCTGGGGGGTTGCACCCCCCAGAGATTGTTATCGCTTACCTTATACCCCAGGAGAAGACTGGGGTATAAGGTAAGAAAACAGCACCAGCCTGGGGAAGCTGCGAGGGAGCAGTCCTCTTTCATCTGTCTTCGTTCTTCTGAATCCCAGGGCCGGCACATGTGCAGTAGGGTGTTAAAGTTTGGCTTTTCCCTCTACTGCACTTGAGCAAGGGACACAAAAACAGAAGAGGGAAGAGCATCACTGTCTCACAGCTACCCCAGATTTATTCCTATCAGGAGCACCAGCCTGGGGTAGAAAGGAATTGATTACAGGTGCAATATTTTGGCACACCGCAGTGATTGTACCTTTCCTTCTCCTTTAAAGTCAGGGCATTAAAATGTTAAATAATGAACAGAACCAACTGCAGCACAATCAGTAACAGTATGTTTACTTGTATATCCCCAAGCAACGGATACCCAGTGCTCTATGGATAGCTAGAATCTTAATTATCAAACATGACTGCTGATTTTAAAAGAATGGCTAGGGGCACAGGCGGCTAAGCAGTAGGAAATATACTCCTTTAAAAAACACAAAGTAAAAAATATGTATTAATATATTCAGTCGTTGCATTTCAAAGAGCATGCAATCTGGTATGAGCATGGAAGGAGTTAACTGCCAAGGCAGCATTACATGAAGGCCCTGTGAAACTGCTCAGCACCTGTGGCAAGGTACCAAATCTCTGCCAGCCCCTCTAATTAACTGTTCTGGGAAGTAGCAGTCATCAAAGTGAATTAAATCCACAAGAGACAGTACAGTCTTGGATCTCGCCACAGAGACAGTAAAGCAGGTGACACAGGAATTTGTTCAATTTTCTCTACATCTGTTCAACCTCCCACTACTTCATGGTACAATGAAACAAACAGCATTCAATTTCTCCACTGACAGAGCTTCTCTGAAACATCGATGCAAATAAACAGCCAAATGGCTTTTTTTATACAACTTATGAAAAAAAAGGAGAGCAAGAAATAAAAAGCAAGGAAAAAGGGGGGTGACTTCATTGTTCTCATGTCAACAGGGGTGTATTTGGGTCCAGGGCTTCCTAGGCATCAGATTTATATATTCACCCTACGTAGCATATGTGTCAGAACATGGGGGAGTTGTTATGTATTAAACTCTAAACATACATTTTGATAAGTCAGCCCCTAAGTGTTGATTGATATTTTTAGAGAACAATGTGCAGAAAAAGCCTTATGATTATTGTACACGGGACTATTTTGCATGGGTACCTCTGGCAGAGCAACAAACTTTATATATAAAAGTATTTGGAAGCCTCATGATGTATAAAAGTTTTGGAAAATGCATCAAATGAAGGGCATAAAAAAGGTTTGCCAGTCACTGGTGACCATCGTTTACTTTTTATAAAATCCTCATTTGTTGCAGGACAGAAAGTGCAGAATGGAGATTTATTATCATATTTCCTTTTTTACCTGCTAGCCCAGAGGTTTTTTATTAAAAGCCTCCTTTTGGAGGACATTCTTTATCCATCCCTCCCAGCTCATAACAAGGTTACAGATATAAAAAAAAAACATTGGTATATCAGCCATTCAGGCATAGTCCCAAGAATATGAGAGTATCTAGGGCAGTGATCTCCAACCAGTGGCTCGTAAGCAACATGTTGCTCCCCAACCCCTTGGATGTGGCTCCCAGTGGCCTCAAAGTAGGTCCTCATTTCTGAATTTCTGGTAAGGAGACAAGTTTTGGTTGCATAAAAACCAAGTATAATGCCAACCAGAGCTTCCTGTAGGCTGCCAGTCCGCATAGGGGCTATTAAGTAGCCAATTATAGCTCTTATTGCTACTCCAAGGAACCTTTTTCATGTTTGTGTTGCTCCCCAACACTTTTTCTGCTTAAATGTGGCTCACGGGTATAAAAGGTTAGGGATCCCTGATCTAGGGGAACAAAAGAAAATTTACCCTAATTGTTTAACATTGACTGAGCTGCCATTTTTTCCTACAGTTTAAGTCTGAAAAAACATGCAAACATTATTTAAACTGAATAGGATTGTTTTGCCACCAATATGGATTCATGCAGCTTAGTTACCATCAAGTACAAGCTACTGTTTTGTAATACAGGTATGGGACCTGTTATCCAGAATGCTCGGGACGTGGGGTTTTCTGAGAGATCTTTCTGTAATTTGGATCTCCATAACTTAAATCTTCTAAAAATCATTTAAATATTGAATAAACCCTGTAGGCTTGTTTTGCCTCCAATAAGGACTAATTTTATATTAGTTAGAACCAACTACAAGGTTCTGTATTATAATTACAGCGAAAAAGGAAATCATTTTTAAAAATTGGGATTATTTGCTTATAATGCAGTCTATGGGAGATGTCCTTTCCGTAATTCGGAGCTTTCTGGATAATGGGTTTCCGGATAAGGGATCCCATACCTGTATTAAAATTATTATACGTTTTTGCATAAAGTGGACTTTTTGTAATTCTGTGCTTTCTGGATAATGGGTTTCTGTATAAGGGATCCAATACCTGTACTATAAAACTGTGCCAGCACAGGCCTTCCCCCTTTAACCAATTAACAGGAAGCAACTGTTGCTACCATGTACCTTTAAACTATGAGGGAAATGCTGTGCACAAGACTGTGATTGTATTTTCCTGGTCTTGAATAATAACGACAGCAATGTTATCTATCATTATTGCTTGTGTTTTGGAAGAGTATTCTAGTTGGATTTTTAGTTGCCCCTATATATATCATTATCAAGAGAGGAATTATACACTTGTTGCAATGTATGGCTCTGATTTTCTTTCCCTATTGAGTAGGCACAATATTCTGTTTAGAAGCTGTTTAAATGCCAGACGCCTATGATTTCTTAGGCAATTTTGTAGGATGCTGGAACAAATGAGAAATAATAACCAACGCTTCCTTCATTATAGAATCTGAATAGCTTAAAATGTAAGTTAAGGAAAAACAAGAACGTTATTATTAAAAAAACAAAACAAAAAAAAAGACCCTTCGTTGGTTTCGAAGCAGATGCCTCAATTTGGATGTCATTTCCTGTCAGGTAATCAAGGCAAAATACACATATTCCAATAAACAACCCATCTTTGCAAAGTCTTCACTGAAGATGGAAGTTGTGCCAGGGACATCTGGCAGACCATTTGTTCAGCTTGGTTGAGCTTTATTTTTTGAAGAACTTCATTTCTTTTCAACATGGACAATATTTGATAATTATAATGATAAATATGATTCTCATAATTACATCTATTCTCAAAACTTCCTTTTTCTTTCCATTGGAAAAATAGAATGTTGCCATCTGCCAATCAGCTGGAGGTTTCAATGAGCTCTTTTCTTTCAGCAGACTCTATTGGCGCGGTGGCAAGTCTTAGTTTCCATAGAAACAAAATGTAAAAGCTGGAGAAACAAAGTTTTCTATTAGTGGTGAAGTTTCTCCCCAGCTTGAATTATTTAATAGAGATAGTCTTCTTAGTTGTGGGTTGTACCGTTCATAATTGCCCTTGACCTCCATTACTACTCCTTCCTTGGGCTTAACTCTAACTACAGCTGACAGGCAATTATCTGGTGGTAGTGCTTGCAGCCATGGGGACTACCACTTAATTAACTTTTTAACTTCACTTTCCTCACCATTATCCTAAATTATAATACCAATTAATTATAAAACATGGAGAGCCTTTTAGAGATAAGATGCTTATTAAAAAAAAATACACAATAAGTGTGAAGAGAATGTCAGAAGACAATCTGAACTATGATTATGCCACAGAATTAAGTGATGGCCAAATTACGCTTGTTCAGAAGAATTATGTCAAGCACGGTACACAGCGTTCAATTAGGACAATAATAAAAAGGTCGAAATGTAGTTCTAAGGGACACTAACCTTAAGAAAGAATGCAAAATGAAAGCAAATTCCATGGATTACATTTATTAAAAAATAAAAGCCAGTGTCTGCTTGCATATGCTGAGAGAATAATAACAATGTTCATATTTAAGACTATCATTTCAGATCATTACTATCACGCTCAAATCAGACCAAAACCTTAGTCTCATTGAGAAATACAGATGGAATTATCGTTATCTAGACATATGCTTCAGATGGTTACTGTCAAGTCACCCCATTTATAAACGACTAGTGATGAGCAAATCTGTCCTGTTTCGCTTCTCCAAAAAAAAGAAACTGCTACAAAATGTAGCTACTGCCTGGCTGTGACTGTTTTGACGCAACCAAAACTTTTTTTTGAAGCAAATGTGACTTTTTTAACTAGACTGCAACTTTTTTCTCACTTGCAGAATTTTTTGTAGCATCCAATTTTCGTAGAAGTTTTGCAAACGAAATCACCAATGGCAAAAAGCGGAATTTCACAGCAAATCCATGACTGGTTAAAAAATGTACTCATCACTACAAATGACTGTGCCATGTTGTGCCATAGTTTAGTATTTACTCAGTTAAGATAAATAAAGAAATAGCACATTTATCCTTGAAAACATAATAAATGGGACCTAAAGAAACTGTAACATACACTAGAGTTTGACCAGATCTTACTGTCATCATAAAGTAACTTGACTGCATTTTGGGAGTCAAGCGGGTCTAATGTGGTTTAAGATGATACACCAGGTAAATAGTTGTATGTTTCTTTTATTTTTGTTTTACATTTCTTTTTTTACACTTTTAATGATTGAGAGAATAAAGATAAAGTGTCACATTCTAAACTGTCCTCTTAAACATAGGATTCTGGGTGAACCATTTATAAAAGTGTGTATGCCAGAGGTACGTTGGAAATGACACCAACATTTTATAATCAAGTTGATTTTTGCAGGTGTTTGAGAAGAAAATGGTTCAAAGTCTTGTAATCAATCCAAGCACTGTTTGACAATATGATTGAAAAGGGTAACTTCCAAAAAATGCAAGCTGTTCTCACTGTCAATGTTTTCCCATTACATTCTTTGAGGCAGGAGCAACAGGGCTTTCCTCATGTTTTCTTCTCCAATTATCCCCCATATGTAATAAAAGGGGCAAAGTTTGCCCAGGTAAGGTGAGGTAACCCATAGCAACTAATAAGATATTTGTTTTTAATTAAGTGAATAGCAAGTGCTACCTGTTCACTAGTTGCTACTAAGGACTGTAGCAAACGTTGCACCTTTTATACCATAACCTCATGTAAGTTTGCAGGCATCATTTACTATTGCCCTAAGTACTGGTGCTAGAGCACCAAAGGATGACAACTTGGGAACTTTTCCCCGAGCACTTGCAAGGGTAATGGTCCAAACGGTTTTGCATAAGATTAAAACAATGGCTTAAGGTGCAAAAGCATAGTATAGTATAGGGGGCCCTATACTTAAAGAAGTACATGGCTTATCAGTGGTTTGTAGCTTTCTAGCTTGTGTATGTAAATGTTGCACAATCAAGGGAGTGTTAAAGGATATCACAAGGTGCTACCCACCTACAGCCAATTTTTGATGCATTTCAAAAACACAACTTCAAATGCACAACCCTCTGGATAAGGTGGCATGTTAAAACACACACTTTTTTGTACTTTGCACCCTTCCCAAAGATTCTTACATGAGGCAAGTAGTTTGCCATATTCCCATCTCTTGTAAACTGCTGTATATAATGCTGGCCAATAGAAACATTTCCATCCATCCCTACAGGAAATGAGGGATTAGCAATATTGCAGTATTTTTTGTCCCTGGCAGGGTTAATTTTGTCTTTCAGAAATATATGAATAAAAGGGGAAAAATGAATTTCCAAACCGTGTCTTTCTCTATCTGATCTAAAACTCCATTTAAAAGTTCTAGGATGATGACAAGAATGTAACGATCAGATATTAAATGTCCCCACAGAAAGACAACAGATTATTTCAGAATAAACTGGCTCATCGTTATTAAGTTTGTGTTTCATTTCAGCCTGTTCTATCATCAACGGAATGTGTGCAGAAACCAAAGCAGAGGCTCGAGTTATTTGATTGTTTAGAGGCATTCAGTTTCTAAGGTGAATTGATTGGGAAATTACTTAATACTTCTCTGTAAGATTTAAATGCCAGCTTTATTGACATTTGTTGTTGCGGGGCTACACAAGAACAGTTGAGGACAATTAAAGATTCAGCCTCTGTGGTACCTGTCTTACAATTAAATACCTGAGAGGTAAAATTAGGCTGCAGAGTGATCTATAAATGGCCCCGAGTGCTTTCTTGCCATGGATAAATTAAACAGCTAACATTATCAAATCTGTAAAATGCACAGTGTGTGATTAAAACAGTGATTTATCTTTGCAAGTAGATCAAGTTTGTTCTGGATAGAAAGGAAAATGTGGTATTTTTCTTAGGATAGTATATCTACATCACAAAACTATGGAGTAATGCAAACAGTAACATGGAGAAATGGTAACAATGGCGCTTTGGGTTTTATTATAACGTAACTAAAACATGAGAAAGAGACTGCATGAAAGAAAATTGCAAATTACATTTCCAGTCTGAAAGAGTAAATATAGATTCTGCCCTGAATCATCTAGACTAGTAAATATTGCACCATCAAAGTCATTTTGCGAATTAAAGTTTCTGCTTGATTTATACGAGGGTTTATGATCTTATATCCAAAGGGTGGGAGGCAAGGTACAAAGTGAAGAAAACAGGTTTTAAGTGCCATCTTTTCCCAATAATGCCCCTTTGAGTAGAGCCTGGCACTTACACATGAAATGGAGCACAACGAGTGGAGTCCATCTGTGCAGGTAGCACGTAAAGTAGAGCAGTGCAGGGTGAAGAAGTTGACCAGTCAGCATTCAAATTGTTGTTTTTATCGTAATTTGAATTTTTCTCCACTAAAGCTCTTGAATTCAAATTAAGGCTTGCAAAACGTGAATGTTCGATATGTATTAAACGAAAAAAATCGGAAAAACTCAACTGTAAAACTAAAAGCTTGTGAGTTTATGTTGAAGTCAATGGGAGTTGTTCTAGGCAAAATATATGCCATTTTTCAATTTAATTTTTTGAGTTTTCTCATTTATGTGAGCATTTGTAGACCCATGAATATTATTTTTATATTCAATTGTTTTAATAAATAAGCAAACATTTAAGTTTGTTTTATATGAACTGATTAATAATAATAATAAGCCTCCCTGTGTATTACAGGCTGAATAGCATGACATTTTGCCTGTTAGCTAGCATAGTGCATTCTCCTGGAATTAGGAAAGCATCTCTTGATATTTTATGAAAGGAGCTCCTATACAAACAATACCTCACCCTTTGATTTCTAATCCCAAGAGCAGTATGAATAAATACTGCAAAAACCATCCCTAACTGGTTTGAAGTTAGCCAATTTATTACAGTAGTAAATTCGTGTATCAAGGTGGTTGAAATTTAAGTATTATATTAGATTACACACAAAATGGTCATCAGTAAGTAAAATGAATAACATCATTGCTGCCCTGTTGTTTAAACTGGCAGAATTGTAAACTACTGCACTGTTTTAGACTAAAGAGAATCAAATTACTCTGCCCACATCTTACTGCAACCCATTTAATTTTCCTGTCAAAAATGTAAAGATTGGAATTGGAATAAATGAGTCCCCAAACTCTAATTGTTAGTTTCTGAATACATTTTTCTTATATTAAGTAATGACTATGAAAATCATTGCGCATTGCTACTTTCACATAACCTGCTTTTATTGCTTAAGAAAACATCATAATGGTCATTTCTTTGTACATACCATATACTTCCCTGACAATATTCTCTTCTTTCTTCCTCTCAGATACAAGGACTTTAGACTCACTGTCTTTTTTTAACACTCAACACTTTTTTCCTCTGTTTCCCCAACTCCTTTACCCCCACTAGATTCTGGGTTAATCAGTATCCAATGTTGTTCTTTAGCCCTAGTTTTCTGTTACAGTAGGATCAAGAATGATTCCCCTATAGTTTAGGACATTCATTGTTCTATTTTGATTTACACCCCATGCCACTGATACTTAGGGTTCTAAAAATGCTTTAAAACCCCCATTAAAGGGGACCTGTCACCCTAAAAAATAATTACAAATTGTTTTCTATTGTGTTTATCAAGCAAAATAAACTGCAATTACACTATATAAATTATTTTAAACTTATTTCCTTCAGCACTGGAATTCACAATTGCAGAAAACAGGCAGGCACCATTTTGTGGACACTGTTATTAAGGCAAGCTGTGCATCCTGCCAAAATCTTGTTTCTGTGCCAGTATGGGGGACCTGATACCCATGTCCATGCACTGGTTACACAATTAGATGGTGAGGAGGGAGGGGGAATGTGAGGAGTGCAGTGATATCTAAGAAGTTCTGAACTGAAAGTGAAAGTAACTGTAAGCCCCACCCCTATGCCTAAGGCATAGAGGCGGGGCAAGCAATATATGATTGACAGCTGGGACTTTTAAATGCTTATTTAATGGGTATAGATGTGTTAATATAAAAATGACTTTGGGTTACATGTTTAATTTGAAAAGGGCTTTTATTATACAGCTTTTTATGTCTGGGTGACGGGTCCACTTTAAGGATTGGTTGTAGTGTACTTGAATTCAGAAACATTAACATTTTGCTAAAACTTGGCAGGCCAAAATGCAATGAAAATGGAAACAATATTGGTGTTAAGATAAATAATCAAGATAAATAGTTATATAGACAGGAAGGTTTTTAAAGGTTCCAATAAGAGCTTCCATTTTAATGAGTTTTATATAATATACAGTGCCATTTATATATACAGTATATATATATTTTTATACAGTTAAGGATTATTTTAATTATGGGAAATGGAAACAAAGTAATTAATTAAGCTGATGGGAAAGAGTTTGCAGGTTTTGCAATAAAATGTATTTTATGGGTAGCTCCAATAAACTAATGGGTTGCTAACAGAAAGTGTATAGGGGACATTAATCAAACTGCATGTTATGAGGTGGTTACCTCACCCATCTTTCAGCTCAGGGAGATATTTATCAGCTTTCAGGTATTGGTAAATAAATAACCCTGGGTTGATGGTAAATAAGGGAACGGAAAAGGATTGACCTGGTGTCACGGTATTGAGCTGTTTCAGAAATCTTTTATAAATGAGACACTTGGGAGAATAATAAACTTCATTTAATTTAATGCCACTAACTCTATTCTTGAATGAATTAAAAGCAGAACATTGCAGGATATGGTTCACGATCTCAAGTTATTCAAAATCTAAAGTAACCCATGGCGTCTTCCTTACCCATGGCAATGCGACAAATGTGACCATGAACTACAAATTCTTCCCCCTAACTTTCTAATTATTTTTACATTTTAAAAGGATGCTGCTATGTCACTTTCTACATCTCTTTAACACTAATTCTAAAAATCTGAGTACAACAGGCTAGCCACCTCCCATCAGGTATGTTTAGACTGTATTGCTGACCACAAATCCAGAGATAGCTTCCCATTAGAGATGTAGCGAACTGTTCGCCGGCGAACAAATTCGCGCGAACATCGGGTGTTCACAAACGCGTATGTTCGTGAACTTTCAGCGTATGTTCGCAGTTTGGGTTTGCGCCGCGTTTTCCGCCGCGTTTTTTATCGTCGCAAAAGTATTGTACAATACGCCGCACAAGTCACACATGCCGTTTTTCCGCAAATCCCGTTTTCATGGTGTTTAGCGCGACATAGCAAAAAAGCTATATTTTCGCTAGAATAGCTTGCGTTTTTTGCGCAACTCTGTGCCAACGAAGTATTTTTCAGAGAAGTTTTTGCCCTTGATCCCCCTCCTGCATGCCCCTGTCCAGGTCGTGGCACCCTTTGAACAACTTTAAAATCAGTTTTCTGGCCAGAAATGGCTTTTCTAGTTTTTAATGTTCGCCTTCCCATTGAAGTCTATGGGGTTCGCAAAGTTCGCGAATATTTGCGGGTTTTGGCGTAAGTTCGCGAACATGTTCGCGAACTTTTTTTTTAGGTTCGCTACATCCCTACTTCCCATTAATAGAAACAGAAAGAATTTTGACTAGTCTTTGGCCAAAGTTTGGTGGTTACAAATGTGTAGATCTTATTGAGAGCTTATTGGTGGGATCTACCATAGCTGTCAGTAGAAAGGAATCCTAAAGTATAGGCATTCACTAGATTTAAATGCTAAGTCATACCATGTATGGTGAATTTAAGATAATTTAAGGCAGGGGTCCCCAACCTTTCTTATTTGTGAGCCACAGTCAAATGTAAAAAGGCTTGAGGAGCAACACAAACATCATAAAACATTATAAGGTTGCCATTTAAGGCTATGATTGGCTATTTAGTAACCTCTATTTAAAATCTCAGCTTACAGGAGGCTTTATTTGGTAGTAAATCTTGTTTTTATTCAACCAAAACTTGCCAGGAATGAAAAAAAAAAAAAAAACATCTGCTTTGAGGCCACTGGGAGCAACATCCAAGGGGTTGGTGAGTAACATGTTGCTCACGAGCCACTGGTTGGGGATCACTGATTTATGGGATACATACTCACTATTGTCTGAAATTTGATAAGAATCAATATTACTGGAGATGAACAAATACAGTAGGTATGATGATCAGCAATATTCAACATCATTTCAACGCCTGAATAAATGCAGTACAGAACTGGATAGAATTTTACCATAGAATAACCTTCTAGTATAGGGTAGGCAGTAGTATTCTAAAGACAATGTATCCTCACAATGAATCTGATTAAGGGTTGCTGGGTGCCAATGCAATTATATAATAGTCAAACAAAGAAAAAGAAGAGGTAAGTCACGCTTGTCCCAGAAAGTACAACATACTGAAAGCTCATTCTAAGATAAGCTATCCTTTTATATAGCACCACCATGCACACATTGCTCGATTTAAATACTGCAGGTAAAATGGGGACAAGACTACCATATGCCTATAAATGTACAGCACCACCCAACACATGCTTGTTTGTGAAACTATTTAAGTTCAAAGCATTCAGATGATTTTAAGCCATTTCTATATTTTTAAATGTCACATTTCTCAGTTTTGATTTTTTTTTTTTCATACGATTCTTCTAAGTGTTACAGTTCCAATACATCAAAAAATATGGAAAAAATGCACATTTTCACAAAGATTCAATTAACATTTTCTCTGTGACTGCAGGGCACAGAAAAGATGGTTCCCAAAAGATAATCTGCAAGCAGAAAATTTTACTGTGCAAACAAAAGATTGCCCTAACCAGACATTCGGAAAGAAATGCCTCCGAGCTACCGGAGTTGCCATTTGCATAGTTTGCTTTAAGGAGCACTCCAAATTCCTGTGCTATATTTATTGCAGAAAAAAAATTGTGTGTGTGTTGCCTATTCCGAGTCGAAAATGCATGTGTTTTTTCACTGCTACATAAATAAAAAGATTTATTTCAATGTTAAATAATGAAAACAGGAAGCCTCATGCCATGAACTTTTATCAATGGTAAAGCAATGAATTGGAATGGGTGCTTATTAACCCAGGTAGCTCAACACGATTAAAAAGTTATGCTGTTTGGACATTATGCAAGTTAACCATACAAACATTTGTGTGTGGACCCTGATTGTTGAGATCAGAAGACACCTCACCAATGAAGTGGTAGACCTTGGAAACTGTGAATGTAGATGATTATGGGTGTCAGGAAAGGAGGGTGCTAGTGAGAACAGAGTGTGAGTGCTGAAAATGCTGCAGACCCAATAATGAATTATCCCTCTGTTTAACCATGAAGCAACGAAACCTAATACAATTTTCAGGGGGTGAGATGAATGCACTGCATGATAACCAATAATTATTATATACAGTAGCATGACCTCTATCCATATTAAATAACTCACTAATGAGACCTGGGACTTGTACTGCCTTCTTTATTTGTACAAAATTTATAGTAAATTGGATATTATTTATCAGCCTTGGAATGTAAGCTGAAATGGAATGGATTATAAATGGCAAATATAAAATGCATTTTGAGGGTTGTTTACTGTTTTTTTCTAATTGCAGAGTAGACATATACTGTAAGGTTTAGCCATCCTTTTCCACCCTGTTATAACTTGCTCTATGATTATTTTTTATTGGGAGCAATAATTAATTTTCATTTTGACATTAGGCCCTAAAAGTGGTGGGTCCTTGGTCAGTCTATATGTTAACACTTATCCTTTTCTTTAGGTGCAAATCCAAATGTAATGTGGCCCCTTTCTACATATGCAGCTCTATAATTGCTGCTTCCTATAGAAGCCCATAATATTTATATATGTATGCATTTCTACAAAGGGTGGATACTGTATGCTACTATCCATAACCTTCCACAGAATAGCTTCATCTAGTGATATAGTTTAGTGATATAGGTTTCGTAAAACTGTCTGTCTCAGGCAAGAAACATACCAATTCCAAGCCATAACTGTAAGTGTAAATGCACAATGCACATGACATCAATGTACATTTTTTTTTAAACTGAATCTAAATAAAAGCCACAAGCACATAAGGTAAATTATCTCTTTAAGTGGCCTGGAGTGCTAATGGTTCCTACCTCTAAATTACAGAAGCAAACTGGTGTAGCTGTAAATATGATTCTTTTAAATCCATTATAAAAAAAATAATGGTGGCCAGTCCACGGGTAATGTATTTTCATCCCAGGCAGCTTTATCTTTTGCTGTATATCACTCGTTTCTGCACAGTTATGACAATTCTGCAGATTTTGCAACTTTGTAAGAGACATGATTAAGAGCCTAAGTACTGTTGTTATCTTTGATTTATAAATAAAGCTTAGTTCACTACAAGCCTGTTGAAAAGCACCATAACAAATCTATATCTATACAGAGAAACCTGGTTCTGTAAAAAAATATAGATCATAACAAATAGTTCTGGATCCCTGTTCAGTAGAAAGTGAAGTATATGGTATGTGAATACTGTAATGACCATCCCGATTAATATGAACTGAGAGTGCTTAGTGTGCAGCGTATAAAATCTCATCATAGATAAAATGGCATAAATATCACTCTGCCAGGACGTTCAATCTATTTGTTTGGAAATTTCCACTGCCACCAAAAGAATGAATTTCTTTATAAAAAGATGTTCTTTCAAACATGACCAAGTGATGATTTATTTGGATACTTGATGCTGTATTACATACTTAGTACAGGAGAACACATACAATACTTATTTAGTTATTTCTTTATATGGGCTATGAGAAAACGGGGAAGCTCCTTTTGGACACACTGACTACTAGTTTTATTGTCATTTTTGTTTACTTTCACGTCTTCATGCTCCCACCTGAAACATCAGACCATGGCCAAACTGCTAGACCAATCAGCCAAGCCATTCCAATTTGACACTGTACATTTTTAGAAATAGCAGTAGGTTTTTGAAAAGAGGTAAAGTTTATATGAAAAGTCAAAGGAGACTGGCTAAATGAGGACAAAGAAAATCAGTAACACCTATGAAGAAACTTAAAAAAAAGAGGCATGGTATAAAGGGGAAACTGTCCAAGTAATTATTGATAATTTCCTAAATAATCCCAATGAAATAAAAATGGTTTGGCTGGCATAATTAAAGTCAAAGATTAAGATACATTTATTGTGCTGTTGTGTAGTGCAGATTTTGCCTGGTTTATCTGGAAGAGATATGGAAGTATAGATAATGTAGAGCAAACTAGATCATGGTTAATTGAAATAATAAAAATACATGAAATCTGAACTGTTGTTTTATGTGGTATAAATTATATGAACCATATTTAAGATTAAATATAAAATATAAAAGGTAATAGGATTATAAAAGTAGATAAATGATGACAGCATCCCTTAAGGCAAAGCTACCAAATTTGGTTGCTTACTTACATACAAAGAAAAAAGTCAATTGTTTGTCTTCATTATTGGATAGTTGCTGCCATGAATAAACTATAGAGTCTATAGAGAGTCTATAGAGTTTGGCATTTATCATAGTCTCACAACTATGTATTATAATGATGGGCTCTTCCATTTTAGAAAATATAAATAATAATACAAAGTCAAATTTTAAAGCAAATACCATGTCATGCAGGAGACTACAAACTTGTAAGCATGACCTTTAAATTTACCTTATAGGGCTATTTAAGGCAATTTCAAACATAGCTTATATAAGAATTACAAAATAATATTCCTTGTCAAAAAAATTTAGCTTTGTCTGGAAGGATTTGGAAGAAATAAAGTGCAATACCCTGCATTAGATTCTGTAAGCTGTTCTTTTAATAGATCTAGAAGGACCCACTTCCATTGAAAATGGGGATAAATACAGCGATGTGTCCTTCTGCAAATGTAATCTCAAAATTCTTTTTTTGGGCAACTTCTTTGTCTGTTTGATAAGGATTGCAAAGAAACTAAGAAGAAGGGTTTTGTTGCAAGTTATATTACATTTTTTTTTTCAAAAGTAATAACTTCAGAGGAAGTAATGTAGATACATTGAGAGTCGTGGCTGTGCAACCACAGCTGAAGTTAAACATTGATAAGCATAAGGCCGTTCAAAAGTGTCAAGTGTTAGACAAGGCTGCAAATACCAAGAATAATATCTTGGAGTATATAAGAATATATAGTTTAAGACGTATTTAACTATTTATAAATAATGTGTGAGAGGACACTTTAGCTCTAGGCATGTTAGCAGATACCCCATGTTGTTGAATGTTTGAATGTACAAAACTGTTCATAATGTAGTCATTTTACACATAATGGGAACAGGAAGAGCAATGACTGGGATTATTGTGTTATGCTGATCACAGTTGTTTGGGGGAACAACAAGGTTACAAGAGCATCCCCAGGCAAATCACTTTGTGTGCTTTTGTTGGAGACCTGATATTTTAACTGCAGCAATTGTTTTCTTTGTAAAGGGATGGTATTTATTACATGGATATTGTATTGCATTCCATCATACATCAACCCTTTGAGATGAAAATACAGCAAATTCTATGATCTGACTACTATCGTGTTCCCAAAATTCTATCCACCTGGTTCACCTATTGTTATTACACTTATGTTTGAAGAGAAGTCCAAGTACCAGCAATGTATTTATCCCAAACACTATAGAATGAGAGGTGTATTGGTGTGTAGGTGCTTCCCTGGCAATATTGCAGTGATATAAGAAAAAGGAATTTGTAAGTACCTGCTATGTACATTAACTATTGAATGAATGGTTATATTTATCAATGTTGACAGGTGTCAATTGATCAGAGTATGTTCTACTGCTTTGCGCAACTGAACACTGGGGTAATGCTCAGCAGCAGCACAGTGCACTAACACCCATCATAAATAACCAATATTAGTTTCCCAAAGGGTTTCAATCATGACCCTAAGGCAGTGGTAGATAGTAGCCCCTATGAGTGATTGCATTGTGTATAGCCAGTATTGGCTTAACTAGTATTAAGATTGGCTTGCTCTGTACTTTACTTCTTTGAACGCCAATTATTAAGTAACAGCAAATGTATGCTTTACAAGATTTTTGCAAAATCAAAATAAAACAAGAGAAATAACCAAGTAATATTCTTCTAGCTGGCATCTGAGGACGGAATGAATTATAAGCTAGGAGGCAAAGTAATGCATACATAATTGTCTAAGGTTTTGAATAGTTTCATAAATAATAGTGCAAGATGTTCATGCATATAGCAACCCATACATCAATTTTACAACATAACATTTCAATATTTACTACAAACTCTAAAATATTGATAGTGAACACAGTTTTTTTCCCACTTATTCTGTTGCCTAACACAAGGCGTCCCAGACTTTGTTACATACTGTATGCCTACAAAACTAATAATATATTTCTTTTCATACCTGGGGGAGACTTTCTGTAAAGATGCTCTGCCCTATCTGGCAACTTTTGGAAGCAGCAATCTAAGATATATTTGCTACTAGTGGAAAATGATTCATGGGTACTGAAATGCAATACAGTTCCCTTTAAGAAAGTCTGGTTAAGAAAGAGAATAGGAAGTGGTGCAAAAATTAGCGTGATGGCAAAAAATTTGCAAAGTGCATTGAAGTCAATGGCGACTTTATTTTACCCAACATATTTACGTGAAACAATTTTTTCGCATATAACTTTTTTTCTTTTTTTAGTCAGTGGGCATTTTTTTCTCACTCCAAATACATTAAAGTCAATGGGTGTTTTTTTTGTGCCAACTTTTTTGTCTCTGCAACATTTTGTCTTGATGACTTTTTTCTCTCAGCAATTTTTTTTTTTTCGCTGCAAATTTTTGCCACAGTTCCATGGAAAAATGCAAAATCCATGCCTGGCAAAAAAAATTTGCCCATCACTAGTGGAAGAGTGAACAAGGAGTGGCATAATAAAAGAAGGAACAGACCATGCAGCTGCCCCAAGAGGGGGCCTAATAAGAAACCATAATCCACTCCACACCAGGAATGGGCAGGGGGCATATAGGCTACTCATGTGAGTAATAAAATCTATTAGACCTAATCTTTAAGTGCCTGTACCTCTGATTAAAAAAATGGAATAATAGATAGGTGAAATAATTCAGTGGTTATACTCTTCTAATGTTAATGTGGCCACCAGTAGTCAGGCATGCAAAACAGATCACAAGCTCCATGAGGCACTTCTTTCTCAACAATAATGTCAGTACAAAACACTTATTTACCATATATTTTTACCTAGAAAGCACTCTGTATTATAAGTTTTAAGTGATAGGGGATCATAAACTAATAGCAGCCTAACGCAGGTCTTCGTGCTACAAAATGGAATGCAGAGGCCTGTAGCTATTCCCATAATGCCTCACGTAGTTGGCAAAGTGCAAAAAATGGCTGATTGTGGCCTTTTTTCTTGTACATTGCACACTGCATAGGACATTGTAAATGAACCCTTACACCTCATTTACTATGGAAGGGACTTATACTCAAAAAGTATTTTCTTTACAACAAACCCATAAACTTGAGCTCTATGTGTAACATTCAGTAGATTTTAAAAGCCATATTCAATCCAATTATTTCTCATATTAAGTTCATACTGTTTGCTTCTAGTTTACTAAAACAGGGACACACAGATCAGCATGGTACTACTCTCTATCCTTCAGACATTGTTCCACATCTTGAGAGTATTAAACACCACTTTTTAGCTGTCCATGACCACCAATTTAATCACTACTAGTGATGAGAAAATCTGTCCCATTTCGCTTTGCTGGAAAATTTGTGAATCTTTCAAGATTCGTGAAAAAGGGAAAATGTTGGGTGTCAAAAAAAATTGACAATTCTGTTGATGAGAGACAATTCTTTTTGACACTAGAGACAATTATTTTGATGAGGGAGACAAATCTTTTTGAGATCCTTTGAGCCTAGAACTCATAAAAGCAACAAACATGTATGAACATTTTAAAAGTAGCTTAAGTCATAGCTTGAGATGAGTTGTGAGAATAAGAAATGCAACATGCAATTCTAATGTGGGCATATTAACTTTCAAGCAAGACTAACCAATCTTCTGACCTTCTGAAGGTGGCCTAGATCTGAGAATTGCATTGGCAGCCTTCACCTATGTAAGGACCCTATCAAAAGTGAAAGGCAGCATCATTTTGCCCTGAAGTATTCAGAGAATCTCTAGAATAAAAAGAACCAGAAACAAAGAAGCAAAGACTGCTGACACATTATGAAAGAGCAGTATGGCAAAAGTGTGGGTGCTGCAAATTAATTTTATAAACTTATATTGAATAGGCTTTTTAAAAGAAGCATTATCTGCTTAATGAGATTTAACCTGATGTCACAAAAATACCCATATGCAAAGGAATGTGTCTACAATGAATAGAAGCAAACAGCATATGCTCTTATTATGCTTCAGATTGTGCTGTATCTCATTATTAGAAGAATGGTTTCAGGAAAATGAAAGCTGATGTTCTTTATAATGACTCAGATAATTAAAAGCCTAAACTGGCTATATGAAACCCCAGAAAATAATTATTCAAATACTTCTTACAAGAAACACCTGCATGCGGTCTTTAGTTTAATATTAAAGGGGCCGTTCCCCTACACAGTGCATCACAAATAATCATCTCAATTGCTTTATACTTTCTACTTTTCACCAGCAATGTCAGCCCCTACTGAGCAAGTCTTCTTACTAAACTATGTTACAAAGCTTCTGTTTTATTCGTTGCTGGTATTTCAAAGCTACTGCTAAGAAATGAGAACTATAAACTGTAACAATTTAGAGCAATGGTTGTTGGACCTTTTATATTCAAACCCCCCTATGAAGTCCAACATTTAGCCAGGGCCCTTTTTAGCTCATAAAATGGTCATTCAAAGCCAAACACAGCAAAGAAAGGAATAAAAGTTAACCCTGCACCACACAGAGGGGGGTTAATCTCAGGGAAAAAGAGTACATTGACATTGACTTCCTAATACACCCCTAAGAAAGGACTGCAGTACACCTACACAACCACAAGGGGTTACTGGAGAAAAAAAAGCAGTACCTGGAACTAATGCATCTAATTTTGGGGGACTACTACCTGATAACACTGGAGAAAGAGGAGCAGTAACTTCAGGTGGGTCTGGGACATCAATCTGATGTTGGGGAACTAAAACTTAACTTTTATTGAGATAAAAATAAATAACCTAGCCAAGTTTAATGTGAGATCTATCATGAGTAGATGGTACTCCTTACTAATTGGTACTCTGACCAGTACATTTTACTCAAACTAACAATTACTACCATCTACTAATAATGGATCTCGCATTACCCTCAGTTAGGGTTAGATGGTAAGTTTACACCTGTTTTATTGCATGTTTATTTTTAACTCAATAAAGTTTTAAGGTAGTAGTGCCCCAACATTAGATTGATATTCCAGACCCACCTGAGGTTACTGCTCATTTTTCTCCAGTAACTCCTTGTGTTGGTGCGGTTGTACTGCAGTTCTTTCTTGGGAGTGTATTGAGTAGCATTCTCAATGTACTCCACTTAATGCACATTCTACAAACTGTACACACCAAATATCACTCTAACTGATGGGTTTCCAGGAGTATCTAGCAAAGCAAATGGACTTTCTACCATTGAACTTTTTAAAATGTGCATTAAAAAAATAAGTAGTAAAGAATAAAAAGTAGAATTTGAAGGGTACTATTTGAAAACAATGAGCTTTAAGAAGGTGAACTCATAACAACCATAGCAAGCAATAAGCCGACTAATAAACCTGCTGATTGGTTGCTTTCAGTTACAAGACCAGTAGCTCATTTTGCACCATTAACCACATATTCACAATAGTTCTATGGCTTAAACAGTTTAATTTGACAAGAGATATCTTACTAAATACCCTTAGCTGGTGTTCTATAGTGATGAATAGTGGGTAGAACTATTTGATGCCTGGAAATATGAACCCCAAAAATGATTTGACAATATCATAAATAAAACAACAAAATAAATCAGTATAGTATCAATCAGTAGCAAGGTTATATTCCAGATGGAAAACTAGTAGCATCCCAACTGCTTTGTGTGCACTACAATGCAACCTATTTTATTTTTAGAATTAAGTGCAGCGGATGACTTAATCACTCTAATGCAGACTAAATGGCATTACATAATAGCCCATAATGCATTCATTGCACAGAATAAGCTTCCCCATCATACCTGTGATTATCAGTGATAAATTCATGCACCGTTCCATTTACAGCACTCACAGGAATCACAACCTTTGACAGGTTTGTAACTTATGGGCTACAAGTTACAGAATAACGTGTTTAGGAAAATGTCACATTTTGCCAGCATCAGCACTGATTTCATTGTGATTCGGGGAAAAGTGAAATATATCCAAGATTCAGCCTATAGAATGGTTTCAGTTATTATAAAGGACATTGATATATCAATGCTGGCATTAGAAATAGAAATGCTTAAGTAGAGTTACCTAATGATGAGTGAATCTGTCCAAAATGTGGATACTGCACAACTTTTTTGATGCAGCCGCCCTTTTCTGATATGGACACGCCTTTTACGCAACTGCGCCATTTTTTTTACGCGACCACACATTTTTGGAGGCAAAATTTTGCTGAGGTTTTCACATGTGGAATTTTGTAGCGAATCTATGCCTCATTAAAAAATTCACTCACCACTACTGTTCTATATATATATAATACATTTCCAATAACATAAACACATTTCTTGGCAAAAAATTTGGATTTTTAAGTTCTCTAGAGAGTCATGAATGACATTTTATTATATATTTATATGAAAACTAAAATTCTTCAGGGCTTAAAAGTTTGCTCTATAACCATGATTACACACACACACAGACAGACAGACAGACAGACAGACTTTTGGATAAACTGTGTGAACAAAAAATAGTCTGATGGAATATGGTTTGTTCAGGAGATAATATATGCATTGGGACCTATTTATAGCTGTGGCATGTTTAGTAAGCCTTTATTTGAAACAGGCTAATTTGATATGTTGAAGTACATGAATGCAGCATATATTAGAGATAATTATATTAAAAATGTTACTGCTAACAAAGGGAAGGAATTATAAGGGCTCATTTACTAAAACAATGTGGATAATGTGGAATTTTTCTTCAGTTCCAGTGTAATTGCAGCAGCATGGCAAAATAACATTTGAATTGGGGGCTCGTAGTCACTATCTTAAAATGGGAACCATGAAACTATCTGCATAGTCAGGAGACCATATGGGAGCAATGGTGAAAGGTGCAAGTACATGGAAGAGCAAGGAACATGTTAGACAAAGGACCCTGTAATGGATAGTAATACTTGAAATGATAACACCAATTTTAGTGCAACCACATTTGTGGATATGATTGTAATTTAGCCCAACACTTTTATTGCTGGAGAGCAAATATGGATAGTTGAATTCAGGTATCTGTGCTTGGAAATGTAAAACACATTAGGACATATTAACTATGTGCAGTGGTGCCATGTTGTTTGCACTTCAGTGCATAGAGTGAAATTGCCTCAGTTCTCTGCACTTAAAAACAGACAGGAGTGGCCTTTAGGTATCCCCTATGACAGTAGATAAGGACAGGACTGCCTAGCACCTACCAGAGCTGTGCTTTCCACCTCCTATTTAGGGTGCAAAGAGCAGCCAAATGAGCACTGAGTGGTGCACTTTGGCATTAGTGGTATCAGAGGGTTCCAGTTGAAGTCAGTCGTGGCAAACAAGGTGCCAGGCACCTCTCTACTGGCTAAATTGCATTGAAATAGGAAATGCCCAGTGTGCCATCAACCTTAATGTTAAAGAGATGGGGAATTATTTACAGCATCACTGATGCCATGATACAATAATGTTTGAAAATCTATGTAAAATTAATCAATATATTAGTCATCTATTTAAAAAAGTAAAGTTAGTGCCAGTAAACCAAATTCAAAACACATTTATATCAGTCTTATTAGAAGCTGCAAATCAAACATTTATAGGTATATGCTGTACTGTTTTCTTCTAAATGTATGTAGAGAGTTATGTCATCTCTTCTGCCCTACAGAACCCATCATTGGCTGCCTAGACTGCTGCATATGAATAATTTTAAGTGCTGAGTAGCAAATGACTATGAAGCCCATTTATATGTAACTTTAATATGAGCTATAGTTGCCGTAGAAGGACTGGACTTTTACATTTATATAATTTGGAGTAATGCAATAAAGGTTCCGAAGGTATCCAGCAGGTGGCATTTACTGGTCTCCAGTTTATCTGATTCATTACTATGGGTTACTACATCTCTCACAAATATTGTGACATTTATTACATTATTATCTTTCCCACTGCCCAAAACCATGGGCACCAGGAAGGGGTTTGGAGCGACTTGGAATTCACTGTTCTTGGTGTCCATGCATGCATGAAATAAGTGCACTGGATTAATACAGATAATAATAGATAATATGTTTTATAATCATGACCCAAAGATTAGTTGAGAATACATAAGTTTAGGGTTTCATCAAAAGTATTAGGTCATGTGGTCTTAGCTTATTGTTGGCTCAATAAATACAGAAAATACACTAGAACAATGAAATCTGTTAATAAAAGGATTTGGATCCAACAATGTAATTTTCCACTACTTTAGGCTTAACACAAAAAAACATCATTTTATCCTATTAATGCTCAGTTCGTAAGAATCAGGGTAAGCACATATGCCACTATGAAACTCAGATTAATGACAATCTGAATAATGTTATTTCGCCGCTATGTCAAAAAGCAAGGTTTGGACATTGCATTAATTCATCGTAACCTTCTGTCACGTTAAATATACCTTGTCGCAGGCAGAACAGCTTTTGCCATTTTCCAGTGAATTACTTTTTCCAAAGGTACAGACAATAACTTCTAAATGTCTTATGATAGTTGGGTAGCTAAGATAAGAACTGTCAAAATGTAACCACAGGAGGTAGATCCCATACTTCTATGGAAAAAGTACAGCTAACAGTGGGTTCTGCTCTTAATCACTACTTTGAAAAATATATTTCTACCAAAAAAAAAAAAGGTTGAGATATAATTATCAAAAGGTTCTGCATTAAGCCACACAAGCATAAACATTTAACAAATCGCACAGCCCTGATTAGTTGAATTAACTGAAGTCGGAAGACATAAAAATGTTTTTTATGGCACAGTAAGAGGAAAAATGTTTGTT
This sequence comes from Xenopus tropicalis, assembly GCF_000004195.4. Taxonomy (NCBI): domain Eukaryota; kingdom Metazoa; phylum Chordata; class Amphibia; order Anura; family Pipidae; genus Xenopus; species Xenopus tropicalis. Next base: position 34,233,009 of record NC_030677.2, on the reverse strand, counting down.
CGGGTTTTTTTTTTTTTACTTAACAAAGGAACATGTTCCCTAGAGTTTCCTGTACACTTTAACTCTATGAAAAGATTTATAATAAGACCTTATTTTCTCTGTTTCAAAAGCTCAGATGATAACTGTACAGGGCGTACGATGATAAAAAGAAAGACATTGAATTTCATTCTGAGGTGGATAAACTGGAGCATTCAATCTAGATAGAGGCAGGAGGAAAAAAAATAAGAGCTTAAAAGAATACCTTTGAAATACTAGTACAATTTTTTTTCTTTTTTTAAGTTTGAAAAGTTTTAGGTTGTGCTTCTGCTAGGTGCTTTCAAGCAGATTTGCATATATCTTGAAGGAACTTGGTATAAACCAGCCAGCAAACAAAACTGGAATATGTGTTGTGCTTCTGAAGGCAAAGAGCTGTACATACAGATATTTTTAAAAGTTTCTTATAGTAATGGGGAGAGTTTGCATAAAGTACATTAATATACATAAACTGATTCATTGAGGCTTTACTTTTGCAAAAAATATGAAGATCTGCAGTGCAAAAAATTGATCTGAGAATAATGTTTGCCTATTAACTAGCCTGAATGGGTTGGGGTGGGCCAAGGCCAGCAGACCCTTGGGGACCCATTTATAAACTGGGGATCCATAAGCTAATTGTATGGTGACTGGACTGGACAGGGCTGGTTGACTTTTAGCAGGGATTAACCACCCAGTTTTTCTCAGGGAGGGCTCAAAGCTATCTTCCGCCCAATTGGTTTATTTAGTTTTGTTCTAAAAATTAATGTTCATGAAGGTTATTGTGTTTTGTCAATAAGATTATGATTTTACAGTAGCAACTTTATTGGTGATTGTTGAATATGTCCAGTGTAGATTTGGTAGATCAGGCCAGGGCTATTAGTAGCCCACAGCTTCAGTTCATTTCCTGATGGTTTATGACTCCTGTTTAGGGTGAGCCAATGACAGTAGCATATTGTGTAAAAGTTAAAGTTACATGGTCATCCAATGAGAGTGTACATGTCTAGTTAATGGCTCATTTTCCCAACCTTGGCGGCCATGCTAATTTAGTTCTAATAATTTGCAGTGATTGACACCTTGCTTTGACTGAAACTAATATGAGCTAAGCAATGGTAGGCAAATTGTCACCTATGTTTTCAACTCCACTCTCTGCTACCATTAAATACTACTAATTATAATGATATTAACACTACCAATAATAATTAATAAATATAAAATTCTTATTTAAATGGCTACATTTTTATTAATTGTATTTTTACACATTACAAAGTGTTTGCTTATGTTATTTCAAAATTGAAAGCATTTTTCTATATACAGTATGCTCTATTTATATATATATATATATATATATATATATATGAGCAACAAATCTATAATATAAGCATCAGCCTCAAACCTTATTATGAACAATATTCATTCTTTACATTAATCTTTAATATTCAATATAAGGATAATAACAAAGCCTTCTACTGCATTAATCACTATTAATAATTACTTCTCACATTATTCATTCCTCACCACCATCTGTATGCATGTGTTCTACTCTGTGAAAAAGCAAGATAAAACCTGTATAACACTATGTGGCAACATAAATTCCCTGGCTATACAATCCAGATATGATAAGATAGGATAGCATAGTTGGAATGTATCTGTTGGCTTCTCATTAATCCCAACTCACTAAGAAATACATTGCAGAAATCGAACAAAAGAAAAATGGAAAGACCACTGGCGTCAGCAAAAGAGCTTGTGTGCTCAAATCTCTCCAGGGTCCCACTCCAATCCCTTTTGAATAACATAAATGTTGGCCAAGCATCTAGAACACTCAAGATTGAAGAATAAAATAAAACATTTTAATCTTGGGTCCCAAACAGACACATTTCTGTCTAGACCCTGAAAGAGGGGGTTACAATACCATCATCTTATTGTAAAGTCAAACAAGATGGATTTAAAAAAATATACAACCCCCCCCCCAAAAAAACAACAACTTGATTTTGTTTACCTTAAGAGTTTAAATGAAGGATGGAGTTTAGAAAGTATTTTCAAAATGTAATGTTGTGATCTATGTTCTTTTTCCAGATTCTAAAGCATGTATGGCACCATCCTAAACTAGCTACACATTACATCAGATAAGCTAAGAATTTAATTAGCTGGATCTGTGATGCTAACATGTTAGGTGTTACTGTAACAGGACAGGCACTATTTAGTGCATTACAACATTTGTTGCTTTCAAGCATATAATTTATCCATCAAAGACTACTATGGCCTTTGAAGAGCTATAGATCTGTAAGACTTGTTCTTTAAAGGGAGTATATTGGACTTTGAGCAAAAAATTGATAGAAACGTGTTTGAACCAATTGCGATGGTAGAGGAGGCAAAGGGGACAAGGGAGGTACCCTACCTGGCTAAGGGACTGTATTTAAACATTTTTCATGTTACTTTATACTGCACTTGGACAAAGGGCTTAACTGATTTGAAGAAAGTCAGCTTGTAGAAATTTTGTCCATCTGGCCATGTCAGTGGCAATGGATGAATTATAAAGGCAGTGCCACATTTGTGAATTTATATTATAAATACCAGTTAGTTATTTTCTAATTCAAAATGAATTTCCAACAATGTATTCAGCCTTTACTGCTGAGCACAGCTTTGTATCAACTATATCTATATCTAAAATGGTATAGGGCCCAATACTAAACCAATCTAAAAAATAAAATCTTAAAAAAAAAAAAGTTATCAAAGAAATAGTGAACCGAAAGCAATTATATTGTATATACTGCAGTGTTCATATTAGTCCTTATCTGATCAGGAATACTATTATGATACAAGAGGAAGATTTACTAAATTATATGGTAGTACTAATTACATGTTAACAATCTGTTAATGCTTCACTTAATCAGGTTGAATTTGTCATTGAGGAAATGTAAGATACGGTACTTGTGCAAAAATATCACAAAGGTCAAATCCCAAAAGAGCGTCTCTATCTCAAGGACAAAAGTGTTGATCAGTTATGCATTTTTTATGAATGATATACTGTATATATTCTAATGAACATATACTTCCAGGTCCCCAGTCCGTACTAAATGTGTGCATAAAATTTAATAAGTTAATAAATACAGAATATATTTGTAAATCCTGTTGTTTGCTATACTTTTATAGAGATGCAAATGATTATTTTTACATTGTACCCAAGCACTTTTCTTACAGAGCATCTTCTATAGCTTTTGCCACCATGACTCTGTGTTAAGTGGTGAATAAAGAGAATAGAGAATTAAAATGATTCTACAGCCAACACCAAGAAGAGAGAAAAACACTTTCCATTATACTCTGTTATGTTCATCTAAGCTATCTACACCTGATAGAACAAAGAATGTTCCAGCAATTCCATAGTTGCAGAGACATAAGCAAAGTTGTTTTCATCACGTCACAAATGAAATAGCAATCTGAGGACACGATGCATCACTTCAAGCTAATTTCAAATGTGTGAAAATGGAGGATAATCTCGTGACAGCTTAAACAAAACTTTCAAAGCTGCTTTAATTTCTGTCTGTAAATAACCGTATCAGAGGTATAGCAGGGAAGAATAATAAAAACCTGTTGTGGAAAATATAATAAATGTGAACTTGAAAAACTTCAGCCAATAATAATGGAAATCAAGAAGTAATTCCTCTTAACATGGATACAATCCCTATCAATGAGCTATGAGTGTTCGGTTCTTAACCCTTAAACATTAGTTCCGCATAAAGCTCTTCTGCCCAAGGACAAGGTTATTAATTTGTAAGTGTAACTTTGTTCTCATACTGTACTGAATCTATCCATTAGAAGTGAATTGTCTGCAGTTCAGATATTGTATTACTGAAAATTTCCACTAGTGTTGGCTGCTTAGTGGAAGACAGCACTGGAGAAAGGGATGTCTCACACAAAGCAAGTTAGTATAGTGATAATACTGTAATTATAAGTTGTCTGATGTGACCTGTATTTAAAAACAAGCCTGCACGCTTCTGTAAATTAATTTAATTGTGTCAGTCAGTGAATGCAATTTTTTCAGTAGGTATATTGCAAATGTGGAATATAACTGGGGCTGTGTTCCCTTTAGCTAAAAAGTGTGGGCCCTGGAATAAATGTGTCCTTCACCGTGGCAAAGGGGAGGGGCAGTGAGTGAGCTCTTGGCTCAGAAAGTAGGAAACATGATGTTAGGACTGAGCTTGTGCAGTTTTAAGAGAGCAAAGAAAAAAAACCCTCTTTAAAACTGTGATTAAAATAATTGTAATTTCTTCTAATCAAATCAAATTGCCCTACTAGTAGCTGAGGCACTGTCACAATCAGGCTTCTGAGCCAGTATGTTCCTATAGTGTGTAATTCAAAAGTATCTTTTTTTGGTGAAACCCTGCTTTAAAAAAACACAGGCCAATACCTGCTTGAAGTTATACTAGGGGGCACATTTACTAATCCCCGAATCCGAATCCCCAATGGGAAAAAAACAGATTGGAAACGAAAATTTTGCTAATTTTTCGTTGCCGTCGCAATTGTTTCGTATTGCGCTATAGTAAACTGCGGAAAAACCAACCCGAATGTTTCGCGACGCCAACGCAAAGTCGCGAAAAATATACGAAACAATCGCGACAGCAACGAAAAAAATCGCAAAAATATTGATCATTACGAAAAAAACGCATTCGGACGCTTTCGGACGTTCGTGGATTAGTAAATGTGCCCCTAGGTGTGGCCATCTCTTCCTTTGAAAAAGGTACTGACACTTCTTCCACTTAAATTAATGGAATAAAAAATATTTATATTATATTTTGTTCTGACATGTAATTAAAAAATGTTTCACCTATGGTTTTTATTCTGCTTGTTTTTACCCACAAACAAACAAAGCCTATATCAATCATCAGGAATTGGAATTGGAATTGGAATTGAAATTTCTAGTTTAGTAAGAATGCCTGCCATAAGAGAAATCCTTTTAACTGAAGTATCACACGTTCATGATATGAGTAAAATGCCTTAGGTGCAAATATGTTTTCTTAACCACAATGCAATATTTTCCCAAATATCCCTGCATTATAGTGAGTAACTCACATCCAGTTTACCGATTTAGGCACAAATAAGCAAATACAATGGTAAGTGGTTTGCACTTTGCCTACATTTTTGCATTTGTAATCTAGATGATCTAGGTGGATCTAGCTGATCTAGGCCATTTCATTGAACATTTACTTAAGGCCAAGTAGACAGATATGGTGACTTTATACTATCTGTAACATAGGAATAAGGTTAGGAACATTATGGTGCCTATTCATGTTACAACAAATACAGCCACCTTCTTTAGGGAAACATCTGCAAAGATAAAATGCCAATAAACAGAGGGGAAATACCGGATAGAGATTTCTCAAGGGCGCAAGAAGGCAAGAAAAAAACAGATGGCAACCTTTTCACAGTTGACATACCAGTGCCAATTCCTAAATAAGGTGTGTATTTGAATAACCTCGCATATGTCATAATGTTAAAAAAACAACACATTTTTTTTTTCTTAAGATGAAAAAATGTCATTATGATTCATGATCAGAAAGACAAGTTTCTGTCATGTTGTCATGTGCCATTTGGGATACTTTAAATATCTCCATATGATAAATGAGCGCTGAATCTTTACAGCTGGTCAAATACAGAACACTCCATTTTAAAGGGATACCATGCATATCCATTTTTAAAATCTTTCACTTTCATGTTTTCATATTCTACTTCATGGTGGAATGGATTATGACAGTGCTGTCCAACTTCTACGGTGCCGAGGGCCGGAATTTCTCTAGCATACATGGTGGAGGGCCGCTAATGGAAGCCAGTTTTGACCACTCCCCTTTTTGAAACCACACCCACTTCAAACCACACCTATTTTATCACAATGGTGGTAGCACAGCAAAATCCCAAATGCTTGGTCCTTACTGTGGGGATATCAACCATCATTCATATGTGAAAGAATTATGTCATATTAAGATATACCCTTAAATTTCATATGCCTCCTCCTCCCCTGTGGATAGCACAGCAACCCCCAGTACATAATTACACACCTTAGGGACCATTTAATTTCCAACTGCTAACAAACTCCCACAACAAACCCCTGCCAGGTTCACCTCCCACAAGCAGCATAGGGCAAGCAGAGTATGGCACACACAGGCAGCACTCTGCCTGTCCTATGCTGTCTGTGTGTGCCTTACTCTGCCTGTCCTACCCTGCCTGTGTGTTCCATACTCTGCCTTCTCTATGCTGCCTCTGTGTGCCATACTCTGCCTGCCCTACCCTGCCTGTGTGTGCCATACTCTGCCTTCTCTATGATGCCTCTGTGTGCCATACTCTGCCTGCCCTACCCTGACTGTGTGTGCCATACTCTGCCTGCCCTACCCTGACTGTGTGTGCCATAATCTGCCTGCCCTACCCTTCCTGTGTGTGCCATACCCTCCCTGACCTATGCTGCCTGTGTGTGCCATACTCTACCTGCCCTATGCTGGCTGTATGTGCCATACTCTGCCTACAGTACCTATGTCTGAGGTGTGAAGAAGTGAACAATGGGGGTGATTACATTCTGAGCCTGAGGTGTGAACACTGCAGGGGGTGAACAATGCAGGGATTAAAAGGTGTGAAAAACACAGGGGATTACATTTTTAAACAATACAGAGGGATTACAGCCTGAATCTGAGGTGAGAACCATGCAGGGGGCCAGTTAATCTCAGTACTGATACCATTTAATGCTTACTCAAAGGTAAGCCATCAAAGCAGCCAGACAGGTGGGGGGCCACACAGAGGGGGGTCGCGGGCCGCATGCGGCCCGCGGGCCGCCAGTTGGACAGCACTGATCTAGAGGAAGGAAAAAAAACCCATCTAAAGCCTCTCTAATTTGCCACAAAGGAGGAAAAATTCCTTCCTGACTCCAAGATGGCAATTGGACCAGACCCTGGATCAACTTGTACTAAGAGCTATCTCCCATAACCCTGTATTCCCTCACTTGTACTGAGAGCTATCCCCCATACCCCTGTATTCCCTCACTTGTACTGAGAGCTATCTCCCCTACCCCTGTATTCCCTCACTTGTACTAAGAGCTATCTCCCATAACCCTGTATTCCCTCACTTGCTAAAACGCCATCCAACCCCTCTTAAAGCTATATAATGTATCAGCCAGTACAACTGGTTCAGGGAGGGAAATCCTCAACTTCACAGCTCTCACAGTAAAAATCCTTTCCAAATATTTAACGGAATGGGTGCCCTCGTGCCAGTTGGAAGGACCTACTGGTAACTAAAGCATTAGAGAGGTTATTATATGACCCCCTTATATATTTATAAATATCATATCACCTCTGAGTGCCTCTTCTCCATTTTAAACAAAGCCAACTTGGCCAGTCTTTCTTCATAACTTCCCATACTCTTTACCAGCTTAGTTGCCCTTCTTTGAACCCTCTCTAATTAGGTAATGTCCCGTTTGAGCACTGGAGACCAAAACAGAACCACTTTGGTCATCTAGGGCATTAAAAGATTTACTGTGTCTTAAATACATGATAGCGAATTCTTCATAAAAGGGCAAAAGATACCTGTTGTAGAGGAAATAATTTTTCTTGTAATGGGTGGCATATTATTGATTTACATTCAGACAGACCACTCCTTAGATCAAGGAGAGAATTTGCACACATAGCTGTAAGGTTGTACCTTAAATAAACATACTATCATACCGATTACCTGCTTGTATTTTAGTATAAACAGAAGTTGCTCACTGGTTGGATTTGGAAGTCAAAAGAACCCAATATTCATTATGTATACCACATGCAGTGTGGGTCGATCAGCTTTATAACATCTTTAGTCATCTCATTGCCTTGAGTTCTTCTCCTTGCACGGTGCTGCCAAAGTAGAGATAAACTAGCACTGGTTTGCTTTTGTCTTGTGCAAATCTATGGAGAATTTCGACACAGGACTCATTCAATAACAGTGGGCAAATTTGTACCAGTGCAATAACCCATAGTATCCAAATTTTTGCTTTCATTATTCGTTATTCTTCATTGTTATAATTATTATTCATTATTCTTCTGAGTAACTATAAATAAACACTGTTTCATTAAAATATGCCTAGTGTTAGTAAATGTGAATGAATGATTTGGATTATAGTTTTGTAACTTGCTTTGCAGATTTATTTTCTCTAAGGTTCAGTGTTAGTGCATTTGCTATCCTGTTTCTATGTCTCACATATTTCAACTTTCATGCTTTTTTTCATTAATTCCATTCCAACCATCATAGGTTACTAGTTCTTCAGTTTCTCTTCCCTGTTGTGTGTTGCCCTATGTCATGATTCCCAGTTTCCCATGCCAGTGGACGATTACCTCTTGCTGCTTCTCTCCTGCTTTCTCCTGTTTATTGACCTGCATCTCATCATGTAGCTCTTCTGTTTGGCTGCCTCTTTAACAAACTCTGAATCCTTTGTTATAACCTTACCTTTTAGATTTTCTTTTTATTTGCAGTATTTACTGTGTACATCACTCTTGTTAAAGGCAGGAGTACCACTGTAAAGTGTTTTTTAAACTATCACAAATACTGCCTTCACTTATTATAGCCATCTCTACAGGGGAAAAGCACTGTCCACCTGTTGAACACATAAATACTTACCCTCATATGTAATAAAATGCATTCATGTTGCTCAGTAGCAGTAACCCATGGCATCCAATAAGACTTTTGCTTTTAAACAAGTGACCAGAAAAATCTACCTGCTGATTGGTTGACATGGTTTACTGTAGCAGGGAAAACTTAGTGCCTTCATTACATAATCCTATTAGAATGGCATGCTCAGTCCTTTCTCAAATTCAGGCAATTATAATACCTGTAAGCAGGGCTGGAACTAGGGGTAGGCAGAAGAGGCACGTGTCTAGGGCGCAAAAGCTAAGGGGCACCAAGCTTGTACCTTTTCTGCCTTAATTCTGAATTCCGGCTCTACTGTCCTGTCTGTAGCTACTGCTCCTCCCCTGGCCCCAATCACTGCTCCTTAAGTAGTGCTGGTAGGGAGCATATCACAGTGCTGTTAAAGGGGAGGAGTGGGAGGGAGGGTGACAAGCAGGTGGGCGTGGCAATCTGGGTCCTGTTTGGCCCGGTGCAGAATATCACATTGCTGTTAGGTGGGAGGAGTGGGAGGGAGGATGAAAAGCAGGTGGGGATAGCGATCTGGATCCTACCTTGGGTGAGTCAAAGATTTGTCCCGGCACTGCCTAGAAGTACCATTTTTACCTGTAATGCAGACCATGTCTGAATATAATCTGTTAGAATGTGGTTTCGATCTTAGGTATAGATAGTGCCCGATATTGCCTTATGTAATTTACTTACTGCTTTATGTAATCTAAAAACATATATATACATTTTTTGCCCATATAAACCTTATAGGGTTATATAGAAAGGGGTAATATTGGTGCAGCCATCCAAAAGCCCTGTATCTCATAATCCAGTGCTGTCCAACTGGCGGCCCCCCCCCCACCTGTCTGGCTGCTTTGATGGCTTACCTTTGAGTAAGCATTAAATGGTATCAGTACTGAGATTAACTGGCCCCCTGCATGGTTCTCACCTCAGATTCAGGCTGTAATCCCTCTGTATTGTTTAAAAATGTAATCCCCTATGTTTTTCACACCTTTTAATCCCTGCATTGTTCACCCCCTGCAGTGTTCACACCTCAGGCTCAGGCTGTAATCACTCCCATTGTTCACTTCTTCACACCTCAGACATAGGTACTGTAGGCAGAGTATGGCACATACAGCCAGCATAGGGCAGGTAGAGTATGGCACACACAGGCAGCATAGGTCAGGGAGGGTATGGCACACACAGGAAGGGTAGGGCAGGCAGATTATGGCACACACAGTCAGGGTAGGGCAGGCAGAGTATGGCACACACAGTCAGGGTAGGGCAGGCAGAGTATGGCACACACAGTCAGGGTAGGGCAGGCAGAGTATGGCACACAGAGGCATCATAGAGAAGGCAGAGTATGGCACACACAGGCAGGGTAGGGCAGGCAGAGTATGGCACACAGAGGCAGCATAGAGAAGGCAGAGTATGGCACACACAGGCAGGGTAGGACAGGCAGAGTATGGCACACACAGACAGCATAGGACAGGCAGAGTGCTGCCTGTGTGTGCCATACTCTGCTTGCCCTATGCTGCTTGTGGGAGGTGAACCTGGCAGGGGTTTGTTGTGGGAGTTTGTTAGCAGTTGGAAATTAAATGGTCCCTAAGGTGTGTAATTATGTACTGGGGGTTGCTGTGCTATCCACAGGGGAGGAGGAGGCATATGAAATTTAAGGGTATATCTTAATATGACATAATTCTTTCACATATGAATGATGGTTGATATCCCCACAGTAAGGACCAAGCATTTGGGATTTTGCTGTGCTACCACCATTGTGATAAAATAGGTGTGGTTTGAAGTGGGTGTGGTTTCAAAAAGGGGAGTGGTCAAAACTGGCTTCCATTAGCGGCCCTCCACCATGTATGCTAGAGAAATTCCGGCCCTCGGCACCGTAGAAGTTGGACAGCACTGCTCTAGATCTACTAGAAGTTAGGCAGGTTATATATAGGCATTATGGTTGAACTTGATGGACGCATGTCTTTTGTCAACCTAACTATGTAACTATGTACAGTAAGTACACCTAAAGAAGGCCACACATGCCCAGATTTCATCCGGCAGTTTTTCTGATTATTTTGACAGATCATACAACACCCTTTGTATAGCAAAAAAGAGAAGAAGAGACGAAGTATAGAATGTGGTATGTTAAAGAATGTAGAGAATGTTAAAGAAATTTTGTGTAAGGTGCTGTTTGCCTAACGAAAGCTACTTCTAATCCTAAGCATTGTGATCACACCTAAGAATTCACTTCAGCAGAGTTCTTTCCAGCTATTGTATAAAGAGAACTGAAGGTTGCTACATTTTGTATAGAACAATGATTGCCGAGGACACCACATTAATTCTAACCTATAGCTTCTAAACACCTTTATGAGAGATTCAAAATATTGCTTGTTTAAAAAAAATAGCATTCATGGCAACAATGTTCATCAGGAGTCATTTTAATAAGTACGAATAACTACAGACTACAGGTCTTTACAGTTACCCCAATGCGGTAATTACCACCAATGTGACAGCAGGCACATCATTAGGGTAAATGTTCTAGAATAAATGGAACTACAAGTTGAGAAGAACGAAATATAAAATAAACATTTGATTGTTAAGCTCTACTGATGTTGTAGTGATTGTACAAATCATCCTATGGAGAGCAGAAACCCAAATGCATATGACAGGACTATAGTGGACCCCCTGAGAGCTGTCCTTTAGATGTGCCAGATTCAGCCAATAGACCCTATGTCTGACAACCCACCGTGGTGTTTTTGTTTTCTTCCAACATGCTCAGATTTGGCACAGGTTGCATCCATCTGGGAAAGTGGAAGAAAGACTATGTTTGGCAGTACGTTTTTTTTACTGTGTTTAACTGTTAACACCATTCACTGCACAGGGAAAAAACTAAAGAGTCATGTTAACTGTGATGAGTGGGATGCACCACTGAAGCCTATACTGTCTGTAAATGAAAGTCATACATATATAACATGCATCTACTCCTCCTCCTCCACTCAGGCAGAACTAACAAGTAAAGGATTCACTATGGCATCTGTAAAGTAGAAGATACATTGAAAATGCCATTCATTTTGATACACATGGATGGTTTTAAAGAGAGTGCATGCCTCGGGCCCATTGGAAAAAAAAAGTAATAGGTAAGAACACAAATGACACATAATACACATAATACAGGTACGGGATCCTTTATCCGGAAACCCATTTTCCAGAAAGTTCCTATTTACGTAAAGGCGATCTCTCATAGACTCCATTATAAGTAAATAATTCTATTTTTTAAAAATGATTTCATTTTTCTCTGTAATAATAAAACAGTACCTGTACTTGATCCCAACTAAGATATAATTACCCCTTATTGGGGGCAGAACAGCCCTATTGGGTTTATTTAATGGTTAAATGATTCCCTTTTCCCTGTAATAATAAAACAGTACCTGTACTTGATCCCAACTAAGATATAATTAAACAAAACAACCCTATTGGGTTTATTCAATATTTAAAGGATTTTTTGGCATACTTAAGGTATGGAGATCAAAATTATGGAAAGATCCCTTATGCAGAATACCATGGGTCCCAAGCATTCTGGATAACAGGTCCCATACCTGTACTTTAAACCTCTCTTGTGATTTTAATATTTTTAAGAATTTACATGAAAAATGTGCAACATCAGCTATTGCAACTTCCGTTCCAGCTGCTGTTAAATGGGTGCTGGGAGATGTGGGTCATTCACAACTGGAAAAAAAAAAACATGGTTCCCTTTAAGAAATAGTTTTGGAAAAGCATCTTGCATTATCTTTGTTTATACAGACAGAACATTGTGTGTTCTCCTATCTGTAGAAGAATGGAGCATTGGCAGACACCCTTACCACTCTATGGCCATAGGTGTGTATAGAAGTGTATAGAACCTATAAGAACAGCCCAATGGCATAACATGCTGCAAAAGATATATGTCAACAAGGATAATTTTCTTTGTGCTAGAAACATTAACTGCCTTAGAACTAGTTATTTATTAAGAAATAGAGCTTGAGATTATCTTTTTGTCAGAGAAAAGTACAGTAAACTATTCAAGAGATAGCAAATGTGCCTCATACTGTACAATGTTCTTTACAGTGCATTAGAAAACAGTAATTAAGTATTAATGCTCCTGCATTAGTTCTTTTGAAGTTAGAGTTTTGGTGTGAATAGACAATTCACAGGTTTCTTTCTTTACTGTAAATTGAGCTACAAAATAATGCAGTGTTTAAGCTGTATTTCTTTATCCTGCTAATAATTCTATTTGCTAATAGGTTTCAGTGATATGACAAAGCCTCCCCACCAAGCAATACACTACACATAGCTAAATACACTACATGTTGCAACACAACAACTATTGTTTTCTTTAAATTAAATACATGCTGTAGATGTTATTTTGATAAGGTTCACAGTCTTTTTCACATAAAAAGAAAACAAGAAAGTGCTAACGCTCCAGGTAGGGGTTCTTTATTTTTTAACTCTCAGGATGCAATCTCCATAGGCGTTTGAGCAGCAAATAGTATGAAGCCAGACTGAAGACACAGCATTCCCAGCAGGAGTAAGGTTATGAACACAGCTTCCAGTTACATAAAATGAACTTTTACTGTCTAGCCCAATATATGAAAAGAAGTTACAGATGGGAGACCTGTAACCAAGTATTGTGTTTTGTATTGTTTTGCTGCGCATAGAAAACAGACTCCAGTAGTCAAATATAGAGCCGCGTATAATAAGCTATTAATGCAAAGCTTAAATACAGGTTTACTAAGCATCATTATCATTAGCATGAAACTGCACATAGGAAAGAACATCATCTTTGCAATTGCTCCTGCTGGGATAGATACTTTTCTCCATTTCGACTTTAAATGGACAATTTACTTTTATTATCTAAAAATGTTCATGCATATAACTTACATTGGTAAATATGGAAGCCCATAACAGACTATGGCAATCATTTTTATGTTTACTATATAAAGTGTGATTTGTTTTACAGCCTTAGCAAAGGTCATATGTTGTTTTCTGCAGTGGTCCCCAAGCTTCTAATTATCAGCTACGGAGAGAGTGGAGAATTAGGTTGAACATGGAGAAACAAAACAAACTCTTTTTCTCCCTGGCAGTGAATGCTATTTAACATGTTAAACCATAATGCACTATTCATTTTTGTTGTTTTTGTCTGTCTCACACAGTGGCCCATATATGAACATTAAATAGCCCTTAGCATCATTTAATTTTATTTGTCCTCTTCCTTCTCCAGATATGGACATTTGTAGACAAACAAGACATGTTGATTGCTCATAGGAAAAGCTTTGCCCAATAGGTAAGAGATGCTGTCATGTTCTACAGTATTATTTTCTGTCAGTTCATTTCTTCTGTATCTGTAGGATACTTGTGTTAATGACTTAATTATCACATAGAAGGAATGCCAATCATATACTAACGATACTTCACAATTCTGCTGCTTCCCATAACTGCTGAAATTATCATTAGAACAGTTACCATGATCCTTCAGAGATTATTTTTAACCTCACACTCTCAAGGCTTTTCAGCTTAACCCCTTTTTTTTTCATCTTTCGTGCTACAGTTCATTCACACTGATCCATAACATATTTCGCTCCAACCTCTTAGTGATGACTAACGTCTTAATCACCTTAGAAACAAGACCTCACTCTGGCCTATTCCTTGCCCTAACTCTTTGTCTGGAACAAGAAATAATGTCTGTCTGTGTCATACAGAGACTAAGTAAAATATCATAACGCTAAAAAATATCTACAGAAGTTATTTTGAAATGTGGCATTCTAGTGTCAAGGATGGCATTTCCTAGCCAAGTTAAATATGTGACTTTTACATATATTACACAGAATTTCAACTATTTTCAATCTTTCAGTCATCAGTAGTCCCTTCACAATAAATTAGTTGCAAGAATCATCTTTCATTTGCCTAGTTCACTATCCAATGACAATGGTTTTGTAATTATTCATTTAGTAGCCCATTTTAGTTCATAATAAATATTCTTAGAATCAGTTGATCAAACGGATGCAGCAATACATTTGTGGCCCAGGTAGGCATCCATGTATGAAGCAAATTCAGTTATCTGTTTTAAGGAGTGTAGAGATAGGAGAAAAACATCCTCAAACTTAGTTGTTATCCAAATTCTACTGGTCCATATTGGTTTGGAGCTTATTGTACATATTAACACATATTAGTTTGTAGTTTTAATCCTTAGCTTGACCGAATTGCATACAGACCGACAACTAAAGATGGCCAAACATGGACCGACGATATTGTATGAAACCTCGTTTCGTAACGATATTCTGTGCGTGTATGGCAGCTCGATGAGGCGACCGATATCACAAAAGGCTGCGGATATCGGTTGATTTTTCGATCAGACAGGTTAAGAGCTTTTGATTGGGCGCCATTAAGGCTTTTCCCATTGAGATGTCTTGTTACAAAATACACGTGTTATCTTTTTAATCTGCATCACTATCTGCTTCAAGAGTCTGTTTTTTGTACCAGCCTGTAATCTTGGATTCTATTGTGATTATCACCTCCCTCAAGCTGAAGGTCTGTGGCTGGAGTACTTGGACCTCTATGTATTCCTGGTGAGTTCTACCTCAAGCAAAAGCACAATCTGGATTATCCCTTTAATGTAACATTTTGCTAAGATATTAGGTCACACAACATCATTATTTTGGAGACCCCTGAGAAAAATCAAAAATTGCAATAAATATGCATCATTTGTATTTGCTACAGCATAATGCTTAAGTTTGTCTCTTGTCAATCCTGCAGAAGGAGATTAATATTTTTTAAGCAGAAAGCCATGCAGATCTAAAACAGGTAAAAGACTAATGATATTCCACTTACTCAGAGTTTAGTACACCACTTTAATCAGCTTCATTCATAAAAGGCACTGCTATAAATGAACTGCCAAAACCACAAGTGGTTGAACCCATGCACCCCTTCAGAAATTAAGCCATTGAACGGCCTTACCCCACAGGTAAGAGCAGCTGCATATTGTAGTAACTGATCTACAGTAGTAGGCTATATGTTTGAGATCTGGGTACTTATCATTCAAGACTTGGAGCACTGCCATGCTTTACTGTATTAAAATTAGATATGTTGTAGATAGTCAATGACACAGCAGTACGTCCTCCACATTAATCAAAAAAATCCAGGTTCGCTCAAGCAAGATCATATCAGAGACTTATATTATCGGAAAGTCACATGGTTCAACTTCTGACGCTTAAATTATATACTGTGCCATAATATGAAGCTCAAAGCAGTGCAAAGGAAATATATACACCTGCTATTTGCCATACAAGGCACTTCAGCCTCAGTCTTTGTACCTGGTCCAGCACTGAGATGGGACAGTGAATATTATGGCTTCTCTACATTAATTTACAACACAAATGGGAAGGATACAGAAATAAAAGTAGACTATCTAATCGAAAGAAATACAAAGAGTGTGCCTTTAAAGGCAGAGGAAGAATGCCTTACGTATACCTGACGGAATGTGTTCTTCATTGTATTTGCACATATACCAAACTGTGAAAAAATGATTCTATTTTAAAAATGATAACTAGTATCTATGATAACCTGAGAATGTGTATAGAAAGTGTATTTTACACTTAGCACTTTGCTGGCTTTCTAAATTTGTATCGTATCGTAGAAATGTATGTTTTTCCCATTGTACAGGAAGGACGTCAGGCAGCCTAGATATCATCTAACAGTGAAATGATGCGCTGCTTCCACTTTATGCTGAGCCTGCAAAACACAGTAATGACATCCTGTGATCGTTGCTGTTGGGCATCTAATAATAGAACAATTCAGCAGTGAAATTTCAGAGCCTCTCATTCTGGTGCTTTACCTACAGCAACATTTTTATCCGAAGAAAAAAATAATATGCAGTGTGACATTTTTTGACGTTCATATTATGTGAGAAATTATATGGAAGGAGGGGGGGTTCAGAGAACTGCAAGCCTTTTATGAGTACATTTACTGTTATCTTATGTGGCTATTGTCATAGCTTCCAAAGCTGTATACACTGCAGACAAACGACAAACATAGAAATGACAAATGCACATGAAACTGGGATTTGTTCACAGTTCAGTGAAATCACAAAACTCTTTGCAAAATGCTAATCTGAATCAAGCCCTAATGTTCGGGTTAATTGAATTTGATCTCAGGTGTCTAACTAATGCAATTTAGGCTTATTATTAGCTAGGAGTTTGCACATCAGTGGTTGGATCCCATTTACTTTCAATACCAGTCTAAGGGGAGTGTATTCCTAAAGGGGACCTGACATCAAAGCTCCCAATGGATACACATTTACACTTCATATGGTGGTGTAAGGCCTTTTGGAATGAATTGCTTGTTTTCTGCCATGGAAGCAAGGGCTATGCAAATGCTACCCACTGTTCTTTATTATACTCTATTTATTCACTCTCTATAATTTCTGTTATTTCAGCCAAACAGATGAAGAAGACTTTAATAGTGGATAGCGTATTAACATGGTACAACATATTACAGAGCTGCAACATTTATTACACTAAAAGAAAACTTATCATGTTGCACAAGAATGGTTTAAGCATGTTCCAACTAAAGTCAGCCTTCTTCTTATTTATTTTTTACATCGTATCATTATCCCAAACAGATCTCTCTTGCACCTATCATATACTGTCTCAATATACTTTTTTCTAGGGCTTCTAAAAATATTTCCACATGGATCTTTTGTGGGTTACTTCACTGTGTGTGTGTTTTTTTAGGTTTAAGTGCATATCCATGTGTAAGTTTATAGATTAAACCTTACCATATTTACATATTGATAACATTATGGGGCTGATTTACTAATCCACAAATCCGAATCCCGAATGGGAAAAAATCGGATCGGAAACGAACATTTTGCGATTTTTTCGTAAATTGTCCGACATTTTCGTAGCCATTAGGACTTGCTCGTAAATTGTCGTGACTTTTTCGTAGCGATTACGACTTGCTCGTAAATTGTCGCGACTTTTTCGTATTGAGCGCTCGTAAACGGCGGGCAAACCTTTGCAACTTTGCATGATTTTGGAAGCCTCCCATAGGACTCAATGGCACTCTGCAGCTCCAACCTGGCCCAAGGAAAGTCTCCCATAGGGCTCAATGGCACTCTGCAGCTCCAACCCTGCCCAAGGAAAGTCTCCCATAGGGCTCAATGGCACTCTGCAGCTCCAACCCGGCCCAAGGAAAGTCTTCCATAGGGCTCAATGGCACTCTGCAGCTCCAACCCGGCCCAAGGAGACTCTCCCATAGGGCTCAATGGCACTCTGCAGCTCCAACCCGGCCCAAGGAGACTCTCCCATAGGGCTCAATGGCACTCTGCAGCTCCAACCCGGCCCAAGGAGACTCTCCCATAGGGCTCAATGGCACTCTGCAGCTCCAACACGGCCAAGGAAAGTCTCCCATAGGGCTCAATGGCACTCTGCAGCTCCAACCTGGCCCAAGGAAAGTCTCCCATAGGGCTCAATGGCACTCTGCAGCTCCACGATCCAAATAGCACAAAATACCGGCACAACAGGATTTGATTTAGCGGGATAAACCCTGCTGATTTAATAGTAGCAAACCATGTTTCGGGGGCATGTCCCTTCGTCAGACAGGTGGAACAGAGTGGAAAGGCCAGGGTGTGCTGGTGAGTGTGGATTGACATATATACTCTTCAGCTCCAACCTGGCCCAATCATTACGAAAAAAAACGCATTCGGATGCTTTTCGAATGTTCGTGGATTAGTAAATGTGCCCCTATGTGTCTTGGTCCATCATTATGACACCAGTTTAATTTCTCGTACCACAGAAAGAACTGTTCATCCTGCTTTTGTATTTACCTTATGTCTCTGCTCAGTGACAAACTATATACTGTAAAAAAAGGCACTGGGAGTAGGGAATAAAGCAGCATATAAGATTATTCATCTATGAAAACATATTCAGTTCCAACGATGAAATCTCTCGTCAATTCGTTTTAAAATTCCACATTGCTAAAACATATTGACATTTCATATATCGACCAAAGCAATCACAGCAAAATAGCAATTCTGTGATGCCCAGCAGGAAAATGTAACTTGCATGCAATCATTTAGTACTACATCTTGTACCAGAATACTGGATCTAAAGTTCTGTACATTTTGCATTCCATGCAGTAGAAGGCAAAAGATAAAAAACAGAAAGTGCTGTAAGCTCCTGAAAGCTTGAGAACATTGTATTGCATCCGTATGAGTCAGTAACCTTCAAAATAGCTGTTCTTTTCTTGACAATATGTTGCCTATCTCAAATATTTAATTATCCACTGAAAAACATGAAGAAGGATATGCAATGTATGGCTTTGTGGCTTGAATGTCTATTTTTGTAACTATGCAAAATTAAAAAAAGGTAACTTGGAAAGAGAAGGCTTGTACCAGTTTAAAAGGCTGCTTTTTTAGACACAAATCTGTGAAAAATATTCACATTCAGGATTTTATATGGTATAAAAATGAACAACCTCCATGTATTTACTATAAGATTAAAAAATTATGAATGCATGCAAAGCCCAAATGCCTTCATGACAAATGCAGAGTTCTTTGCACAAAAAAAAGTTTGGGAGGACAATGTTATTTTAAATGGTTTGTAGTCTATGAGGCTGATACATAAATCACCACTAAAACTAAACAAATGCAGTTGCCAATAGGAACTTGTCAAGTACAGGTATCGGACCCCTTATCCGGAAACCCGTTATCCAGAAAGCTTTGAATTACGGAAAGCCCCTCTCCCATAGACTCCATTTTAATCAAATAATTCAGAATTTTAAAACTGATTTCCTTTTTCTCTGTAATAATAAAACAGTACCTTGTAATTGATCCCAACTAAGATATAATCAATCCTTATTGGATGCAAACCAATCCTATTGGGTTTAATTAATGTTTTATTGATTTTTTAGCAGACTTAAGGTATGGAGATCCAAATTACAAAAAGACCCCTTATCCGGAATACCCTTGGTCCCGAGCATTCTGGATAACGGGTCCTATACCTGTATTTGCTTTTGATTTCCAACTTGTAGTAGACTGTTCAAACCTAATAGCAGCTGAAATTGGGTCAACTGCTGATATATGTTTGTTTACATTACAAAATGTGCGTTTAGAGCTTAATACATAAAAACTCACCCTTGTTCTTTTCATTCCTATGGGAAGTGTATTTATCAAATGGTAAACTCTAACTTTCACCTACTATGCTTTTAAAAATCCCATAGGAATGAAAAGTACTCAGGTGAGTTTTTATGTATTAAGCTATAAACTCACATTTTGATCGATATGTTTAATATTTTAGATGCACATGTGAGCTCAAAATTTAGGGTAAAACATGGGAAACTGTAGAGATGCCCAATTATGTTTAAAGTAATAAATGAAGGAATACAACCAGAACCTCTAGGACAAGAGACAACCACATGCTTATACATCTACAGAGACAGAGATGACAACCATATAAATAACTCCTGGAAAATATTGGTTGACTGATAAATCTACTAAGAGGATCTTGAACTCTGAAAAGTCTGAAAAGTTCTTAGTTGGAAGGAACATGAAATAAGGGAGTAGAAAAATGTAACTAATATACTTACATATCATTGAATTCCTGGAAAACAAATATTTCACTGCTATCACATTACTAATAAAGAAGTTTGCAACCATGGATACCAGGGTCTTGGGATCATTAGTTCCCCACATTGACTATATTTTGGTATATCAGTATAGTTATTGTGTACAGTTTTTCAAATGTTTGTTGTCAAGTGCACTGATCTGCCCAATCTGCCTACAGCTTTGAAAAGAAAACTGTAGACCACCATTTTATTGAGCTATTTTGTCTATCTACCAAGATTTCCAGCCATCATACTAACCAAATTGTGAAGAAGGCATGCAAAGCTGCTCAACACCCTCTCCCAAAAATGTCCTTATTATGGTTAACCATGTAATTGAAAACCTACAGCAACAAGAAGAATTTTCTGGACTATCACAAGCGATTCTTGAAAATCTATATATGACATTGACGACAGGCCTGCCTAGGCATGCATAAATCCTCTATAACAGAACAGTAACAAGATCAATTATTTTCCCTCTGACACAGGGACACTGTTGCCTGGAAAGGCTATCATAAAATTAAATCATAGGCAGCATATTATTTTATGAAGATTGCAACGCGTATGTAATATTAACATTTGGTAACACTATTTAGCCTGAAGGAAAGGAAGAATACTTGCCATTCTTTGATATCTAGATAGACAAAAAGCAATTTTAAACAAAAAACATCCTACATGTCTTGTATAATTTACCAGTGATATCAATAAGAAGTGGTATTGTTTTCCAAGGCCAATGTATATCACTAGATCATGTGCAACCAAACTCACCCCCCTCAGTAAAAAAAATATTTTGTGTAGGAAGTCTAGAACAAAATATTTGAATTATATGTTCTAATATTTCTCACCTGGTCTTGCATAGGAACCATTTTCAACTGTTATACATTTAAAACTTAGAATACAGTATGATACAGTATGTACTATATATTTCAGAGCGCACATCCACGTACAAACCCCATGTGAAAACTGTTACCAATATATGTCACTAGGTTTGCAATAGATGCAATAACAACCCACACCAACCAATGAGATGTTTCCTTTACACAGGTAACAAGTGAATACTACCTGTTGATTGGTTGCTATAAGTGATAAGAATTGTAGCAAACATTTCTCCTTATATTACATTACCCTATTTATGTCATGTACTACAGTCCTGCAAATGGAAGTGACTAGTGATGAGCAAATTTTTTCGCCAGGCATGGATTCACAGCGAATTTCCGCATTTCGACATTGCTGAATTGTTTTGCAAAACTTCCGTGAAAATTTGCCGCAGAAAAAAATTCACCGTGCAGAATTTTTTTTGCCACGCATCAAATTGGGCACAGTTGCGTCGTGTCAAATTGGGTGTGGTCACGTAAAAAAAAGGCCTGGTCACGGCAAAATTGGGCAAGGTCACGTGAAAAAAACACGGGCGACAAAAGAAAATAGATGCGGGCCACAAAAAAAATAGACGTGGGCCACAAAAAAAAATTGTGCAACAAATGCTAATTTTTCGCTATTTCGCAAATTTTCTTGCCGTTTCGAGAAATTTATGGGGAAGCAAAACGGTGTTGTCATCAGTGGACAATTTGACTGTTGCGCCACCTTACAGTTATCAAAACTCCACATTACCGCATTTCTAATAATGTCAACTTAAATAACCAAAACTACCCACCACCATAAAAAAAAAACTATTTATGTTGGGTATTCTAGAATAAGGTTTCTGAATTATATGCTCTGATATTTCCCATCTGCTCTTGCCTATCTGGAACCATGTCAAACTACTTAAGCTGTTATACATTTAAAACTTGGAAGAAAGAAATGGATAATTTAGAGAGCTCCTCACAAGCCCCATGTGAAAACTGTTTATGTCATGTACTACAGTCATGTAACTATGTCTTGCCATGATCTTCATGCAATATCAAAGGAATGCTATTCCCTCTTGAATCTTCATAATGAAGTCTTATAATTCTGTTAATGTTTCTCTCTCATAGATGGTTGACTTTGATATCAAGTTTGGGTTAATGTTAATAATTGATGGTCGTTGATAGTATCAGATCTGTGTTAGATACCATTTTTGTTATAATTGATATGTTTTTTATCCAAATTATGCTTATTTTTTTTTTTTTAATTATGGCACTCGTTCTTTCTTATAAACATCAGACTTTGATGTTACATATTAGATAACAGTTTTACAAATAGTCAATGGTTTTAATTAAAAGAAGAGCAGTTCAGAGCTATCCAGTTCACAGCATCAATGGTATCTCTGATATAATGGTTTCACTTCTCTTGAGTCTGTTACCTGTGTCCTGGATATCAAGGTATGTGTACTATTTTAATAGACCCTGGTGACATCTTGAAGTAGAAAGGATTTAAGTATAAAATACCATTTTATCCTTATAGAGATTGCCAAGCCTTATATCACATAAAAAGTCCACAAATTGATTCCTTTGAGACATTTCTCTGTATTTCAAATCGAGCAAAAATTGAATATCATAATATATACCTTGGGATTCCAACAATGTAGGGAAAAAAATCTTTTGCAAATTGCTGAATTTTACCTTGAAATATTTGCTACCAGGAAGTAAATAAGGCTCTGTAGAGCTTATATACTAATATAGGTGCTAGGTGAAAAATATAATAACACTATTGGGAAAGCAACAACAATAATTTATTAATGTTTAATTTTAAAATAGAATTATATATCATTTGCAATTAAAAATACTTTTTCATTTATCAAATAGAAAGGTTCTAGGTTTTTATGATTGCTATTTCTTAGGAACTATACAGTATGAAGCCATGTAGCCCATTTGATATATCTTATTGTAATGAAAGGCAACTGTCTACAGTTGGGCTTGTGATAGCAATCCCAGGCTATGGTTATGGTAGGAATTTGGTTATTTTGCTCAGATTATTTCCTTTTGTAGACTGTATTCTATTAGAAGGATATAACTAGTTGCCATTGGGTTGGAAAGGGTTGAATTGCTTCTTCTGCAAGGAGAGTAAAAACCAAGCAACACCTATTACTGTTTACTATGCACAGCAATCATACACTTTCAATGGGATTCATGAAGCACTAATCCTCTACATCAAATAGGGATCACACGGCGCTGGCTATTTACTTCAGTTGCCAGCATAACACAATCTCAATCTAACAGAGAGGATTTGTGCTTAATAAATACTATACTAAATAAAAAGCCTGTTTAAGAATACTGTATGTTGTATTTGTAACTGCTTCATTCTGACCCTTTATGGATATTTTAGTTCTATAATTAGAGATTGATATGTCACCTTTCGGATGAAAACAAAAGTTATAATGAATTTTGAACCAGTGATGTTCTAAAGAAAACAATTCATCTCTGGTGTCCATGCATTATTGCAATATATTACCTATTATTATGGTAATCATGAAACTTTGAAGATGAAGATGAAGTAACTTATCCAACATTATAATGATGAACTAACACAAAAGTCACCATTAGAATCCAACAAGAGTCTCCCTGGCTCTAGAGCAGTGATCCCCAACTAGTAGCTCGGGGGCAACATGCTGCTCACCAACCCCTTGGATGTTGCTCTCAGTGCCCCCAAACCAGGGAGTTATTTTTGAATTCCTGACTTGGGGGCAAGTTTTGGTTGAATAAAAACAAGATTTCCTACCAAATAAAGCCCATGTAAGCTGATAGTGTGCACAGAGGCTGCCTAATAGCCAATCTTAGCCCTTATTTGGCTCCTCCATGAACTTTCATGGTGCTTGTGTTGCTCCCCAAGTCTTTTTACATTTGCCTGTGGCTCACAAGTCAGAAAGGTTGGGGACCCCTGCTCTAGAGTCTAGGTAACTATTACAGCATTGTGAGCCACAATTGTAGTAGTTAAGAATTTGACTCTCTCTTGAAATTGAGTTTGTTTTGGCCCTAAAAACAATCACTAACTTATGATTATACTAACTTATGATTGTGCTTTTTCATATTAAATTAAATTCTTTCTTGTATCTTCAAGGTGAAAATATCTACAGTATGCAGTATGGACAATTAAAGCAATACCTGCAATACTAGACATTATTAACATTATTATTAACATTTATTTATAAAGTGCCAACATATTCCGCAGCGCTGTACAAAAAGTGGGTTAAATACATTGGACATACAGAGTAACATATAAAGCAATCAGTAACCGATACAAGAGGTGAAGAGGGCCCTGCCCAAAAGAGCTTGCAATCTACAAACATCATGCTAAATAAATAAGTTACCACTTTATTTTCTTTAGCTGAGTTGCACTATTTTTACTATGGTTTAATGCCAATTGATGGGTTTAAATGAATAGTACTTTTCTTCTGCATATCAATATACATTATATTTAAACTTAATGCAGAGAAGTCGGGAATATTCTAAATGCACCGGGTTAAAAAAAAGCACTTAATTCTTAGGCTTTTCTCATAGGAAAGAGGTAAACAACACCTCTCACAAAAGAACAGGTGAAAAAGACTAACTATTGTACAATAGCATTGATTCGGAAGATGACAAATTGTGTGACGAGGCATTTAAGTCGATATTTGATAGCACAGAATTAAAGACAGGTGATATGTCACAATATTGTACTTCCTTTGAGGAGGTTGTAAAATGATATCCCCTTGCTGGCTAGACAAAGGAGAAATCCAAATGAAGAACAAATCTATTGGTAAAATGCTAGCTGTGAAAAAGCAATGAAACCAAAGTAAGGGGGGGGGGGGGGCAAAAAAAACTTCTAAATCTTAGAGCTAGTTTTAAAATTCATAATTAAATCCTTCCCCTTGGCTGATCTGCAGTGTGTAACAGGATTCAGCATTGACAGCCAAACGGAAATATATTGTTATGAAGTTATTATTAGTATTTAGAACAACCCTGCCTTGTTTGATAAATGAAACTGCATTAATTGGTTTCAGGGTCTTTTGAAGCAATGGCATATTCACTAGCACTTTGGAATATGCAATTAAATAGCTCCAAATGTCAGTTAAGTTAGAGTTTCACATGGATAGAATACTGATTACAAGTGCTTCATCTCATCAGAGAGCCTGCTGTTCTAAACAGAATCATTTCACTGTCCTGGAGATTTTAACAACTGTCAAAATTAAAACAGGTTGGAAATGGTTATATATGTGTGTATACAAACTCATAAAACAACCTGACTTAGCCTGTCCACAACAAACAGCGAGAAACTTTATTCTAAATGCTCTGTCATCAGTTCTGGGTCTCTTTGTATGTTATTAATACAGTTATAGAGAGAGAAATCTCTAGGTGAAAATCCCGTTGTCCTTCGAGGATTCTGATGGCCACGCTCGAGTGCTTTTAAGTCAATATAACTATGAGAAATTGCAGCCATGCTAATAGTCTTCTCTGTGTGATCCTTTTGTGCACAATAGTTTGATGGGGAGAAAGACAAGACACCCGTAGATGAGCGCATCCCTTATTTAAAAAGAAAATGAGAACTCCCTTAGCTGAATGCCATTCACTCTAATAAAAGACTTAATAGAAGAATCAGCGATAATATGCCAAGAATGCTAGACGTGATAAGGAACGGTAGAGCTTTAAAGGTCAGCATGATCTGCTCAATCTTTTAGCATATATCACATTGCCTTCATGTCACATTCACACTATGGCAAGGGAATTGATGCCTTTATGTGTTTGCTGAGCACTAAAGACAACTGCGCTGTGTTCTTTAAAGGTGATATCAATTAAATCATTGCCAATTTCTTCAGAACATTTTAAGGCGGAGGGTTTACGTTCGTGACCCGAAGGCAAAGATCAAAACTCTCTTTTATGCCATATATTTATGTATGCACTTGGCAAATCCAGAGTGAGATGTGATCGGATCGAAAAATTGACATTCAGTTGCCAGATTCTCACATATAGAGCCATGAGCAGGTCTTGAGAAGTTCTGAAAAATGGAACAGCTTGACTCTCACATCTGATTGCCTAAGAAAAAGAGGGTGGCGAAAGAGGGAGCAATGCAGAGTCACGTGACTGAGAGTGCAAAGTATAGAATCAGGTACTTTGGTCAGCCTGTATTCCCTTTAAAGGAGAACTAAAAATTAGCTAAGTAGGTTGGAAAAGTTGTACATTATGTTTTGTGCTTCTGTAGCAGCCTAATGCACCCACAGCCCTTCAGCAGGGAAGATCTGTGCCCCTAAAGATGCCCCTGTAGCCCCCCATCTTCTTCTGCTGATTCCCTGCCCATAATCTATGCTGCTGTCACTTACCTGGGCTTAGGGACCCACTCACAATTTACTGTCCCAGTGAAACTAGCATCAGAATGAAATACTTAACTTTGTAGCATCCGCTAATATGACAGGTCAACATCATTTTCTTATTGATGATTTGCTACAACCCCTAAGCTTAGCTGAGTGTTCTCTGAGCACACTGAGCATTTGAGTTTCACAGACCCTTTTCAAGATGGGGGGCTCCTGTGACAACTGTAAAGGCCCAAATCATTGCTGCTATTGAGATGCTGAACCTTTAGACCAGTGCATTAAGTTTAGTATATAAAATATGGCATTTTTAGCCATATTCATGTGTAGGTTTTAGTCCTTCTCTAAAGTGAGACACTTCTAAGTATAACAGAAAGAGAACCTAGAGTACCTAGAGGTACTCACTTGTGGACTCATTACATACCAACAATGTTTGGAGGGGAAGTTATGCCAATATGTTGAAATTTGTATCCATTTGTATGCTGTTTCCAATTTATTACTTATGACCTAATGGTCTGCAGGATTCTGGTGCTTCTTTACCTGTGAAAATCCCCAATGGAAAATACATCCTGTGTGCCATGAACCCTAGACCTGCTCCTTGCTCATCATTGCCTTCAGCTCCTTTTATGTTTCTACAACTTCTAAGGGTTATACGGGTTATAAAAATCAAACAAGGAAAAGCACATTTGGAAAGGCAGCAAATAGGATTGCCCAAATAAGCAATACTACTTTAGCCTAAACTGGAGAGGTTGGCCGTTCAAGTGGTCGAGCATGGTCATCCTAGAAGAAGCAGACATAATTGTTCATCCAGCTAACTTGAAGGATAACTCCCCCCATTGGATTAACATATTCATCTTTGATGCAGTGGAACCACCATGTTTCTGCAATACTCTCATTATTGCACTGTACGTCCATTTTTTAGTTTTCTGCTTTTAGTAAAAGCTTTAGGCTTCTTTTCTCCATAGATTCTGAGAGTTAAAGTTTAACAAAAGCAAGTAGTTATAAGGAAATTAACAAAAAAAAACTATATCCAAGCATTTAAAGAGATTATTGTTACAGACATACCAACTTTGTTTGAAAAGAAGGCAGATTAGTTATATTTTGGTGGCACATATCTCCAGTATCTTAAAATCAGATAAATTCCTGATTTTCAAATTGCTAATATTGTTATTCATAGTTATAAGCCTCCTGGGAACTGGACTGGCACATTCTGTGTTTCTTACCTTATATTTTTCTACTGTTGAAAATTACAGCGTTGATGCTCACATTGACCCTACATCTCTGCAGGGAATTCTAAACCCAAAATTGAAGTTGAACTTCAACCAAGCGCACATTCTTGCAAAAGTCTAATTTAAATGTATTTATATATTAATCAATACAAAGTGTGAAAGAGTTTAATAAGGCTGTGAGAATGAATCCACACGCACCAATATAAAGTTGTTACAAACACAAATCAAAGGGCAACGGAGCTCAATGGATGTATATGTTGATTAAATACTATAGTCCTGAGAGATTTGCAAAAAGAGACTACAATTACTATTAACAGAAATACTAGGAGCTTGATGAATACTGAACAACCAAACAAGATGAAGTTGGAAAATGTTGGTGTATTAACTTTGCATTAATGAAAAATTGTGTCTTTACGCCACTAAGAAACTTACTCCAATTAATCAAGTTCACATGGTCTAGGCTGGCAACCTGCTATGATAAGGATACAGCAAACACTTTGGCATCACATTATCTATATCCGATACTCTATGCCAGCGATCCCCAACCTTTTTAACTTGTGAGCCAAACTGAGATGTAAAAAGTGTTGGTGAGCCACACAAGCATGAAAAAAAGTTCTTTGGGGATGCCAAATAAGGACTGTGATTGGCTATTTGGTAGCCCCATGTGGATTCCTTGCCTGCAGGAGGCTCTGATTGGAGTAAAACTCTGTCTCTGTGCTTCCAAAACGTGTCCCCAAGCCAGAAATGTGAAAATGGCACCTACTTTGAGGCCACTGGGAACAACATCAAAGGGGGTGGTGAGCAGCATTTTGCTCATGAACCATGCTTAGGGATCACTGATGTGATGTTCCTTATGCCTTATGTTATTGTTTTATAGATTGGTGTCTATATTCACTGGTGTCTTTTCCCCATTGGAATTGTATAGGTAAATGCTCAGTGAATATACAATGTTGCCACAGAAATACATATTGAAGTCAAGTTTGGTAGAGTTAGGCAAGGATAAAATTAGCATTTTGGTAAATATGCCTCGAAATCTTGAATTAGTGTCACAAAAAAAGAACAACTTGCTGACTCCTCGGTCTCAAACAATTGCCACAAAAATTAAGAAACATACACATCTATCCATAGACATAAGAATATATATGCAACAGTGTCTCTTTACTGTATCTCATACCACATGGCACTTATTCCATGTGTATTTATACTTATTTATTGTATTTATTATAACACTTGCCCTCCCTGTGTGTAATTTTGTATATTGTAAGATTGTACAACGCTGCATACCCTTGTGGCGCTTTATAAATAAAGCTATACATACATACATACAATATAAGCCAATCCGAATATATGCCGAGGTACCTAATTTTACCTAAGAAAACTGGAAAAACTTATTGACTCGAGTATAAGCCTAGGGTGTAAATTAGCTCTGTAAGTGGAGAAGAGGGTCAAAACAATATGGTATCAATAATGATACCTTAAGAGTACTAACCCCTTAGCTCAATCAGCAACCCAGCTAAAACACAAAGAGCTAAAATCATTCAAAACTATATATAGATTATATAGAATATAAAGTGCAATGTCTAGTGCAGAATGGGACAGGTGAGAACAGTAGATGATGAATTTGGGAGCGGGCCAGGGCACTGGAGCGTCTGGTTGCAGGTGGCCTCATTTGCACACAAAAGACAGAGGGTGCTAGTCTGTAGGGACCCATGGCACCCGACTCGAGTATAAGCCGAGGGTGACTTTTTCAGCACATTTTGGGTGCTACAAAACTAGGCTTATACTCGAGTATATACAGTATATCTCCCCAGGTTAAGATAGTGTCCCAGATGCACTAGCCCCTCATTTCCTTGAAAGAGAATCCATTGAAAAGCAAACTTGGTGATGAGTACTCCAGGAAATCCCCAAAGGCAACCAACGTATACTAAAAAAAAAATATTTATTTATATTTATTTCTGTAGTTTTCTGTTTTTCATGCCCAAAAGGCACTTAATCATAGGCTCATAATAATTCTTGTTTCCATTGAGACATTTTCCAAGACTGCAACAATAACTTTACCTGGAGTGATTATACGTAAATGATGCTCTCACTCTCTATGGAGAGGGCTAAAGCTAAGGGAAGCATTATCTGAATAATGTACTTATTTATCCTTTGAATATATAATATGGTTAAATGTAATGTAAATCCTACTTGTAGTGCAATTAATGTCTACTTATTAGCTAGATTCAGTGCCCCAAGGCTGTTATACGATTATCTTTGAACAAAGCCTATTGCAATTAGTTTTGGCCTCCAATCCCACTATGAGTAGCCTTTGTGGTGCTATTCTATCTGACTGACACATTTACAGATTAGTTGTTGAACTAAGTGCCTGCGACATGATCCAGAACTTTTGCTGAATAGGGGGTTGTGTAAGTGTAGTTGACACTCTCCTATGCAAATGCTTTTCATATTATTATATATTTCCACCATTCATTCAAGACTCCAAGGATTTTAGTTAAGGTCCAATTAAGAAAGGAATAATAATCCTTTCCAGCTAGAAGAATAATTGTTGATGTGATGCTGGGATCTATAGAAATGCATCAGAAATGATATTCAAACCATGATTGTGTTATAGCAGAAGAGGAAGCCGCTGCATAGTGTTGCCAGGCACGTGTATCATAGTCACAGTTAAAGAACTATTGAAAATCCTATAGTCTTGCCGTACTAAACAGAATGTGTGAGCAGATTTGCACTCAATTATATGGCACGACTTTGACCCACATTAACATTTACACAGAAGATTACTTTATCAAAAATCATTATGTGTAATAACCTCATTCTTTCCATTCCCTATCTTAAGTATGAAATGAATAGTTTTGGACTATCGCTTCTGCAGTAAATTGTCCAATTTGAAGTCTTGCAACACACAGTGCAAATTGTATCGTGGTAATACTTGTCTTTTTTGGAAAGGGAAAGGGTTCACCAGACAGCAGCAAACTAATCAAGGGAATTGAGCTTCTCAACAATGAGGACAAATTGATGAAGCTGGGTTCATTTCCTTCCGCTATAATTTCTTAAAGAATAATAGGAATATGTTTCAAGCAAATGACAAAATGTAAAAGGATTTGACAGATGGTTGACGTACCAAGGTGAAACCAGTCAGGAAGGATCTTTTTTTTTTATCTTTTGCAGTTGGACAAACTTGTCCAATGCTGCAAATTCCATTTTATGTACCAAGGCTATAGTGTCTCATTTAAACTGTGTTCAAGGGAGAGAGATGGAGAGACAAAACTTTTGACAAAGGCGAACGTTCTTAGGGAGCATAAAGTTAGCAGAGTGAAATGCAATGATAAGGGGACCGTGTCTTGAACTGTCTTAGACATAACATTCAATATTAGTTATTCTGTTATATAATAGAATGATGGGCGCTAAGCATTTCTACTACACATTGCTTTTCTATTAATATATGACTACATCATGAAAGAATATCTGCAATCCCATCCCAAATGTAATCATATTTATTAAACAAACAATTTAACATTAAAAAAATCCAATGCAATGATCTATACATGCTCAATGAGAAAAACGATTTGCATCTATGAACTTGGTTAACACATATTTTTCCTATGGTAATGTTTGTTAACAAATGAATCATACACAAGCATATGTATCTGACTGGCTACACGTTTACAAACCCTTTGAATTGTCAGTGTTCTGAATGACAACAGCTCTGGCCTGACAACATTAGCCCAATGGGGGAATAATCATTCTCATAGGGGTAATTTGAAAATGCACTCATATGTAGGGGGGCTCTAAAATGGGTGAAATGGAGAGGGCTTATTAGTTAATAAGATACTTGCATCTAAACATGCTCCTACACCCCCATCTGGTTGTCAGCACATTCATCCTTCTTTTTATAATGAATGGTGTACAACTGTACTTATTGAAACTGGGGATTCCTGGAGCTAATGTAAACCTGGACCTGACCATAACAAATGTTCCCACAGTGGGCTGTGACAATAGACACACAAGACCCAATGAACTGGCCAATTTGAAAGCATGCTCTGGAATAGAGATGTAGCGAACTGTTCGCCGGCGGACTAATTCGCGCGAACATCGGGTGTTCGCAAGTCCGCAAATTCGCGAACTTTTGGCGATGTTCGCCATTTTGGGTTTGCCGCATTTTTTTTTGCGTCGCGTTTTTTTGCCTCGGTTTTTTCCGACGCATTTTTTCGCTTCGGTTTTTCGCCTTTGCGTATACATAGGAATAGCTTGCGTTTTTTTTTTGGCGTTATTTTTTGGCGTTTTTTTTTTTTCGCGTTTTTTTTACAAATTATTTTTCAGAGAAATTTTTGCCCTTGATCCCCCTCCTGCATGCCACTGTCCAGGTCGTGGCACCCTTTAAACAACTTTAAAATCAGTTTTCTGGCCAGAAATGGCTTTTCTAGGTTTTAAAGTTCGCCTTCCCATTGAAGCCTATGGGGTTC
Organism: Xenopus tropicalis; assembly: GCF_000004195.4. Lineage (NCBI taxonomy): Eukaryota > Metazoa > Chordata > Amphibia > Anura > Pipidae > Xenopus > Xenopus tropicalis. The sequence goes on along the minus strand of NC_030677.2, from coordinate 34,200,853 downwards.
GCAAAGTTCGCGAATATTCGCGAGTTTTGGCAAAAGTCCGCGAACGAGTTCACGAACATTTTTGGCGATGTTCGCTACATCCCTACTCTGGAAGTGACGCAACCCCCCATTTCAGTATGTTAGACACAACTTGTATACAATTTGCATTAAAAACAGTGCAATTGCGTCCATTTTGACACTTCAGCTGCAACTGCATTGGAGGCAACTTGGAGCAATTATAATGGAATTATATGGGGAAAAAATCCTCACTATTGGTGAGATAAAGCCTATTTGTATCCAAAATTGCAATTTGAACATTGTAATTTGAACATCTGTAAATTTGGCATCACCAAAAAAATCGCAAATCTTTCAAAAGATTCACAAAAAGGCGGAAAATTCACGAAATGGCAAAAATGACGCACGTCAAAAAAAATTGTCGCCCGCGGCTATTCTTTTGTCGCGTGGCTATTATTTTGTCGCCCGCAGCTATTATTTTGTTGCGCGGCTATTATTTTGTCACCCGCGCCAAATTTTTCCACGGCGAATTTTTTCATCCGTTTCGTGAAACTATCCGCCAATGACGAAACGTGGAAATTCGCCGTGAACCCATGCCTGCCGAAACATTTCACCCATTTCACTCAGCAGCGATACTTACACATTCTTGGTGGAATATGATTTTAAATTGTAAGTAGAATGGCTAATGCATACAGTACACTCAGTGCTTGTGTGCACAGCAAATGTTGTGAAAATTGCAGCATGCCCAGGTTAAATTTAAATCTCTCTTATGATGCCTTGGGCAAATACTTCACTTTTACACCGTGTTAAACTCTGTTTGAACATGCAAAAAAAAAATGACTAATATTGACAGAAAAATTTAACGTTCATCTTATCCAAACAGCAAACAAATTATGATTGCTAGAATGCGCACACACCAGATGCCCTCATTATTATTTTGGTACCATCGGGACTGGGCTTAACATGGACTCACTGGCAGGTTTTTCAAAGTTTAAAGTCCCCAGTGAATTTCTTGAGGGAACAAGTTGCAATTTTGTTTGTAATCCACACTGCCGCGGTGTTTTGACGTTTAGTTTAAATCTTCAGCTACAGGACCCGATCTTATACAGATTTGTTTCCCATGACCTGGTAACAGTAAAAAAGGATTTAACAAATACGTTTTACAGCACAGTAACTTCTATGTATAAAAATAGTCTGTCACTCGAAAATTGGCCACCCCGAGATATTCATTAGACTGAAAGAGAAACAGGCGAAAAAAAAAACACAAATCAGCTGCATATTATATCCAGATCATTCCAAAGCCATCCAAAGAGACAAGAAAGCAGCCCTTTTACCAGCTTTGTTCACTGGCTCAGATAATAAACAGTGGCTGTCAAATCTACAACAATAGCAGAATAGACAGATTTATTTGTAGTGTTGTAAGACTGCTGAAGTGGGACAATGACAAGTCCAAACTTAATGAAAGCAGATAACCTAAATAAAACATTTGTGCTTTTTTTAAGCTCATTGGCTTTACTGAGAAGAGGGCATTTCATGAAATGAGAAGATTTGCATCAAATGTATTTCATTTGGTAATATGCTTCAGTTTAAGGAATCAGTGTAAGGTAGAAGGTCTATGGCAGGCAAGAGAATCATAGGAAGCAAACTATCCTACCAACCTGTGACATCACTTCCTGTTATAAAAAAACAGGAAATGCTCAGCCTTTAGCAGGTTCTGACAGAGAAAGGAGGGGACTACTTGGCAACAATGGTTGGAGCTATTGGGTAATCCTAAATAGAAAATATATTTTTAAGAATTAAGGCCCATCTCCTCAGATCAAAGGATTCACAGTGCACACAAACAAGCCAAGGCACACATACATGCTAGGCCCCATCAGCCAATTAATGGACAGAGCTCTGCCTTTTGCTCCCACACTACTTCCTGTTACAGTTAGAGCTGCATTATTTCCTGTCAGCTGATCTCTGAGGAAGCACACAGCCCATCACTGAATGGTGGATCAAGGGAAAGGGTGTAAAAGGGCAATATTTACAATATAATAAATATCTGTTGGTCAAGAATTAATTCTGGGGATATAGTTTTTAATTAAAACACTATTGTGGTGTAAAATGACCTACTGAAGTATAAACAAAATAAAATCAAAACTAAAAATCAAATCAAAATGCTTTCATACAAAACTCATTCTAAATTTCTTATATGAATGTTAAGATATATTTCTGCAAATTTAATACATACATTATGCAGCCTTTCTTTGGCCCAATCTGTTTTTGTGGCTACTTCCTGGTAGACCACCATTACACTACAACCCTCTTTCTCAGCCGTGCCCTCGCAGTGACTTGTGGAGGAGGGGAATGATGATTTTGCACTAAACTACAGACAATGCAAATAAGATATTTTGGACACCAGTGGTCCTTAACCATCAAATAAATTTTATTAAACAAAATTAATCATAATTAAAAGAGGAAGTCCAGTTGTAGTGGCATTCATAAATAAAACAGGCACTGGTACCACATAGCAGAGTATTGGTTGGAGTATGCTTTTCTTGTTTGGATACTTGCTAGTGGTCTGGATCCCCTCTAGTGGAAGCCTCTCAAGGAGTTTAAAACTAGCCTGATGGCCTGTGCAGCTTAGGTGTTCCTTCACTTCATGCAGAATATTGTCTGGGAGAACTGAGTACTGCACTATAAGGGGTTTGTGGATAGCTCACACTGAAATTGCCTCTGTGTGGCTTTGAATACTCATATAAATGATTGGTTGAGTTTGTACACACCTACATAACGAGTGCTGGTGTGATTGAGATACCATTAATTCTAAAAGCAACTATTGCTGATAAGATGTAGAAGAAAACTGATCCTCTATATTAATGAGAAAGCAGAAAAAACAGTAGAAATGTTTTACTAGTTACCAGAAAGAACTGCCAATCATTTCTGTTAGTTAAGGTGAGCTCAAGTGTGATGCTTAGAAAAATTATCAACAAATTTCTGTTGAGTGAGAATTAATTAGCTGTACATTGGATGTTCTGTGAGTGCATTATACAGTATATATATTATCCACTGCATCAATTTGTCTGGGCAAACCACTGGATATTCAAGTAATTAAGGCCAACTCACAATGCTAATAGGGCTTAATTATATGATTTATCTTCTAAATAAGGCTGCCACTGCATAAAGAAGACCCACATTTGTAGTAACCAACATACGGTTGCTAATTAACAGCAAAAGAAAAAAAACTGTTGATGGTTCAGGAAAATGGCTTCCCTGCATTAAAGCACAAAGAAAGTCCTATTCACTTAGGCAGGCCAATATGTAGCCTATGAATAAATGCCGAGGAATTCCCTACCAGTCATTTGAACTGAAGAAGCCACTCGGATGTGTGGTGAAATGTTTTCAAGAAAAAACTCAGAAAAGTCCAGTTGTTTTAGAATTAATTCTACTAGAAACTGTATATCACGACCTGGATGAATGAGAATCTTCATAGACGTAGCCTGTGATAGGCATTAAGGGCAGGGCTGGACTGTACCTGCTAATGCTGACATTTTATCCAACCTGAAGTGCAGAGCGCAGCCATTCCGTTGAGCAGTAATGGGTGTTTTCTAGTAAATGGCCAACCATGCACAACCAGGGGTGAGATCTATAGTCAGATATTAAAATGGCCTAGCCTACTTGACATCATATTGAATCTGGGCCTATAAAATACACTCAAGAAATACAAACACTTTTTCATATACTCTTTGCTTGTAATGAATTCCATCTGTTATAATATACTGTACAGATACTTTCATTCTAACATTAAAACTTTGCTGGGAGAACTGAAAACTATGATTTACAGCACAGATCTGCACGTACTAAATTAAATGACCTGTATGGAATTATGTCATTTCACCAAGGTCCCTAAAGCTTTTTAATTTATATCTAAATATAAAAATACTAATTCCGCAGGATTACTTTTTATGGGCATGATTTATAGACAGATTGTGCACTGAACTCAATTTTCTAACTGACCTTGCATCTCGATGCTCAAAGAATAATATACCTTGCAGATTAGAATGCAAATAAGGGAAACATAGATAATACAAATATATGTAAAACAAATTGACAAATAATAAATATAGAATATACACATTCAACATTTTCTCTTCGTAGCCCGGTGAGACTGTTTGATATGGGAAGTCAGAATCTGTGTTTTCTACAAGACATAAGCTTAGTCAACATCTGGCATAATGATTTGAATAGACAGGTCTTAGTCTTGACTGGCTGAATGTTGGTCCCCTGCCAGAGGCAATGGTGAGTCATTCAGAATCACTTCAGTCTGATTATTGTGTGAATAGCAACATTTTTCATGTATCTCTATATGTAATGTATCATATATCCAGCACAAGCGATCTCAATAGAGAAATCTTTTGGCTAGGGCACTGAACGGCTTTTATTTTTATTCACTTTTTCTTTCATTCATAAACACATAACCGTGTGAAGAACTAATAAAAAGGAAATGATACTTCCAATTAAGGCATCGCTCAGCAGGGATAACTACTGGCCACCACAGACTCTGCATGTAGCCAAATAGCTGTCACTGGAAGTCCCACTGAGTCGTCAAAAGCTCCATGGAAATGATTCAGATAATAGACACCGGCGAGTCCGTGCCATTATAAACACGCACACATACATACTTGTTGATCATTTGTGTTGAAGCAGATGTTGCCCAGCGCAAGGCTAAATAGTATGGTGCTATCCTTAATTAAGGAATATTTCCGCTATTTCCTTCTTAATGATAGATTTCTATGACTCCTTATCTCAAAATCCTAACACTTAAATCTATAGTTTCAAAGTGCTTACTAAGGCCAGAGAAATGCAGATGTAATGTTATTTGTGAAAAATATGCACAAATAACTTATAACCTGTAAAAAAAAGTGCATATGGTAATTGTGAAACACGTAGGCAAACACCTAAGATGCAGTTCATATTAACAGGCCATTTTAAAATGAATGTTGAAATTTTATAGCATAATAAAGAGGAGCATTTATTTGAATTAAATGCACAGCTTTCTATTTTTGCCTTTTTTTCCATTTTATATTCATCTAAATCCCTGGCTGAGATCATAAGTAAAAGCTACACGGGGCATTTCTAAGCTTCTGGTCACCCACAAGTGGCTTTTTCTATGCTGCACCCCCTCCCCGAAGCTTACCTTTAGGAGCTTTGGCACAAGTTAAGGTGTGGGAAACTCCCCAATGGGGCAGAGAGCACAATTGTGCATTCTGCACTAGAAGAGCTGAAATTCTGATTCTGATTGATAGGAATTTTTGTTGCAACTGGTATCTTTTGGGGTGCTGCCATCTGAGGCAAGTTTCTCAACTTCTCCCATGGTAGCAGCAACTAGATGTCAGGCACAGGGCTGATTTAAGATGGCAGTGGGCCTAGGGCAAAGATCTCATTGGGGGGCCCCCAATTAGTGATGAGCAAAAAATTTTTCGGCAGGCATAAATTCGCTGAGAAATTTCACATTTCACCATTGGTTGATTTTGTTTGCAAAATGGCCACAACAAATTTGGTGTAATAAAAAATCACCAAGTTTTGCAGTAAAAACAGTACACTAAAACCAATATATTGCACCTGATCTGGGCCAGACTACTCTGTCGTTGATATGTGCAGAAAGCACTTTTCCAGTAGGGGCAGTGTCTTGTGAATGTACATAAATTCTGGGTGAACCAAGTGAACCAATTCCAAAGAACCTGGAGAGTAAGGGGAGTATTTTTCAACATTGGAGACAAAATGTCTATGAAGATTCTCATTCACTGGTGATGTTGCCCATAGCAACCAATCAGCAATTAGATTTGAACAGTTACCTACAAGTTAGAAAACAAAAGCAAAGATCTAATTTGTTGTTATGGGCAACATCGCCGGTGTCATTTGTCTCTAATGAGCAAATTTTTTAGCCTGGCATGGATTCACAGCGAATTCGATGCAGAAAAGTTTGTCGCGCAGATTTTTTTTGTTGTGCGTCAAATTGGCGACAACAAAAAATAGCCGCAGCGAAAAAAAATAGATGTGGGCAGCAAAAAAGTAGACGCAGGCGAAAAAAAAAGCGCACGACAAATGCGTTTTGCGAATTTTCTTGCCATTTTGCAAATTTTATGTCGAAGCGAAAAGGGACAGATTCGCTCATCACTATTACTAAATACACTGTGGGACACAGGAACTAATCCTTTATATACAGCTCCATGCTTTATATATGCTATATATTTATATACAGCTCCATGCTTTATATATGCTATATATTTATATACAGCTCCATGCTTTATATATGCTATATATTTATATACAGCTCCATGCTTTATATACAGCTCAATGCAAACTCATTGGTAACATTTTTATTCTGGCTTTAGTCAAAATGTTTCGCTCCGACACATTATAGAGTAAAACTAAGCAATATTAAAATCATATTCAGCAGGAATGGGCACCCAGGGAAAACATACAAGTAGCTCATTTAAATGTAACAGAAGAAAAATGGCCCCATACGTCACACCCACATATACTGGGGTGAAATGATTACAGAGTGAATATACAAGAAATCTGGAAGGAAAAATGGAACAGAGGAAATGGAGAAGCCTGGGGCATTATAATATTACAAATGATCTGACTGAACATTTAATCATTATGTAAATGAAAAAGTCCATTGGTGATTTATTTAATGGTCACTTAATGTAAATGAACAAGTAAGTGAAATTGACTCAGCATTCCTTAATGTGTTTCAATAATTCATACAGATTATTTCACAGCTGACTCTTGCCCAACACCTACGCCCTCTCCGTTATGCAATAAATACAAATAAAATGTACCGTACTTTGTAACGTGTAGCAGTAATTCCTGGCTCTAGAGTAGCATGGGGGTTTATGTTATCATACATACCCAGAGCTCCTATGGGGGCATAGAATTTACACTATCCAGTTGACTTGCACCTTTGTTAGGGCAGGTGTTCATGCCGGCGAAATGGACAAAAAACTGATAAAAGAATCCTGGAATCATACAAATACATTGGAAGCTGGTCATGTTTGCACAGCTGCTAGATTAGTCTGGGTTGTAGTTTATGTGCAGACAGAATCCATGAGCCATGCCAGTCCCATAATTATCATTGTTTTGCCATGACTTCATGAACCTTGGATTACTCCAAAAATATACTGTATAAAAGCTCTAGCGCTGTAATTTTAGCCTGAACATGAAAGCGTGCAACACTTTGATAATTGTATACGTTATGCAGCTATAATCTTGTCGAATTACATTAAGGGGCAAGAAGAGGGACGCCCTATAGTCTGATCCAGAGGAGTCATCTGCTGTACGAGACATGGGAAGAATGGCATTGCTAACTACATTCGCAAATGGTTTCGATTATAATATGCCACCCAGTAAGCAGAACACAGAATGCATGTTACCGTGGCAAGGGATACTAACAGGCAAATTACTGGCATATAACAGGCAAATGTAACTAGTCAGCCTTGGACCTCTCTTGAGACCATACTCCTACATTTCTTTGTTTTATTTTACTATATATTAATTTTGAGTCCTGGAGAGTTACATCAGACTTTGCACTGTATTGAATGGCTATACAATTTGGGTGGAATATTAAAGAAATGTTTAGAGACTTTCTGGCTATTGCCCTAGTGGTCAGTGTATGCACTGCTGGTATTTGGTTAGGATATATTGCTCTTGATCTGTTAGTGCCATGATGAACACTGAGAGCAGTAAGTGAAATCAATGAATAGAATGCTTTGCATTTTGTCAGGGAATTGACACTTTTCCTGAATGCAAATATTGTGCATATTGTTGGACTGGTGCAAGCTATATTGTTTATTGTGGATGAGCCCCCAAATACTTTACACGTACAGAAAGCAAAAGATGTTCAGATGAACGAACATGAATTACGTTGCACACAGCGCTGCCATCAGAACTCATTGGCCAGACATTACTTAGTTGACAGGACCCTCCCAGGCCACCCGAGGGATGGGCCCTGCTAATGAATTAAAATGGGTTTTAGTTCACAGAAATGCTTGTCTTAATAGACCACTCCCTGTTATATCAGGTATGTGCCCAATCTGGTCATTCCCCCATAAGCCTAGACCCTTTGAGACATGTAAATCAGGACCAACACAAGACTCCTGCCTGCCCTCCTACTGCATAAACAGGTCTAATTACAATTCCCCAACAAAGAGCCAGATTAAATTTAATGAAAACAGTATATTTCCTAATTAGTTCCAGATTTTGCCATAGACTTCAATGGAGTTTTCAGGAGATTAAACTTGAGATAAGTTGTTTTCTTTAAATTAAATATGACCAAAAGTTCTCCAAGATGGAATACCCATTCTAATTACATTTCTTCCATATATTTGTGAGTGTTGGAAACCAACTTACTAGCTACACATCCAGTCGGTTGCTATGGCTTACTAAACCTAGTACAAACTTACTTTAATTGCATGTGAAGGAGCCTCTGTATGAAACAAACATCAGGCATATTGCTATCTATCTATCTATCTATCTATCTATCTATCTATCTATCTATTATCTATCTATCATCTATCTATCTATCTATCTATCTATCTATCATCTATCTATCTATCTATCTATCTATCTATCTATCATCATTCATCGAATATATTACTATATTGCTATATATTAAATATCTGACCATATCTGACACTATATTATGTGTACCAAGTCTTTAACTTCCCTTGATAATTCAGCCTCACCCCTCCTCTACTAAGAGTGCCATTGGCTGTCAAAGGATGCTCAGAGTTTGCAGTTCAGCAAATTTAGCTATACTACTAAATAGCTATAAGCTGTCTTGGGGCATGTTTACCTGGCATTACTCTACATGTCATGTTCTCTATAATTTATGTACATATTTTCCAGTCCTGTATACAGAAACAAAACAGGGTTATACAATATGCAATAAATAGCCCTCATTACATTGAACTGCAACCCCATTACAAGGGAAGGTCTAAAAGCTTTTTTTTTTTGTGTCTTCCAACACTGCCACATAGTTCATGTAATTTTGGGATATGGAGCCTCCCAGGAACAAATCACAGACTCAAGAAACCTGCACTTAAGAGGCATCCAATTTGATTATCTGCTCTGCACCTTAGAACATTAGAGCAACAGCTGCATGCCAGAAAGGCCAAATTCCCACATTTGCTCCTAAGCCTACATAATACCTACCTATTATATTACTGATCTGGGGGCTGAGAATACAACGTATTGTTAAAGCACCACATAGCTTTTTTTGTACATACATGTTAATGGTTTCATGTTTTATGTTCATTGTGACATGACAGTTGAGCAAATAGTTGGTTCCTTGATCCTCATGGGTCTCTATAAATATAGCTGACATGAAGACTTAATATGATTACAGGTCCATAGAGATCACTGAAAAACTTGAAAAACTATAGTATCCCACGAGGAAAAAGGCATTCAGGGTCTTTTTGGTAAATCTTCATCTAATATATATATATATATATATATATTTATACAGTATATGCTTATATATATATACCTATATATATATATATATATATATATATATATATATATATACTGTCATATAAAGCAGGGCACTCACAGGACTTAATTTACTCTTAATTTTTTGCATTTATATATATATACTGTATATATATATTTTTTTTATATTAGCAAGCAATGTCACAGTAATCTTTATAAGCAGTTTATTGCTTGATTTGTCAGAAGAATCTAAGAAACTCTACAAACCTCTACAAAGCTGCCCGTTTGTAACTACATTAAATTCTCTATTAACCTTGTCTATTGTCCCATTTGGATACTTATCCATTAGGAGGCAGGTTTAACAGACAGTAAACCTGGTAAATTCCTGTTGGATCCAACAACCAACTTTATTGATCAGCCCTAAAAATCATTAGTGGCTTTCCAACTGGCTACATTACTGCACTTTCCTTTTTAAGTTGTGACTTGTGACTGTTATTTACATGATTCTATCTTGGTGCTCTCAAATAATGGGTGTCTTTGCAGGTATATACAGTACATTTATTCAAGTAATATTTTCACTCAAATGGAATCTGTAATGCAGTGGCACTGCATGGCATTACTTTTTGGCTATAGTGCAAAGAGTTTTTTTTTTCTCTGGCTACTTCCTTAGTACTGTCTTACCTTCCCTAGGATGTAATGGGTCATACTAGGACATTGACCTCAGTTGGACACTCATCAAGTGATTAATTGCTGTTTTACAAATAATTTACTGGGGCACAACGGAAATGGAAAGGAACAACAGAATGTGCTAGGACTATTGCATCATCCACTGGATTTGATGCAATAATTTTATTGGCACAAAAGCTGTCCATGTAAACACAATTCCAAGGCATTTAATTCATGCTGTTCCGTCTGCTTCTTTGGCTCTGATCCTGGTTTAGCTTCTGCTGATTCTCTTCCTGATCCCCAGGGAATTCATTCTCTACTTGTGAACTCTGGCCTATTTGCTTGATATCTGCCTGCCTTGCCCTTTACCTGTAAACCTGACAAGTATGGGGGATGATTATGTATCACATGTCCCTGCACATCTCTGTGTACATTTGGAATCTTCTCTGCCTTTTCCGCTCCCTTATAAAGTTCTGGGAATGTCCTGTTGTTAAGGCAATAGGAGTAGGAAATCTGCTCTATTCACTGTGGATATAAGTTCAGTAGCTTCATGGGACAATGGCTGCCTCAGTCTATGGTTCATGAGACTATAGTGGGCACAAATAGAACCATCCTTTCAAATTGTTAGTATATAATATCTAAGTAGGAGAAAAAATGAGAAACTAAAGAAAAAGCAGTATATACTCCTGGCTTTGTTAAAGCTGCCGAGAGAAACAAAAATCAAAGATTTAAACGAGAAAGCTAAGGATAAACCATACTGTGGGATTACTCTAAGCAGCCAAATAAATAAATCCGCAGAGTTAGATATTAAACAGCACATAGAAATAAAAAAAACAACAGGGTCTGATGACAGGTTTATGACTTAAAGGGAAAGGTAAAGAACAGCTAATAAATTACAAGGTGAAGCATGTTTGCTGATACTGTTATTATTTTAATAAGTACTATATAGCTTTCAGCGCAGCATAGATTGAAGCTGGTTTCCTTTTTATATCTGTGGGGAATAATGAAGAAGTTGCTTGTATTTTACTCTCTCTTTTGTTTCTATTCTTTATTTAGTTTAATATTAGGCTAGTTTACTCAATGTAAGTCTTTTGTGACAGCCTAGACCTAGGCACACACCTTAAGATCGACTCCCAGATGTGGTCACCTATGTAGAGAGCCAAATCAGGCCATGTATAATAGTCTGGTCCAGGCCAACGGTCAGATGATAAGGGCTTATGCAGACCCATTATGGATCAATGGGCTAAACTGGTATTGTCCAGTGGGATTCATCAGCCTGCCTTATAGATATTTGGCAGATAGTAAACCAGATATTGGTTGGGCAGGCCATTTCTTTGGCCCCATACATGGACCAATAAGCTTCCAATAAGTTAACAAATTAGCTTAAAGAATCCATGTCAGAAAATTGTCTGCAAGTGTTATCAGTACATGTACAGTATAGCCAGTTTATAAAACCCTTTCTGAATGCTGTTTTCACAGAAGAAAATCTTCACATGCATGCCTGTTTTGCTATTGCTTTGATATTGCTATCATCTATCTATCTATCTATCTATTATCTATCTATCTATCTATCATCTATCTATCTATCTATCTATCTATCTATCTATCTATCTATCTATCTATCTATCATCTATCTATCTATCTATCTATCTATCATCTATCTATGTATTATCTATCTATCTATCTATCTATCTATCTATCTATCTATCTATCTATCTATAATCTATCTATCATCTATCTATCTATCTATCATCTATCTATCTATCTATCTATCTATCTATCTATCTATCTATCTATGTATTATCTATCTATATATCTATCTATCTGTCATCTATCTATCTGTCATCTATCTATCTATCTATCTATCTATCTATCATCTATCTATTTATCTATCATCTATCTATCTATCTATCTATCTATCTATCTATCTATCTAACTATCTATATATTATCTATCTATCTATCTTGATCATCTTTTAACTCACTAACAAAAAGGTAGTAGATATTTGCAGTATATAAGTACCTTCTCCCTAACTGGCTGATAATGAGATCTGTATAATGAACCTCCTCCCTTCCCTTCATTGTTGTGTCTGTTCTGGCGTATGCATAAGCAGCTTTAACTGAAAACTGGAAATATAATTAAGGCCAAGCAACTTGTTTTCTAAGTTGTGATGGCAAATGTTTTCACAAAAAGCCAGTAAGAATTTGTAGTGAGGGAAAGGTTGTGGTCCTGTCAAAAAAAGGAAAGTTGGTGTCAAAAAAAGTTGTGGTTGCATTAAAAATATATATATACATTGGGTTTGCATCAGAAAAGTCATGTTCACATAAACAAAAAGTTGCGGCAACTGTGTTTCACAAATTGTTCAACATTTTGTGAATTTTCCTGTAGTTTGGAAGTTTGGAGTTGGAAATCCTTTGGACAACAAAACAATGTGAATAGCCCACTGTCATTTCCCTGACTGCATTCTCCTCATACCAAAACTGCTCATAAGAAACTAAAAAAGTCCTATTTATTGAACTCATGTTCACCAAGGGGATACAAAGCTGAGTCAATGGGAATTCATATTTAGGCATACCAGAAACTTGTATATACTCTCACTGCTTATTAATAATAAAATGACAGCATAAATAGCCAAGCTCAGAATTCCCAGGTTTCACATTCCTTCCCAGTAAACGAATACATTTATAGTCTGGAAATTGTCCTATTCTTAAACTTTCTAAAGCAGCACTATTGCAAGGGAGTCTGTTTTGGTGGTATAAAACAGCTGGCTTTGTGTAAGTGAGCAGAAGGCTGGGTCATCAATTCAGCTGAATGAACCCGAAAGTGTGCGTATGTCAGTAAGCAGAAGCATTGTACTGTAATTTTGGCTTTGATTCCATCCTCTGTTGGGCTTGCTTGTGTGCGTTATGCCAACTTTTAGCTTGCTTAGTTCTCATCAAAAGTCAACAACTTACATTTTGCCTTGAAGCAACTCTGAGCAGATCTTTATTAGAGGATGCCTTAGTCTGAACATGCATTACTATTTCATTTCTTGAACTTGGCATATGTATTTGATCTCCCCTTTGATTTGCCTTGTACAACCTTGTGTTACGAGTTATGAGGTTTTTCTGTTGATGTTAAATTTGTTTTTCAAACTGATTTTGCTCTTTGCTGTTGGATGCTTTTGAAGGACGTAGCTACAGATCAAGTGAAGAGTTTTCCAATATTCCCGGCAGAACTTGGGGGTCCCACAAAGAAACCATCTACCAATTTTTTCTCTCATGTTGCACAAGTTATGCAAATAACCAATAAAGGATTTCTGCTGATCCTGCCAGGACACCGGCTACTCTTTTCCCTCCATTAACCATCCTTCCCCAGTAATTAACAACAGTAAATGAGGATAGTAAAAGCTCATGCTCATAGAAGTGAAAGTACAATATGGGCACTTTTACAATAATGCCATATGCAGCTGTGAGATTGGCATACTTAGCCTTGTCATTCTTCTCTCTGTCTGCTGAAACATGATCCACCTCTTCTGAGGTGCCAAAGCATAGTGATGAAATTCATCGTCAGCCTAAGCTGAACTATAGCAATTGGTATGGTCAGCTTAAGTATTATATGGATGTTTTATTAAAGGGGATATATAGCATACATTTTTACAATGCACTAAACCATGTAAAAAACTGTAAAATAGAAGGAAGTGCTTTTAATTTAATACCTTTGGGTTCAAATTTGTCCATAACTGCTTGAAAACTGTGCTCTACCCAGACCTTATGCCATCTTCCGGTTTAGACTCTTCAGTATATCAGCTCAGAGCCCAGGCCCCATAGACTTCTATGACACCCTCCTCACCTACTTAAAGTGAAGTGAATATTCATAGAGTGGGCAGGGCTTAGCGAGCTCACAGACAGTCCTCTCCCCCCCCTCCCCCGGCAGCAGCACAAGCAGAGAGACACAGAAGGAGGGAGGGGTTTTCCCTGCTGCTGAGTAAAGCCTGTCAGTCAGTGCTGTGACCACTTCCTGTGGGAGACTGAAGGACACTCCCATATCTCATTTGGCTCTGACTTCTGATCAGTGAGGTTGTGCGTGCAGCTCTCATATGGCAGTTTTAGGAGGTAAAATGCTTTCTGCATCATTTCACATTTTGAGGGAGGATGAATATTATAACTGAATATAACTGTTATATAAAATGTCTCCTTTAAAAGCACCGGGCCAAGTCCTACTGGCACCTAAGGCCTAGCTCACAGTCATCCTGCCCTCCCCCCCATACTGCCAGACACTTGCCTCCACCCTGTGCCTCCACCGCTAATTACTCATCTCTTACACCCTCCCACTTACTTTCCCCTTGGTCGCTCAATCATGTCCCCCGTGCCGACTGGCCTACCCTAGGCAGCTGCCTACTCTGCCTTCCCCTAGTCCCAACCCTGTTTATTAATATACTGTTTACAGGGTAACCCTTTTGAAATAAAAAATAACAAAAGTGGTATAAAGGTGATACCTTTATTGGCTAACTGAGATAACCATAGCAAGCTTTCAGAACATGTTAATTCCTTTTTCAAGATGATTACCATGGTTATCTTAAGCTGGCCATACACGTGGCGATCCGACGATGTTTCGTACGACCATCGGTCGCACGAAACATCGTCAGATCCGCCACACACCATTCAGGGCTGAATCGGCAGGTAAGGAGGTAGAAACAATAGGATTTCTACCTCCTTCTGCCGATTCAGCTCTGAAGGGAGAATTTTGGTCAGGCGCCTTCTATGGCGCCCGATCAAAATTTTCTAACCTGGCCGATCAACGAGCCGACCGATTTCAGCAGCTTCCTGCGACATCGGTCGGCTCGCTGACATACCATACACGCACCGATTATCGTACGAAACGAGGTTTCGTACGATAATATCGGTGCGTGTATGGCCACCTTTAGTTAGCCAATAAAGGTATCACCTTTATACCACTTTTGTTATTTTTTATTTCAACCCTGTAAACATTTTTGACTGGCTAACATGGTAAATCCCCTTTTCCTGCAAGTTAATATACTGTTGGAATCCTGAAACATTGAATAACATGATATGATCAGTATAAGGATTTTGCACTGTAATAGCAGAAAATATTTGATAAGGTTTTATTATGGTATTAACCATATAAACCTAAAATGCCTTATTTACTTTACTGCTATATTTACCTCATGCAGAACACAATAAAAGCAATTTTCCACTCTCTGCTAATTGGAGCCATCTTGTTCTGCCAGTGATGGTCATGTTTGTGTGGGAGCAGAATACTGTGGCTCTCACCCAAGTAAACAGGTGTTAGTCACTAAGTTTTACCAAGAGCTTCTCTGACCTTCTATCTATTATTTGCATATATGTGGGCGCTACAGAAATAGCTTAAACACCTAAGAAAAACTCCAATCTCAAGTCAAGAAAACTGATTTATTCAGTTATCAAAACTGGTTTTATGTCGACTTTCAAAAGAAAGACCAATATACAGTAAATTATTCAGAAACATTTCGACTTTACACCACTTATTGTTAATGTCACACACTGCGCTTTCTTTGCCAATGCTGCCCAATAACAATAGTACAATATAATATATGCTTCTTTTTCATGTAAAAGACAATGGCTGGCACCTATTTTTGAATTACTTGCACTTGAATATTTTGCAAGTGTTTGATCTCATTGTACAAATGCTAAAAGCACATTTTTAAAGTAAAATGTTCAAGTTATTTAATAACAAGATAAATGGATCAATAAGATGTCTAAACGTAATTCCCCCAGGATGGTTCCTGACGTATTTCATAAAGAAATCCCTTTGTCTTAGAAGGGCTTCTTCAGCTATGATATCGATCCTTTCCATTTATTATCGATTAAAGTGGGACTTCTTTATTACGCAGACTACATACTAAATAAATCTGTTTTTGTACCAAATGGCCGGTAATATTGATGCCTTTGAAAAAATGAAAATTTTCTTGATTTTAGTATTTATTTTAAGTAGGGAAAAAGGTTACGTTGTATTATTCATGGACATGACTTTCCTGGGTATTGGAGGTTTATTACAATAAACATTCCTCAACACTATCAATTTTCTTGTTGAATCCTAATGAATGCTTGAGGGACTAGGACTATCTATCTATCTATCTATCTATCTATCTATCTATCTATCTATCTATCTCTCTATCTATCTCTATCTAGTTATCTATCTATCTATCTATCTATCTATCTATTATCTCTCTATATCTATCTATCTATCTATCATCTATCTATCCATCTATCTATCTATCTATCTATCTATCTATCTATCATCTATCTATCTACCTATCTATCTATCTAGCTATTTGGACCCTAAATGCTGGAATGGACACTCCAACTGAACTCAGCACAGTTGTGTCTAATTTGCATTGACCGCTGTCAGGTACATTCCACTTGTGTCAAGTACACTTATGGCCACAGTTATGCTGCATTCTGGGTAAAAAAAATGTCAGAAATTGCATTCAAAGTTGTGCTTTGAACATTGCACTTGTGGTTTTAAATGATCCTTTGAAATAACCCAATAGGATTGTTTTGCCACCCACAGATATGGTTTTTGGCACCCACCATCATGGATTTATGCTGTATAAGCTACTATTTTATTACAATATAGAAAAAGAAAGTAATTATGAAAAAAAGGAATTATTTGTTTAAAAATGGCTCTATTAGAGATTACCTTCCCATAATTTGGAGCTTTCTGGATCACTGATCTCCAGATAAGAGATCTCATACCTGTATTTATCATATCATATAGAGGGACGTCTTCTTATATAGATCTTCCACCCTGTATTTCCTTGGTGAATGGACCTGGTCACTGTTTTGCTCAGACAAATTAGTCCAATGATGGGAATCTCTTGCTTTTCAGAAATTGTTGATCTATAATTTACATGATCCCTAGTTAGCCTTCAGCTGTCAGGAGGTTGCAGGGGTCTAAATTAACCTAATCTCATTAATCTCCTTTACTTGTAAAATAAAGGATGAGGAAGGAATTGCAAGTTTTCACATACTGTTTAAAGTGATACTGACACAAAAAAACATTTTTTTAAATTATGAATCTACATAAAAAGTTCCCTATAGGTCATGTTGATCATTTTTTGCTGATATGACTGCTTTTATAAGCAACTGTTACTTGAAGTTCTTAAACCTGACTGTTTTGCCAACCTGACTGTCCCTTACTGTCAGTTACAGCTTCTAATGCTAACGGACTCCTGCTGCACAAATATGGCCGCCCCCTCATAGAGGAACATGGGGGATCAGATAGGGAACGTAAAAGCATCAGGAAATACTTTTATGGCAAAATTATAAATAGCATGCAAAGACAATGTTATGATAGATGTAAAAAAGGTTTCATTTCTGGTGTCACTATCTCTTTAAGTTTACTAAGTAGTTAGGGAAAGGAAAGCATTAACACATGTATTGCAGCACAATATACAGGGAAATCAAATTTGTAATGGATTTTTGGTTCATTTTGGGGCCTAAAAATGAATAACAAAACTAAGAATGATGGTGCACTTTGCATCTGACTAAGCAAGCTATTGACCCTCCTCGTAGCCATCCATATGTTTGCTATTATATGTCTCTTTCCCTTACGTGGTTTTCTTCTCTGCTTTGTGCAAGGGAAGATGATATCATGCGTATGAGTCAAAACCTGTCAAGAAAATAAACTATCCTGTCTACATTGCTACTCCTACTGTCTGCGAACAAAAGGCTAGGAGAATATTGTCCTTGCCCCTAAGGAACAAACACCTTGCAAAGACCTCATTGGTATCCGAAGTCAGAAGAATAACGCAGATAAAGCGGAAACTCAGTCTTGTTGTTCACAATATTAGGTTCTAATTTGATTCACGATCCCATTAAAATATTTGAACGTGCGCAGCCATTAATGTCATGGTATTTATGAAAGGTTTTATATTTGCATTTAACTATTCGCTTCTTCTCTCTCGGTCGGTTAAATAAATGCAACGCGTAATTGTACACAGCAGATGAATCATTTCTGAATCTGGACATCAAACAGGGAGAAAGCGCCAGTGCGGTGGGAATGTTCAGCACTATTAAATCATAAGGGGGGAAAAAATGTCATTTTAATTTCTTGAACTATAGCTGAGCGCGTAATAGATGTAATTGCATAAAGTTCTTTCTGTTTGAATCATTTTATCACTATAATTAAGTAACTGGCATGTAGAAAATCAATGTTTTCAATCAGTGTATTTCTTAAAAAGAGTTACCATGGAGCACGCTGTGCAGATTTCTTTCTAATATAGGCTGGGAGTATTTCAGCACATTAGTGACAGTTACAACAGGGTGTGGGGGGGATGGTCTCTGACAGTAATATAAATGTATCATCTGGATATATCATATTCCTTACAATAGCTCTGGAGGGATTGCATTCATGTCAGTGAACATCTTATTATCTGTAACCAACCCTTTCCTATGCACCGTGCCAAAGTAAACAGAAAACTTCTTAATTCTGAAGCATCAGACTCTGGCTTTCCCCATTGATTCAGTGCTGTAACTTCTGGCGATGGCTACTAGCTAGCAGAGTGCATTGGAGCCGGCACTTCAGCAACAGCTTGACTTGTAGAGATTGGCCTTTCTTGCCGTAGGATATTCCCTGGTCAAAGAAGAGCTGGGCAGCAAAGTTCTTACAAATCTCTGATGCACATAATGCAGATTCTCAAATAATAAAGGGAAAGTTCACCTTAGAATTTAGAATTTTACAGCTGGAGATAAGCAAAGCAATGTTGCAACAGGCTTCATCTTTCACCTTCAGCTTTCTATTTTTCTCTGGGGTCCATGATCCCAGAAACCAGAATTCATATACCTCACTTGCTGCTAGAATTTTTTGTTGGTCCATTTTTATTCCGTTATCTATTTACACTTATTCTCACAGTCCAATAAACCCCTGGTCATTAGGAACAGTAAGCATAGCACCCAGAGCTGTGAATATTTACAATTAATGGATATCTTCTAAGCAGGAAAGTTCAATATATCGAAAACCTGAAAATTTTAAAAAAATAAAGGCGACTTACAAAAAGGAGCATTTACAAGCAGGGTTGGGGTCTTGCCCTGCAGTCAGGTGTGTATAAAGCCCCATTCATTAAAGGTACCTGCATCACAATGGACTCCTTGCACTCCATTATAGTTGAGTTCAGCCTCACTCAGTCCTTCCTACCTCCTGTTACGAATGAAGCACAGTTGCACCTATTGACAAGGAGGAACCCTGGATCCCCAAGCACCCGGCATTAATGGGGGCAGTGCACTTGCACCTAAAGAATAGGGCGCAGTTTCATGCTGAATACCAAAAATGGCATAAAACGGACTTTGATGCATTGGACACAATTGTGTCAAGTGCTACACCCCCTGGTGCAGGCAATGAAGCTGGAATTCTGGTAAAAACACTGCATTATGGGAAAAAACATGGCTCTCAAAATTGCAGTGCATAAATGACCCCTAAAATCTCTTTAAGTAAATCATGGGAAAAGATAATTAAAGTGAAAAACCAAAGGGATAATTTACGAATCCTGGGATTTCTGGCATAATCTCCAGAGAATTATTCATCATAGCAAATTGGGAGGGTGCATAGGCAATAATAGATGGAGCAAGTTTGGATGCAAGTACCTTTAACAAATAGCATCAATGATAGTGTTTGCTTTAGCGTGACCGCAGTTGCGGCTGTGATCATAAATGAGCCCTAAATTCTCATGAGTTCTTTTATAACCACTTGATAATTACATATCATCCTAGTAATATTTAACGCGAATGTGTCTGTAACGAATAAACAGTGTATTACAGATCTAGCTGTATTATCACGGAGCTGTGCATATACTCTTCTCAAAAGTGCCTTCTAAATAAATCATTAAACATTTGCTGGCATTGTCCACATTAACCATCTGTTCATTTGCTGATCAGTCTGCTGGTTGTACTGGATCCTTATGCTACTACAACATGTTGGCATCAATGCGACTTTACAAGGTAATCAACACCCTGCCCTGAATTTAACTTTTAAACATTTATTACTTGTTCAGTCTTAAAAAAAAAACCAAAGAGCCCATCAGGAAGGCATTTGTATCTCCTATATGGAATGTTTCTGTTATCGGTCTGATTAATTAATGGATGGAGGACTGAACAATATTTGCAGCATTGTTATCTGCTCCATATTTCCTAAGGATTCATTTGTCTGGAAATGTGAATGAAGGGAAGAAAAAAAAAACCCTTAAGAGATCCCAAATGCTGTTCCATGTGTCAGAACATGCAGGCATTCCTATCTACAGTATTAAGTGTCCAAGAAACCAGACACGTTAGTCATTAGTTGAGTCAACATATTCATTGCACAGCGATCAGCAAGCAAAGCATATTGGACAATTTCCCAGCAACATCAAATATTCCTTTGGTATCTAAAAACGGCCCGAATGCCAAACACAAATACTCTCCGGTTACATTCAGTTAAAAATTAAAGATGAAATCAGTTCCATGAGCCAAAAATGTACGATACTAGCCAATCAATACCTGACATATCAAGCTGTATCTTTCAGGCAATGTAGCCTTTGTGTCAAGGGAAGTGTTTCCAATTGTTGTCCAGTTCTGCACATTAAGTTGTACAAACTGGATCATTATGAAAGTTCCTTTGAGGCGAACGGGAACATGTGTCTTCTGTTAGCCACGAAACAGCGTGCGCTCCTTTATTTCAGAGGTTTATTGAAAATGAAAAGCGTCTCGGAAAGTCGACGCTAAAAAATAGCTGTAATAATGAGAGGAAAATGGGAAACCTAATCCCATCCCATTGGCTTCCTTTATTTGATGGCTAACTATATGTATGTGATCTAGTTATTAAATGGGTAAGTGCTAAGCAAGTGTTTGATAATGATGAACAAGAACAAGGAAATCAAACAGACCTCTTTAGGGGATGATAATCATGTTGAGAGATTTGTTCTGTCCGCTAAGCCTTTCTTTTTTTCCTGGAATATGTTACAGAGAATATTTTTATTTATTGTAGAGGCAGCAAAGAAAGGGCAGGGGGGTTCCTCTCTTCTTACACAAAGAAATCAATATACTACAGCGTTTCGTGCATTATAAAATCAAGCCCTGCATATTTATGTCTTCACATTTGCCATCTGGATATGATAAAATAAATCCTACCACTCCCTCCTTACGGTAAAGCCTACTTAGCTGTGGTTAGGTGGGGTGATCTGTTCATCATCGCAACATATGGCCTGGATGTGGAAATCCATAGGCAAAGAAAATGAATTCCAGAACAAAAGGAGATATGAAAAAATAATGTATATAATTCAAAGTGAAAAAGATGTTCTGCACAAGTCATGGGGCATTTATCAATAATTTAATTTGCATTCTCTTCCTCAATATGTAGGATAAACATCATGATTAAGGGGCTTTACATTCCCTATTATGTTCAGTAAGGCATACGGTGATAGGATATTCTACCCAGGGATTCTTATTTATCTACGCCTTTGTATTTATTTATATGAATGGGAGCTGCTGTGAATGCTTTGATTAGATATATGTGCCTGCCCTAATCGTTGGAACGATGCAACGATGAAAGACAGAGTGAATCGTGGGAAAACAAAGTAGCAGTAGAGAGGTGAATACAGTTCAGCAGAACTATAGATCTATACTAAGCTGTCAGCAGTAATATCTGTTACAGCATGGAGAATGATCATACCATCACCTACAATAAGTATATATAGCAATAATTTTATGGCTGTAACATATTCCAGTACAGCATAAAATGAAATATAAGTCATTAACTGAAAAAAATATATAATATTCTTCATATTCTGCTCAGGGGACTCCAACCTTTTTTACCCACAACCCACATTCAAATGTTAAAATGAGTTGGGGAGCAACACAAGAATATAAAAGTTCCTAGGGAGCCAAATAAGGGCTGTTATTAGTTATTTGGTAGCCCCTATGTGGACTGGCAGCCTACAGGAGGCTCTGTTTGTCAGTACAACTGGGTTTTATGCCTTGTGTACAAGTAAGAAATTCAAAAATAAGCACCTGCTTTGAGGCTGCTGGGAGCAACATCTAAGGGATCACTGTTCTACAATAATACAATATTTAAAAGTGTATTTTAGGGGTATTTTTGACACAAAAATAACAGCAGGACTCATGTCAAGTGTAAAAGAATTACTGCAAAGAGCTAATAATAGGAGCAAATGGCCATGTAGTTTGCAGCATTGTATTTATGAGGGGCGGGGGGCTTGGACAATATGCCTGTGCCTCTTTGGATGGCAATAACTTGCTCATCATACAGATGCACCAATGGTGCAAGGTACAGCAAGGGCCGATACTTATCTTGCCTATTGCAGGCATTACATACAGGTCTGCTCGGTGCCTACAGCATTGTGCTTTGAACCTTGGATTTAGCATAAGGCTGTACTGAAATCCCCGGCGCATTGAGAAATGACCTCTAGCATATTACATACCAATAGTTTTTTCTTCCAGCTGATGGATCACTAAATACTTTCACAAGTTCACAAAAGCTAAATTAAATTTTGCCCCATGGGCAGAATGTTCCTGTTAATGGCTTTTTGTTACATTCCCTCCATAAACTAATTACAGAATAATAAATGAATGAATAAATGACCCGTATTGAAAACTGATATCACCTTTCTTTCAGAAAATCTATTAAAATACACAATAAAAGTGTATTTACATATCAAAAGCATATACTGTATGATTTGGATCAGCTATCTACATGCATGGTTCAGACAAAACTGGTCATTTACAAATGCAAACACAGTGTGCAAAGTACAATGTTAGATGCAAATGACCATATTTTAAGTCACAATGCTGCATTTGCCCCCCTATTTGTGTGGAAATACACGTAAAGCTGCTCTAACATGTGGGAACTGTGTCCCTTCTGTAACAGGGCTATACTTAGGTCCTAATTTTGCCTGAAAGTGATGTTACACAGGACCATGTTTACCGGGGTTGTCCTCCCCCCAACTCCACCACCAGATTTAGTCAAGAAGTATCCGGGGAGGGGTTTTATTTAAAAAATAAAAGAATATTATTATTTAGGGACCCTAAGGCCTCCCTAGGCAAAGGCCCTATATCTATAGGTCACTATGGGGCACATTTACTAATCCACGAATCCGAATCACGAATGGGAAAAAATCGTATTGGAAACGAAAATTTTGGAAGATCGCAAATATCACGAAAATGCTTACAAAAAAATCGTATTAGTCACGATAATATCGTATTGGCGATCCGAAAGTCACGAAATTTTCGTACCGAACAATTGTAAACAGCGGTAAAACCTTTCCGATTTTTTCGTGCAAACGTCCGAAAAAGTCGTGCGCTGTACGGAAAAAGTCTCGCGCCATACGAAAAAGTCGTGCGGTCGCCCGAAAAAAACGGCAAAAATACGCTCGGAGCGTTCGCATGAACGCTCGAGCGTTCGTGCCTTTGTAAATGTGCCCCTAAGTCTATGGCATCTTACAGCAGCCCCTCTGGCATTTGCCAGAATCCACAGATTGCTAGTCCAAGCCTGATTCCAGGGTACCCCAGTGTCAATAGTTGCAGTTGTGTAACATTTATAATAAAAGTCAAGATGCCTTGGCAACCATGTAGAAGTGCAGAAGCGTGTTTGTATTTTAGTGAACCTGCACTTACAGGTGTGTTTGTAAATGCCTTCAGTCATCTGTAAATGCTGTCAGCCATTAATGGGTAGAGGAGCAAAGAAAGCATCCTTCTTGGTAACCCCCAAGTGAAGCTGGTAATTGGCAGGAACGCGTAATGTCCCTTTGTCGCCTTTGTCGTTGTTAAGCGTCAAACCTGTGAACATATGAACATATTTATTCAGACATTGGGGCTTTATGATGTTCCTTGCTATGACATAATTTCCCTTTCTTTTACATAAACTGTATGCCTGGAAGAAGCGGCATCGCAGAGTGTATTTCTGGTTTCTTCTGACACAGCTGCAAGTCAGAAATATAAAGAGGTCATCTGTACAATAGTAATTAAGGTGACATCATGCTTATTCAGCGACATTGCAGGCTTGGAATTGTTCAAGAAATGCTGATAAAGATCACTACTCATGTAAAGGAGGAATCACCCAAAAACAGCCTAGGGGCTTTAGAAAAGAACATTCTTACAGTTCCTTACATAGTAAAAAAAAAACAAAAAACAACAGGTTTGGCACGGAACCCAGCCAGGAATGAATTTTGTATTCAACCAGTTAAAGGCAGTTCTTTGTAGAGATACAAGCTCAAGAAACAACGTACATGCCTGAGATATGTCATTGTACGCAAGCCATAGGTTTATTATTACGTGTGTAAGCGTTAATTGATAGTTTCCTTTTGACCTTTCTAACATATAAATAAAAAGTGAACGCATAATCAAAGCATGTCAAAACCACTGCCCTAGAGCTGCCGGCATCCTCCCTTACACAATCCATTATATGGCAAAACAACCATGTAATTTACTTCTTATATTTTATAAGTGAGAGTAACGCCGGAAATGCAGAGAGATGAGCAAAGTGTTATTATCCCAGGAAATGAATAATGTTGATTAGGTCATACAAACTATTTTTGCAATCGCTAGATTAGTTCATATAGTATGTTCGGCATTTGTCACCATAATGCCGACGTGCCATCCATATGGCTGTGCCAACCATGAACATTTCCAAGCAGCCAGTATGTTTATTGCATAACAGAAAAAATGCACATTGCTCCTCTTAGCCAACACATATTTGCAAGATAAAATGTATTTTTTCCTCTATACAGCACATATTAACACCATAGACTATTATATGACATCAACTCAGATCAATGTGGAGTTCTGAATATATGAAATCTATTGAGAGCATATGGGCTAATTAAGAACTGGTTAGTTGACTGGTCACCACTTTCACCATATGGGCAGCCTGATTAAAAAGGGACGGCAGAAGGAGCAGAGTATGGAAACATTTCTAGCAATTACATGTACCTGATCATGCATTTGCTCAAGGATGTGTCTTTGTGTCACTGATATTTAACTAATTCATAAGTGACACTGATGCATGTAGATACACTGTTGTCATATGATTTCTGTTGGACGATTCTACATTATACAGAAAGATTTTCATAAGGGGACGGTAATTGGCAATGTATAAAAAGGTCTCAGCTAGTGCAGCCCTACCATGAAGATTTTGATCCATCCAGGTCACAATATTCAGTTTTTAGTAGTAATAAGTGGGCAGTTACCTGGCTTTTTGAGCAAAACCATTTTACAGTGCATTAGAGGGGCTACTGCCCTGGTTGAGCAGTAAGATTACTCGAGTCCATTTTACATTTATGTAATAAAAGGCAGTAAGTTTGCACAGGAGCAGTAACCCATGGCAACCAATAAGATGTTTGCTTTTAAACAGGTGACCCATAAATGCCTCCTACTGATTGGTTGCTATTGGTTACTCAATCTTGGCAAATTTAGTGTATTTTATTACCTAACCCCATTAGAAAGGAAAAGAAGATAATAATAATCTCAATGCTAATAATAATGAACCAGCCAATGTATAAAGACTTTACACCCACATTATTGCAATCTATGATATGTATCTAAATTTATATTCTTCCCATATACTGTACAGCATCTATAACATTGCTGAAACAATTATAGCTTAGACCTGATTCACCTAGAGCACCATCTTCTATGTTTTATGCATTCCCAAAAGCAGCCATCTTGAAAAGCAATGGTTTCAATGAAATGACCATTTTAGCCCCTACCAATAGGGATATAGCCCTGCATCATGTAGGGTAATCTCATTTTATTTTGTAAGTAGAGTGAAGCCTGTCAAAGAAATAGACAAATTGAGAGTTCAGCGTAACATTTTGTTGCAGTGAGATGCTCCTTGTTCTACTTTGTGACATTGAAGGGGACAATGACATTATGCTACCTATGTAACTTTGAGGAGCCAGGCTACAGGCAAGGTTTCACTTTAATCTAAACTATTAACAATGACTTGCCACAAAAGTAACAGCTGTTCCTCTCCAATTACACAGCCATACAGAATGGAATTCCCTAGACAGCCAGTTATTCTACCAACACTTTACTGGGCTTAATTCTCCTTCACGCCACTTTGTAGGTTCTTTTGCTCACTTCATATTCCTAAATCAATGAAACACTCATAAAGAGGTATAACTTCTAGTATGTTCCCTGACAAGCAATACGTTTGTTAATCTTTGAGTGGCCAAGACAGGGCTTTTAACATTCTCAGATGTTTCAGGTCAAGTCTAAAAAAAAAAACATGAAGTTTGGCGGAACGGCTGCTCAGAAGCTGAGATGGTTGATGTCAATACAATATAACAAAAACAAGTTTTTTAGTCTATTCTTTATCTTCAGCCTTTAATAAACAGATTTATATGGGATTGCAGCATTAAAAAATGACTGTGTTGTCAAATATAACAAAGTACCTTTGACTGTATTCCCTGCACTGCTGTTATATGGAGGGGAAATATTGATCCCCCCATAGAGTATGGAATGGCTACATCATTCCTCATGGGCCCTTTTCAAATACTCCCTGTGCAACGTTTAATTATGCTACTTCATAAAATGGAAAATAATTTGGTTTCTATTTTAAAAGTATGGCTGCGTCTATTTGAATGGCTCCAAAACCTATATTTCTCTCAGTTATAAATATAACCAAATTATACTAATTACATTATATAGCAGTCTGGCAAAGGTACCTTTCAGTCTTTGGCATTGATATTTTAATATCACCTAATATAACCAAGCCTAAACAGTATTCAAAATTAGACCGAGGGAATCCCTATTCATCATTCAACATAAAACATCGCCCTGTTACTATTTATTCTGACATACACGCCACCCTTTACACAAGGTATCATTTAAACAATCCCACACCTACTTTCCTGGCTCCAGATTAACTCCGAACATCCATTAAATATGTTTCTTGCTCTTTTAATGAGTAAAACAAGAACAAACATTACAGGTTTATTAGATGGTAATCGGCACCATTTAAAAAGAAGAAATTAGCCCCCTAAATCACTGACTTATTTTACAAGCTTGGGATAAGTAAATCTTTCAACTGCAATCATTGTCACAAAGCCACATTTCTAGAAAAGGAAAAAGAAAAAACATTTTTTTGGTTGCTATTGGTTACTTATACGGGTTGTACTGCTACTGGGCAAACACAGTGCCTTTTATTACCTATGGGGTTATGTTTCCAGTTGGCTTTTTGATCTGTGCCATTTAGGAGGTGGGTAAAGGTATGGGACCTGTTATCCAGATTGCTCGGGACCTGTGGTTTTCCGGATAAGGGGTCTTTTTGTAATTTGGATCCCCATACTCTAAGGGGCAGATTTATGAAAATAGTGAGAGTTTAGAACTTAATACATAATAACTCATCCACATTGTATTAATTCCTATGGGATTTTTACAAGCCTTTTTATACATGGGTGAAAGTTAGAACTCACTATTTGATAAATACACTTCTAAAAATCCCATAGAAATAAACAGAACGTGGATGAGTTTATGTATTAAGCTCTAAATTCATATTTTCATAAATCTGCTCCTAATTTTACTAAAGAATATTTTTTTAATACATGAAAGAAACACGAAATAAACCCGATAGGATTGTTTTGCCACCAATAAAGATTAATTATATCTTAGTTGGGATCAAATACAAGGTACTGTTTTATTATTACAAAGAAAAAAATAATATGTTTTACAATTTTGGCTTATTTGATTAAAATAGACTATGGGAGATGGTCGTCCCATAATTGGAGCTTTCTGCAGGGTCGGACTGGGGGGTGAAGGGCCCACCGGGGGCCGCGCCCATAGTCCGCACATATGGCCCTCACCCATAACCCCCCTCGCAGGGCCCCCCACCCAACGTCCTTCCCCGAACGCGTAAATTTAACGCGTCGGGGCAGGAATGGTCAATCGGGGGGAATGCCGCAAGGGTCGGGATTTTTTCCGGTGTCCCGGCGGCCCAGTCCGACCCTGGATTTCTGGATCAATGGGTTTCCGATAACGGATCCCATTCTTATAATGTAATGATTTTGTCAGTTATGTAGCTGATGAACAGCTATACAACCCAAGATTTTTTACAATACATCTCTATTCATATCAGGTTGCACTGAAAAGAAAGGGATTTGTGGATATGAATAAGTTTTTTTCTGGAGGGTCTGGGGGGGGTTAATATTCTGAAGAGAAAAATTAAATAACTCCATTGTTTCAAGTATTTCCACAAAAAAGAGGAAAATGTGAAAAAGTTGCACTTAAACCAAGAAGCATGCACAGAAATGGAAAACATATCATTACATGTGCTGATGTGCTCTTAAATGACACAAAATGTCTATGATTCTACGCCAGAGCCATTCACATTAAAAGCTGGAATTAAGCGTTAAGTGTGGATAAGGAAGGCAAGTCGTTGAGCTCACAGTAGGGCTTTCTTTCTTCAGCCTCAAACGGTATTGTCAGCTCTTTCAATGAATCTTACCTTGCAGTACTTAGTGAAAGTAGATTTTACTGAGTTCATAACCTTTTGCAGGCGGCTTATAATTAGCTGGAAGCTGGATTAAAAAAAAAAAAAGGAGCAGGTATATGGCTGTAAAAAGGCTGAAAGCGTGCCAAACCCCAAATTTCTTAACTCAAGCACACTGCAATGGTAATTACTTTACTCAAACCCAATGAATCATTTTTAAGGAACAGCAACAGAATGTGGCAGGTAAGAACCGGTTCGAACTCTCGCTGAAATTAGGCTATTACTAACTATAAACATGTTTATCCCAGCGACTGTGTAGCAATTCCAACAACACCTAGAACAGGATATACAGTAATGAGGTGGCCTGCCTTCAAGTCAGTTTTCACTATACCATAAATGAAAGCTAAAGAACAGGGCACAGGTCTGAAAGCTTCAACAAACAAAAGTTTTGCTGCAGAAAAATATAGAATGCAATGTTTATTTATGTCCCTGCCGAAGTCACACTGATATTCCTTTGGGGGCATGGGCAGTAGATAAACAACCTACAGTACTTTGCCAGGAGCCATTTATGTCCCCAGGATGTTTAGTAATAATATTACTTAGCTGTAAGTTTCCCAAGAACGCAGATAGACTGCAAAATGCCTATTTCCTATTACCATTTATGGGCTACATCCTGAGCCTAATCATTCTAAAGTGCCATTTGGCAAAATGTAAGTTCTTAAGGAAAGTGGTGAGTGTAATGCTTGCATTCCGCAATGTGCATTTCCTTGGATGTAGCATTTAACTAATAGATCGCATTTATATAGCTTAAAAAACAGTCTACCATCCCATACTATCATTATTATTATATTTATTTTAATTCTATGCCCTGTTACAGCTTAAAGGAAAGTGCCTTGTAACTAGTTTCAAAAATGCTCAGCAAGAAAACAGGCAATTACCAAGGATTTGGTGACAACTGGTACCCACAAGTTTGTGTTCTCATTATTATCAGGAAATATTGCAACTGATTTTCTCTCATTAAGCATCTTTATTTCTCATTTAGCTTTCACACTCTCCATCAGGAAGCCAGTGTTAGCTTATATCCAGATATTCAGTTGATCTGAATCATGCTAGGAGATTTAGCTCTTTTTACAGGTCAGTATTTATATCATTTATATAACGTTTTCAGAAATATATAAATATAAACTATATATATATATACTGTATATATAGTGCAGCTTGGACAGCAAAAAAAAATAACACAACAACTTTTGGGCTTATTTATAGTTACTGAGCAAATTTTCACATCCTCAGTAACCCATAGCAGCCAATCAGTGACTGGCTTTTTTTCAGCCAGCAGCAGGTTGATCAATGAAAGGAGAAATTTCATTAGTTGCTTGAGTTACTGCTTTAGTGCAAATTCTGCCACTGTTTATAAATAATCCCCACAAATGTGAGGGAAATATATGTAGTTACTGGACTGAGTGGTTTCAGTGGGGGCTGGGGCCCTGTGGAAGTGGTAGACTGCCAGTGAGCCAGTCTGCTCCTGTTTGTTTAAAAAAACAAAACAAAATACATAAAGATATACATACATACATACAAAACAAACAACCTTTGTTTTCCTATGTAGTATGGTATTGAAATGAGTCCTGTCTTGTACGGAACCCTTCTGTGAATAAAACACAGGCACCGACCTGGTGTTGTTGTTTATCCCTATTTCCATTTCTGACATTTGAGTGAACATCCCCACTATATAAATAACAACACATACTAAAATAAAGGATACATGGGAGAATACACTGTCAAAATATAAAAAAAAAGTCTGCCAAAACGGTTACCCTACCATACACTGGCGTTAAACCTACAGATATACAAAGGGCAAAGTTTAAATTTAATACCATTGAGTCCACAGGACATTTGCACATTGATGGTCATGAAAAGCAGTCAGTTCTCAAAACAAGCCACATTTTCTAAATAGTTGTAGTCTGTTGGTGGGCCAGAATAGCTAGACACATTTTATAACCTCTCTCTTATCTTTAACGAAAATCATTTCTTTTCCTATATGCTTTCAGTACATAGATGTCTTCGTCCACAAAGAATAAGAAAATGCTTTTATGTGGTGTTTTATTTATAAGCTGCCTTTTCAAAACTAGTTAAAGAAACTAGAAAAGGGAAAAAAACCTATTCTGAAGTTATGAGAGGAGAGTGGCAGAAAGTGATGTGAATGTGCGCCATATTCCTTAATGAATGGGTTAGCGCTTCGCCTTCCCTGCTCTTTCCAGCCTTGTAAAATGCATTGCAAATAAAAGATGGCTCCATCCTGAGGAATTATGTCGTTTTACAGTTCATTTATATAGCAGCTCTGCTGCACCCATATTTGTTTTACACTTCCAAAGCTCTGTATTAAGAAGGTTGCAGGCTGCCATTTTTCATCCGAAATGGAAAGTAAATGCCACCCTAGTACACAGTGCATTTTATATCCCATATTTAAAAAAATAGAATCTGCTAGATCAATGCTTATGTATTGTCATTTGTTTGATGAAGAAAAGCATAGCAGAAAGCAAAGGTACTTAACTCTAAACGACAGTCTTATCAAATAGATGGGAATGTTTTGGTATGGTTCATTTTGTATGTAGGGGAGCATTGGGGGGGGGGGGGTTGCACATTGCCTGTAAATAGCATGACAAGGCTACAGAATAAGCTAAAGCCAGATGTGTGAGTGCCAGCTGAGAAGCTCACTGATGATTAGGGCTGCAGGCTGCGTAATCCCTAGAGGACCTCATTGCTGCATGCTGTGCTACAAGTCTCTGCACCTGGTCACTGTCTGCTACTGGGGGATATCAGGAACGAGCCATAGACTGCAATTCTGCTGGTTAGTGTAGCCTTGTCAGTTTATATTAGCTGGGGAACTAAATGGTATGTCCTCTGCCACCGGACTGGCAATCTGTAGATTCTGGCAAATGCCAGGGCGGCTGTAATATGCCACAGATAGTTACTATTTAGTAGGCTGCCACAGAGTTTCTTGGGTCTCTGCATACTTAAAATTTCAGGGCCTATTATGAATCTCAGTCTAGACCTGATTGCCATACCACTTGCAGAGGGATTCTACAGGTGGCCATACAGTATATCCATGTTGCCAATGCTAGAGATGCCTAAGCAGATAATTGAAACTAGGTTTCTGTTGGTGGAAAGTAATTGTCATTGTTTTCTATTGGACAAAAACTCACTGCTTCTCCTATGCAATACAATAAATAAAAAGATTCTAGGTAATGCCTTTTGCCTTGTCTATGAGCCTTGTCTTGCAATGAAAATAAGGTTGACTTATTTATAGAAAACAGTTGCTTTTTATGAAAATCATTAATGTAGAATGCTCATCACCCCCTCACTCCAAAAATATCAATCAGTTAAGCCCCGAAATAAAATTACTGCAAGAATGACAGCAAAGTATAGTTAATAAAGTGCCTCTACTCTTTGAATGATGTCACAATGAAGTGAAAGAGAGTTGTGAGACACAAAGAGTTGGGAATAAATCAAGCACGGGGGCATTTTATCATCTAGACCTTTATGTTTTTCAATTATACTGATGTTCTTTTACATAGAGATCACATTGTTCGGCATTGTCTAATATGAGGGATAACCTGTCTCCTAACATAAGGGAGAAAATGCATAACGCCGATGGAGACACACAGCAGAGATTATTCCATCATGAGCAGGCAACAATCAAGAGCCAAGTCATTTATGTCGCCGATGTTCATTCTAACAAATGGAGCTGGTGTATGACAGGCAGACTATAGCAGAGAGCAAAGGTCAGTTGGATTTTAATTCTCATACTGAGACAGAAATATAGTTCCAGCACATGGTGGTGGTGGATTAGTGGTATTGGAACAGGAATGTAAGCTCCATTTATCAGGTTCACCCACTTGGTTTAATAGTGCCTGGTTTATAGACTGTGAATCAATGGCTTATCTGCATAAGGGTGCCTAGCTTGATACTACTGTATATGAGCAAAAGGATAACTTTGTATAATTGAAAACATGTAGTATATAGTATAGATATGGCAAGTAATATCCCTAAACATTTTATCCAGAAAGCTCAGCAATACAAGAATACTGTTTCCTATAGTATTCTATCGAAGCAAATAATTCCCTTCCTCCACCGCCCACCTGTGCGTGGCCCCTGCTCCCTGGCCGCCCATGCAGTGTAGTTATAGGAACAGCTGGGCAGGGGAGACCCTATGCTCTTCCCTCCCCCCCCGTCCCCTGGCCCCGGGGTCTGCTTCCTCTATAGTTACATAACTTATCTACTATCATATATATATATATATATATACTGTATATTATACTAAATCCAAAGAGAGCACACATGGCACAGGAATCAATGAAAAAGAAGGTCCTTTATTTGGACATCATTCCTACGCGTTTCTATCCCCAAGGGATCGTCATTTGGTGCATAGTTTTTGGGTCAGCACTCGGCTATTATATATGAGTGGTGAGTGCCGATATTTGGAGGACTATATATTATACTATGTATAATCACGTAGTATATCCCCCTCCAGTTTCTACAAAGGTGTTCCGTCTTACATAAGGTCTTATTGTTTTCTCGCTTCTTCTTACTATATTCCTTATCATCTCTGAAAACCCTCCCTAAAACGCCCCTTAAATTAGTGTTGGGGGCCAATTAATAAAAATGTGTAAAAAGGGCAAAATATGGCAATTAGATGGTGTGAAATTAAATACGCAGCTTTATAAACGCACCATTTATTTTATACCACTTTTCAACCTTGTTTTTTTTTCTGGCTTAAATAATTTTACACAGTTTGATAAATATGCCCCTTTCTCACGAGGGAAGTAAAAAAATTGTCAAGATATCAAAAAAGTAACTGCAAGAAATTCTATATTTCAGAAACATTTCATCCGTCATAGGTATCCCTGTGCAAATGTCCAATTTGCCAAGAATATTTTGGAGTTTTATTTTGGAGTTTAATGTACCTTTAATGATTACACTGAATTGTCTGAAGCGGAACAGTGACCAAAAAAAAATGATGTCTTTGGTCTTTCATCCTGGCAAAATTCAGTGACTGCAAATGGCTTCACATTTATTTTACTGTTTGGGACTCTAAATGAATTTTATGATTAATAATTAAAAATTATATTATTTTATTTCTTCCTACATATCACTGATGATTATACCCAGATAATTATACCCAGTACATTTTAAAATGACCCATTTCCTCTGAGAATTAGGTAGAATAGGATGCAGAGATCACTAAACACAGTTCTCCCCAGGAGTCTTGATGGGTAGGAAATGTTAGCAGTTGTTCCTCATATCTAATTAAAGGGTGTAACTTCATTTGTTGTGCATATTTATTAAAGTATCACTAAACAGTGTAATAAATAACATTGTACTTGCCAGTGACACTTTAATTCAGGGTTGAGCCGCTCGCAGTGATTTTATATTATGATCAAAGTCATACTTCCTGCACCTGGTTCCTATCAAGAAGGTACAACGTAGTGATCAAGAAAAGGAAAGGCAATACTTCAACTATGTCAGTGATATCATACAATACCTGCCCAGCAAGCATTATTTATTAAAGGGAGTTGTTTTGACAGATACAGTTTTAAATCAACATAATATATTAAAAGCACAGTGCTTTTAACTTAGAAGTACAGGTATCGGAAACCTGTTATCCAGAAAGCTCCGAATTACGGAAAGCCCATCTCCCATAGACTCCATTTTAATCAAATAATTATAATTTTAAAACTGATTTCATTTTTCTCTGTAATAATAAAACAGCATCTTGTACTTGATCCCAACTAAGATATAAATAATCCTTATTGGAGGCAAAACAATCCTATTGGGTTTAATTAATGTTTTATTGATTTTTTAGTAGACTTAAGGCACAAAGATCCAAATTACAGAAAGACTCCTTATCCGGAATACCCTCGGTCCCAAGCTTTCTGGATAATGGGTCCTATACCTGTACAGGCATGGGATCCATTTTCCAAAAACCTGTTATCCAGGAAGCGTCAAATTATGAGATGGCCATCTCCTATAGACTCCATTTTTTAATAATTGAAATTTCTAAAAATGATTTATTTTTCTTTGTAATAATAAAACAGTACCTGTACTTGATCCCAACTAAGATATAATTACCCCTTATTGGGGGCAGAACAGCCCTATTGGGTTTATTTCATGGTTAAATGATTCCCTTTTCTCTGTAA
Organism: Xenopus tropicalis; assembly: GCF_000004195.4. NCBI lineage: Eukaryota > Metazoa > Chordata > Amphibia > Anura > Pipidae > Xenopus > Xenopus tropicalis. The sequence continues at coordinate 34,166,060 of NC_030677.2, read as the reverse complement.
TAATAAAACAGTACCTGTACTTGATCCCAACTAAGATATAATTACCCCTTATTGGGGCAGAACAGCCCTATTGGGTTTATTTAATGGTTAAATGATTCCCTTTTCTCTGTAATAATAAAACAGTACCTGTACTTGATCCCAACTAAGATATAATTACCCCTTATTGGGGGCAGAACAGCCCTATTGGGTTTATTTAATGGTTAAATGATTCCCTTTTCTCTGTAATAATAAAACAGTACCTGTACTTGATCCCAACTAAGATATAATTACCCCTTATTGGGGGCAGAACAGCCCTATTGGGTTTATTTAATGGTTAAATGATTCCCTTTTCTCTGTAATAATAAAACAGTACCTGTACTTGATCCCAACTAAGATATAATTAATCCTTATTGGGGGCAGAACAGTCCTATTGGGTTTATTTAATGGTTAAATGATTCCCTTTTCTCTGTAATAATAAAACAGTACCTGTACTTGATCCCAACTAAGATATAATTACCCCTTATTGGGGGCAGAACAGTCCTATTGGGTTTATTTAATGGTTAAATGATTCCCTTTTCTCTGTAATAATAAAACAGTACCTTGTACTTGATCCCAACTAAGATATAATTAATCCTTATCAGAGGAAAAACAACCCTATTGGGTTATTATTACTGTTTATGAATAGTGATGAGCAAATCTGTTCTGTTTCAGTTTGCCGAAAGATTTGCAAAACTATTGAAAAATTTGTGAATCGGTAACAAATTTGCGCGGCCACTGCATAACTTTTTTGACATGACAACAACATTTTGTCCCTGCAATTTTTTGCAGCAGTTTTGCAACAAAAAATTCGCCAATGGAGAAATGTGGAATTTCACTGCAAATCCATGCCTGGCGAAAAAATTCATCACTAGATATGAAGTATGGTGATCCAAACTACGAAAAGACCCCCAGGCATTGTGGATAACTGGTAGTAATAATGGATGCACTATATTTTCTGTCTATTATTTGTAGAATATGATTAATTTTCTCAACGTGTTCCTTGTTAGATACACTTTGTTAGAAAACGGTTATTTGATATCCCCAAAGGCATTATTTATGCATAACAATAAGGGCAGAGTAATGAGGTCAAGCTGGTCATATAGAACAACAGATGGAGACCAGTGGCATCTCATTTTTTCTTTTTTCTAATGTTATGTATTTTAATAAATATTAATATAGTTCCTGCGCTGGTGTTACTATAAACATCCCAAAAAATATAACATATGCTGACCACCATCTATTAATGTAAGCAATAATATAATATATATATATATATATATATATATATATATATATATAAATAACCCTTTTTACTTCCATTAGTAACAAATGCCAAAGCTGCTTAACTAGAGGAGTATTCATAATAGCCGTAATTCCACATCTCTGGAACACGATATTGGCATACATCTGCCAGCTTCTATAATTATCCCATACCAACTCTAATGGCCCCAAAAAGGCAATTTAGATATATTTATGTACGTTCTCTAATGCTGATGTGGAAACACTCTAAATCCCCCTTCCCAGGGCAAAAGCTTCTCTCAGCACTTACGGGTGATTGATGCTACATGTACTTGTTCTTTGGTGTACAAACACACATGTATCAGCTTCACGTAAGAGGAGTGTTTGCCCTAAGCATCAATGCAAAGTGAAGGCTCACAGCAAAAGTCAACACTTCATTGAACTTCCCGGGCCAGGATCATGTTGTAACTAGGCACAACGTGAAAAAAAAATGAAAGGAGTACATATTTGATGTTAAGAAATCTTTGTACATACAGTATATGGTGACAGGGCTTTCTAGGAAGCAAAGGGCATAGACTTTATTTGTCTACCTTGGTTCCTGTAACATATATCCAATCATAATTTAGCAATTACTGTTATGCTGTTTGAAAACTGATTGGCTGCTATGGCAAACTTTGTGCCTTTTATTATACTACACCACAGGGGCATATTTGTTATAGTGTGTAAGCCAACATCACTGGTGATGTTAGCCATAGCAACCAATCAGCAATTAGATTTGAATGGTCACTTACAATTTAGAAAACAAAAGCAAAGATCTGATTCGTTGCTATAGGCAACATCACTGGTAATGTAGGCTTACACACTATAATAAATATGCCTTTTATTTGAATGATTAATAAAAGTCTTGTCCAGTCTTATCAATTACCAGCCCTACCTCCTTCTATGTTAGTGATCTGTTATGTTGTTTCCACCTGTATCTGTTTAGCCCTGGGCACTATACACAGAGCCTTCCTCATCATTTATTTATAAAGTACCAGCAAGTTATGCAAAGCTTTACAATAATCTATTGCAACACAGGGGTCTTCGCCGTGAAATTTCACATTTCATCATTGCCAAATTTTTTGTAAAACTGCTGGAAAAACTGACAAAACTATTGGCATAGAGAGAAAAAGTTGTAGTCATGTTAAAAAAGTGGCGGCCAAGTCAAACAAAGTCTCGTGCAGCAGACGCATTTCGCAAATTGTTTGCCAGCAGTTTTGCAAATTTTGGTGGTGCAAAGTGGGACAGATTACTCATGACTATTATTGATCAAACACGGGTTTATGGGATACAAATAGGATCTGACACCTATATTTAAAGATATACTAAATATTAATGATGGGGCAGCATGGTGGCTCAGTGGGCAGCACTTATGCCTTGCAGATTGAACTCAGGGGTCCTGAGATCTTTACCAGCCAGGCCACTATTTGCAAGAAGTTTATATGTTGTGTGAAAGTGATAGAGACCTTAGATTGTAAGCTCCTCTGGGGTAGGGACTGATGTGAATGATGTATAATCTCTGTACAGTGTCAGCACTATATAAATAACAGCAAATATAAAAAAAAATGTGAATAGGCAGCAGAACTGGGTTGATTTGAACTTATTAAGCACTGAGTCTATCCAGCTCTGCTTTCTTAATAAAAAGAAACAATCTAAAATATAATTTCCAACCATGAAATCAAACACTTTAGAAGTAAAGAGAAATTGGATATTTGTAATCAAATATCACTTTTCTTTGACCGGTTGTATTCGAATTACATTTCTCTCTTTCGATTAAGCCCTTTCAAGCTTACTTGGGAAGAGAGCACAAATTATTCAGTAAATGTTGTCTTGTTAAAGTTATGTACAAAGAAACATTTTAAAGCACTACATTATGCATGCAGCAAAATATTGCGGGATAGAAAATCAGCGACATAAACACTACTTGGCTCATTATAACATTACTCTTAGTGCGCTCAAAGTAAAATCTGATGTATTTAACTGTCTCATTCTTAATCACCCCATGAAACTGATTGAAGACAACAAAGTGAATTGCACTAACCACCAGCTGAAACTTTCCTTAATTGCTCAAAGTTTAATTAGTAGGTATTAAAATAAGAGAATTGAATCGGCTATTGTATTCATTTATATCTCTCATTTTTATAAATTGCAGCTGAACATCATAATATGTCTGGCAAGTTTATGTGCGCCAATACAATACTAATATTTGCTAAATTGTATGCATAATTGAAGAGTCGTTAATTTTAGTGTCTTTGTGGTAGACCAATGCATTACGGTAATATTATTTTCAATTTTTATTGATATTTTGGGATTTTATAGACTACACTATAAAGTCAATTGCTGACTCGTTAAAAGGCACGGTTACACTTTATTCTGGAAGGTGAACCTGTAATATTCAATTATATCGAGTTCTTTAAAGTTTTTCCTCCTCTACAGTTTTTTTCCAAATCAGAGTGAGTAAAAAAAATGCAGTCCTTTTAAGTATTTAATAAACTACTATAGCATACTGCATGTATTAACAAAGGCACAAGGCCATCTTTGTAGCTCTCACTTTAAATATAAGAAACGGTATATGGGATTCCATAAAGAAATTCAGCAACATGCACCTTGTGAGAATATGTTACATACACCATTAAGATGCTGAAACGAGACACATTAAGTTAAACTCAACCTTAAATGTTATAAAAATCTCATTCAGCTTCTTTGACTTTTCAACAAATCAAAAGTGGTAACAATTGGTTATATTCACCACCCTTAGGCTGTAACTTTAAAGGGTGCAGGCATTTCTATATAATCATATAGGGCTGCTGTTTTAATTTTTATATTCAGCATTAAAGAACATGTTGGCACTATGAGAAACAAGTTGATTAATATATAAATCATACGTTATATAAATCTAACAGGCAAAACTAAAACTCAACTATTGTAGTAAAACTGTCCTAAAAGCTATAGTGGTAATGCAAGTGGGAAACTAATATTTCTATTGGAACCAGTTAGCCAATTAATATAATTGCATGTGCAAATACCTCTATATATATATACTGTATATATATAAGCAAACAGAGTACCGCACACATAGGGACTTTGTGAAAAAACAAAAAAGGTTTATTGAAAGAGATCCGACGTTTCGAGCACCAAACTGTGCTCTTCCTCAGGGACAAACCACTGGTGGTTTGTCCCTGAGGAAGAGCACAGTTTGGTGCTCGAAACGTCGGATCTCTTTCAATAAACCTTTTTTGTTTTTTCACAAAGTCCCTATGTGTGCGGTACTCTGTTTGCTTATTAAATTGTTTTGACCAGCACCAAGGGCATTCGTTTGCCTGATGGGTGTGCTCCTTTCTGTTTCTGTACTGTATATATATATATATAAATATCAAAATAAAACAGCCAGCACCAAGGGTCTTTGTATTTAAAAAAATCTCTTGTGTATAATTGCATGTACAACCGACGTTTCGGTCCCTTTTGGGACCTTTTTCCCTTTATATATATATATATATATATATATTAGACTCTGGTATCAGGCAGGAGCATAAACAAAATAAAATAAAACAAAACCCTTGTCACACTTAGGCTCTAACTACTACACAAGGTGCTTTCCCTCTCTGCTACCGGTCCCCTACTGGGATTCCCAGCTAAACCCAAAAATACCACTCCACAGGGTCACTGTACCTTCACAGAGTGCTTTTTGTTTGGGGAAAAGAGCAGCAGCACTCCAAGCTGTTCCTGGAAAGCGCTGAAATGCCTAAAGAAAGCGCTGAGGGACTGGGGAGCCGAGCTACATAGGATTTCCCTCCAGCTAACAAGGAGTTAATGAGGTCAGCTTACTGGGCGGGAAAGAAAGCAGCTTTTACTCACCCCTCCCCTTCTGCTTGCCAGTTTTCTCTGCAGGGGTCACACAGCAGGCACGGAGCTGCATCTCCCTCCCTCCCTCCCTGTTTAAGAGCAAATAGCTACACCCATTGGTCGGCATAATCTGTTAGTTGCATGCTTTAAATAATTTTATTTGCAGGTTTTCAAAAAAAAAAAAAAAAAAAACAAAAACAAAATTTTATTGTATAATTTACATTACGTTTTGTCACAGCAAATGGCGGGGGACAGTCCTTGGCCATTTATTTTCTGGTGGTGTTTTGAGGGTTTTTCACATGCCCACTGCTTTGTAGTGGCCGGCATTCGTTTGAAACAGTTAAATAAAAAAAATGTTGTTGCGATGTTTGGAAAAGTTGTATTACATGGCAAGGACTGTTTTGTTCTATGTTATGAAATAAAGCTGTGGCCGAACTCCACCCACAAAAAGAAAAGCCCTGGTGTCATAGTGTTTTTTCTTGGTTAGGCATTGTAGGCAAAAGGGGTCAATTCTGGTGGGGAGGGAATAAGTCTCCGCAGTCCCACAGGCACAGACCCCACCTCTCAGGTCTCAGTCAGTCTAAGGCTAACGTAGTGTATGGAGCGTATTTTCGCCAAGCCGAAAAACGCTGCTGAGAATACGCTCCATATGCTCAAAAATGCCCCTACCTTGTGCCTGCACCCGAATGACTGGAATATGCTCGGGTGCAGGAACATGTAGCCAATATCTGCCGAAAATATGAAGTCTCACGTTTTTTGACAGACATCGGCTACATGTGCCTTTACCCGAGCGTATTCCATTAATTTGGGTGCAGGCACAAGGTAGGCTGAATTTACATTACCGGGGCGTATTCAGCAAGTGTTTTTCGGCTTGCCGAGAATGCGCCCATGTGTCATTAGCCTAAGACGCTCACTCCCTGAGGCCAATAACAGATCTAGCCTGCTAATTATTGCCCAGGTAAGACTTCCTTGGGGAATTAACCCACTCAGGACCGCTATACATAAGAAAGTAGGAGATGAACCTAGGGGAAATATATCTCCCTTCAAGCTCTGTTCCCGTTACCAGCTCACAATATATACTGTATATATATATATATTTATACCATAAATCTCTTCTTATAAAGTATACAACCACACAAGCATAAAAATGGTAAAATGTATAGCCAGTGATTATGGATTACGTTACTCAAGAGCGGCTGTAGGATGACATTTTCCTCCGCCTGTTTTCCTAGACCACAAAAGCTCTCAGATTCCATCTTCAACAATAACCCAGCTTATATATCTAATAGCATGTACCATCTGGAAAACTAAGGCTGTTAAAAATGAGAGAAAACCATTGTCACTTATATTAGTTTTCCCTCTGCCAGAGCCTTTATTAGTATTGTGAAAATGCCCTACCTGTATTAGCCTCAAGTGTACGTTTGACTAACCCCTTCTGTGCCAAAAGAATGACTTGTTTAAACTACTGATGCAGCACTTTGCTGATATTCCCATTATATTGTTGCATGTAAATGTTTCCGATATAATTGAGTCAATTTCTTTGCTTTAGAAAAGTGGTAACAAGCGTTAAATCTTCCTAGAAAATCTATTCCAGGTTTTGGCATCTTTCCAAATACATTATTCTGAAGGCTACCTATAAACTTCTATGATACATACAGTATGTTTGTAGGTATTCCGCAATATGCTGTAACCCCCCTTCAGTTTCTGTAGCTGTCTGGACCTCTTTCCTTTTTCTATTTGTTGATGTTGAATAATGACATTAGAAAACAATTTTCTGCCTTTAGCCTCAATAAATGAAACAAACAAATTGGAATTTTGCCACCCTTTAACTGGAACAGAGCAAACCAAGCATGATTTTCATTGTGCGGGTTTTGCAGCAGCCAGGCATTGGTTTGCAGTCAGCCAGGCATTTGTTCACAAGAGCAAACTCCAGGGACGAATGACATGAATAATGAAGTCGATTCAAGCGCACTGGGAGAGGCAGCAATATTCATGCAGTTGCTGATGTAAACGTTCCACAAGTCTATTCTCTTGATAGGAACAACCAAAACCCATGCAGTTGTACAGTGTTTTTCTAATCAGTAAACCAACTTTAATATTTAAAGAGGAGCTGTCACCCTAAGAGATTATTCCAAATCCTTTTCTATCATGTTAGTCATGCAAAGTAATCTTTACTTATATCATCAAAATTATATAAATAATGTTTCCTTCAGTCTAACCCTAACTGCACAAATGTACCATCCATTGGAACAGTTTATTTTGGATAGTCTTATTTTGGTTTCCTTTGCACCAGCCTTATTTCTCTACTCGCCTTATAGTCTGTTGCCTGCTTCCCTCACTTTTCCTCCTAGTGAGTACATGGTTTTACCTGCTTATTAATTCGCCATTAATCCTTGAGAGGACAGCACATAGCTACAATGCTATTGGACTGTTCTTTCCCAACTATTCTGACCAACTGTTGTATGGAAATGACCAAAGTAAATGGCAAGATAGAAAGAATACAGAATAGATAGAAAGATAACACAAGATAATCAAGACAACACATTATGGAGACAGAAGTAAGACAGGAAGGAGACACTGTTGGGTGCAGTGTAATGTATCTTTGGGTTTAAGACTAATATATATTCTACTACAGAGGGCCCAGTGTAGGTCAGATATAATAAGGGCTTTGCAATGCACTTCAAGATCAATTTTGGGGGTATTTATTTATGTTTTTGGGTACACCAGTTGCAATGTAGTTTTAAAAATACACTGTACGGGCAATGGGGAGGTTTTAAAAACAATGCCAGTGCTGTGTATAGAGGCATTATATGGGTTGTGTGCCTTACTGCATGGAAATTGGGGAGTAAATTTTGTAGGACATACACTGTAGCTAAATACTGGGGTGCCTCTACTATGTTTGGTAAAGACATGCAACAAGGTTCTGCAGTTAGAAAGTTGGGGCTGTGTAATATAGGGACACTGAAGGCATGGGTGTAATGTAAACAGAAAGCATAAGGGTAAAAAATGAGCATATAAAGAGAGAAACAGAATGGGGAGTATAAGGTAGATCAGAGCATAAAGGGGAATAAGGGAATACAGCATATTAGACTAAAATATATGTGCAATGGGATCATTTATATTTTCTGGTGGTGTACACATTATTTACTGTATAAAAATGATTGCCATTTATTATTTTACTGGAAAGCATACAGAACAATTAGGAATGGTATTGCTCACCATCTGAAGTTGAAGATAAAGGATATTTCATTGTACAGATCTGTACCCTACAACTTTCAAGCTGCAAAACTACAGTCCCCAGTTTTGTGTGGGTGTGTGTATATATATATGTGTGTATGTATGTATGTGTGTGTGTGTGTGTGTGTGTGTGTATGTATGTATGTATGTATGTATGTGTGTGTGTGTGTGTATGTGTGTTCACGTGTGTGTAGAAACCACAAAGTAATGGCTTGACAGATGAGACTCTAAATCTGACTATTCATGCCACAGAGACATGTGGCGTGGGCCATAGCTCTATAACTCTTTGTTTATGACACCTCATTGTGTTTGTTTCTGAAAGCGACACTTATGCTTGACAATATGTCAATATGTTAATTAATGCAGCATTCTGAAACCATAGAAGCAAAGTAAGAAGATTAGTACTTTGCAGGTTTTCTAATTTAGCCACTCAGGATGCTGACGTGAATGGGAAAGGCTCAGCTATAATGGATGCAGAGACATGCTAAGTTCTCCACTGAAACCTATAGTTTATGAAGAACAAATTCACGGGAACAGATCCTCTCAGACAGCAAAAAATTATATGTGTGCCTGGTTACTGGGGTGCATTATTTTTAAATCTCTTATTTGGCACTGCTGGCAAGCAGAAGGGAATCTGAAACCGGCTTTTCCCTACAAGAGCAAAAAAATAAATAAAAAACATCCATGGAAAATATTTTACAAAACATGGCATTGCTTAGTTACATGTATTTATTTTGTGATAAGCTCAATGCCACACCTTGTGTCTCAACCCTTTCTCCTTGTAGATTGTAAGCTCTTTTGGGCAGGGCACTCTTCACCTCTTGTATCGGTTATTGATTGCTGATATGTTACTGTGTATGTCCAATATATGAAACCCACTTATTGTACAGCGCTGCGGGATATGTTGGTGCTTTATAAATAAATGTTAATAATAATAATGCATTTATAAACAGACAAAAGTCAGCCCCTGTCCTTACCACTTGCTATACGACATTGCAGCCAGCATCTTCTTTCAGTCCCTGACATGCGCCTTTGAATAAGGAGATAGGAGCACGGATGTACAGTAACTAGCTTTGCTACACACAAAGAAACTGAATAATGTGCTACTTAAAGCTTCTGCTAATATGTCAGGAATATAGTACAGCTAAAACATAGCTATATTAAAAAGAAAAAAGAATAGTGTATATATGTATCCTGACAGGTACCTCTAACATATACTTCCGATAGTTGTTAATTGTATTTAACTAAACTGAGTTATTAATGTATGTATGTCTGTATATCTTTATTTATAAAGTGCTACATTAATACAAACAGGGGGTTATTAAAGATAATAATAGATAAATACAAAGTATAACTATAAATACAGATAAATACAAGATAAATAGAGTTGCAACAAGTTAAGAGTCAAAGACACAAGAGGATGGAGGTCCCTGCCCTGTAGAGCTTACAATCTATATGGGAGGGTAACTTACAGACACAAATAATTTATTAATTAATTAACTAGCTGAAGTTATTTATACAACACTAATCAGTGGTTAACCAGCCTTCTGTAATATTATGTCAGGGTATCCCAGGCATATACTTCAAAAACTGTCTGGGGAAATCTTGAAGGAATTCATCTATACCCTGCCTATATCCAATATTAGGTCTTGGAATTGGCCTACTACTAGCTTTCAAATTCATTGGTGCATGGTGAGACTGTCCAGTGAGAAATGGAGTGTGTAATGATGGTCATTGATGTAGCTACTAAATGTCTATCTATTCCTAAACTATGTGGTATTATTAATTTTTTACTTAAATTCTCCTCTCTAAGAGTCCTTGGATAATGTCTTAAAACCAGCCATGGCTACTCCAAAACATTAAATATGTTACATAGAATACATTGAATTTAATCTATAATTGAATTAGTTTGAACTGATTCTAGGCTCCATAATATTTTTTATGGTGAATCCTTGTACCAACATAAGGACAGTAAATAGGGCTTAAATAAATCCATGGTTTTTAAAACCTTGAGCTTAACTGGAAAATTGAAGCTAGTAGTGATCTGCAAATCTGCCCCATTTCTCTTCTCCACTGGCAAAAATTCACAAATTCAGGCATTGAAGTCAATGGACTTTTTTTTTTTTTTTACCACACAACAATTTCCCTTCTATTTAAAGTAGCTGAATTGTTTCAGACAAAAAAAGGAACAGATTTGCTTAGTTCTACTTCTTTGCATTCCAAAATGTATTAATTTTTGTAATAACTATTACAGGCATGGGATCCCTTATCCAGAAACCCATTATCCAGTAAGCTCCGAATTACGGAAAGCCCGTGTCCTATAGACTCCATTTTAATCAAATAATTCAGAATTTTAAAACTGATTTTCTTTTTCTCTGTAATAATACTTGGTCCCAACTAAGATATAATTACCCCTTATTGGGGGCAGAACAGCCCTATTGGGTTTATTTAATGGTTAAATGATTCCCTTTTCTCTGTAATAATAAAACAGTACCTGTACTTGATCCCAACTAAGATATAATTACCCCTTATTGGGGGCAGAACAGCCCTATTGGGTTTATTTAATGGTTAAATGATTCCCTTTTCTCTGTAATAATAAAACAGTACCTTGTAATTGATCCCAACTAAGATATAAATAATCCTTATTGGATGCAAAACAATCCTATTGGGTTCAATTAATGTTTTATTGATTTTTTAGTAGACTTAAGGTATGGAGATCCAAATTACGGAAAGACCCCTTATCCGGAATACTCTTGGTCCCGAGCATTCTGGATAATGGGTCCTATACCTGTATTGGGTTTTTGCAGAAAAACATTGGTAAAGACCTATAAAACATACTTATTTTTCTGATTAATATCTACAACACATATGTGTTTTTTTTTTTAATTTGTCATTATTAATTCAAATTAATATTAAAATAATTTAATAAATTAAATAATAAATGAAAAAAGATTGAAATTATTTAGAAAATAATAAAATCTTAATTGTTACTTTAAATAAAGTCATTAATACAGTAATATGAAATGTACATTTATTTTACAATTTTTTTAAATATTTATTTTTTAAATAATTTTTTTCTTCATTATATATAATATTCTTCTTTGGCACTTAATTGACTCCATAAACCTAGAGCCTTTTTTGCTCACAAGTTCACAATTTATCAATTTATTGTAACTTGAAAATTGATTTGTATTGATCCGGTAAGTGCCCCATAGACAAGCATTGCCTTCATTTTAAAACAATTTTCTTAATTCTTTGGGGATTTACCAGATCAGTCAGCTGCCTCTAAACTCTAACCCCCAACAGAAAATAAATTTATTTAACTGCTCAAAACAGTCTAATCAGTTTGACAAACTGGCAAGGAAAATAGCTTTGATAAAAGTGCCAATTTGTTAATACAGTTTCCTGACTGTCATAAAAATGTTAATAAATGTGACACGATTTGAACTAACGTTATCATAAATCTGTCCCTTCCCTTAGGTTTTTATTGCCTCTTCACTTAAAAAAAAGCGTGATATGGTTTGTTCAAAAGATTTATATATTTCAAATATCAGGTTCTGCAACACTTACTGGTTGTAATGCAGGCTTAATGGAAACATGTGTTTGGAAGGGTTACTACAATCAAGCAATAATAATGCTAATAATCCATAATCATCCCTTTTTAGTCAATGCATGTTGCCTATTTGCATTATGGGAGAGTAAACTATCTCTTCCCCATGTTAACAAAAAATGTCCTTGTTTTAGAAGGTAGAAGACACATAGGGGCAGATTTACCAAAGCACGAATTCGAATCCCGAATGGCAAAAATTCGGATTGGAAACGACAATTTTGCCGTCTTTTTCGTCACCGTAGCAACTTTTTCGTATTTGTCGCGACTTTTTCGTCGCCGGCGCGACTTTATCGTATTTTGCACGACTATTTCGCCAATCCGATTTTTTCGCGACGGCGATGAAAAAGTCGCAGAAAATATACGAAAAGTCGCAGAACATACGAAAAAGCCGTGACGGCGACGAAAAAGTCGCAAAACTAGCGACCATTAAGAAAAAAATGCATTCAGACGCCTTCGGACCATTCATGGATTAGTAAATCTACCCCATAGATATAAACTCAACATGGTATAAATTTGAATTAAACTCAATCATTGCTGTATTTATAAAATGTCACAATGCTGCTTGAATCGTTTTGAATTTTGAGTTTACATTCGAAAATCACAAATAGTTTGAGTTGAAAGTATCGTTAAAACTCGAAAAACAGATGTTCATTTCCATGAATCCTCTTTGTTTTTCCCAAACAGGAATTGCTCCAGCAACCATTTTAGGAGCATTGGCGCTCTTGGAAACCAGTAATATGTTTTTACTTGAAACTGAATGAAACAGAAAACAATGATGGGATTAACTTTCCCTTGAAAACGTGTGAAACTGAAAACAATGAGGGGATTACATTCCCCTTGAAGCTGGGTAAAACTGAAAACAATGAGGGGATTAACTTTCCCTTGAAAATGCGTGAAACTGAAAACAATAAGGGAATTAAGTCCCCCCTTGAAGCTGGGTAAAACTGAAAACAATGAGGGGATTGACTTTCCCTTGAAAATGTGTCAATGACAGGCTGTCACTTACTATTCTATTCCTCTGCTATTCTAAGCCTCCATAGGAGTCAATGGTATTAGACAGATCAAACCTGTCAATTTTTTTTTTTTTTTTACAAAAAATGTTAACTAAAAAATAATAAATCACTAATTATAGGAGTTATTTTTGATTAACTTTTCGGGGAACAATAAAGAAAAAATCCAACTTTATCTCAAAATTGCTTAGTAAATGTGCCCCATAATGATGTTGAGATGCTTGAATAGGCAGGCATGCTTTTCTTCCTGTGTTTGACCAACCCTAGTCCAGTTCATTGGATGCCACAAGGAAATAGTATAAGGGATGATAGCAGGACTGTACTATACAATTACACACAGGTACCTGTTTAATTATATCACTGCTGAACTGTGGATATTGGAACCTTGGAACTTGAGGCTCATAAATAAAAACAAGTTTTACCAAATTTTGAGTTTTGTACATTTTATTGTTAGCAGACTTTCTCTTTAGAATATAGTCCTTATATCAGCTTACAACATCAAAGTGTACCCAATTAGAGAAGAAGGAAAAACATATTAAATAGAAGAAAGACAATATCTACTGAGATTTTCTCTATGATATGTCACTTTAACCTTTTTAGTGCCACAGGACGTAGAATCTACGTCCTGTGTATCAAAGGACCAAAGTGCCACAGAACGTAGATTTTACGTCCTGCTGCACTTCCGGTTTTGGGAGCGGAGGAACGGCTTTTCAAGCCATTCCTTCGCTCCCCACTCGTTCCCCAGCCTCCAGACAATAGTCAGAGGTGGGGAACGAGTGGCCCCTGGGTAGCGATTGCCCAGGGGCCCCATGGGACTCACCTGCCATCCACGTGGCTTTGCCGGCAGCTCCTCTCCCTTCTGCAGCTTCCCCCTCTGGCCCCCCTGCTTCCTGACACGCCCCCTCACATGAGCTGATGCTGTTGCTGGGCCAGATCGAGTTTCTCCTGCAGATCCTCACCTAGACCCCAAGTAAGTGGCAAATACACACACAAACACACAATCACACATTTATTACACTAATACACACTTATACTCACACTTACACACACACACATGCATTTTTGGGAGGTTTTCAAACATTTATCACTTACAGCACTTAGAGAAAACTCACACTTACTTGCACACTCGCACACATGCACACAAAACACATTTTACACACATGTACACACACACTTACACACTTATGTAATTTTGTAATTATTTTTTTTTTTCTAATCGCATCGTTTTTATTCTTGCCTGAAAAAAATGTTTTATTGCCATTGCGGATAGTGTATTCGCTAACCGCACTGCGCAATACCTTTTGTGTATTATTTTGGTGTTTCTACTACATTTTCTGTGATTTTGGTGGATTTTTGGGTATTTTACTGCATGTTTAGCCATTTTATAGCATTTTCAGTTATGCATAGTTGTTGTTCGCTTGACTTTGTCTGTAAAACTTATTTGCCGTAGCCAAAATACTCAAACTGTTATTCTGCCCGCAGATATTATTAGGCAAAAAAAAAAAAATGATTTTAGTGATCTTTATCAATTTTAGTGCTTTTTACAATGTTCTTTGTTACTTGTCTTTGCACATGGACATTTTGTCTGCTGTATTTCAATTTGGCATCCTCTGTACCCCACATAGTTTGGTAAATCTATTCATATAGGGCATCAAACTGTTCAGTAGACTAGTGGCGTTCATACTTAGAGTGTTTTATGTTGGTACGTTACTAAATGTGGGGGTACATAATGGGGTAAAATGCAAGCTTTGTGACAATTTTCAGAAATGTCATAAAAACCGTTCTGTTTAGCATAGCTTTGTAGTTTGGTAGTTTGTAGTAGAAAGATGTATTTACCCATTTTTGTTTTGTCAGAATGTGTACTTTCGGAAAATATATGGTTTTCTAGGGTCTCCTTACTGTTAGGTGGTCGTATGGCACATAATACACATACCGGGTGCAAAAACTGCATGAGCCGAAGCATCTTATGTGAAAATTCATATGCACTATTTTTACTTGGGTGCCCCTGTACCCCACATAGTTTGGTAAATCTATGCATATAGGGCATCAAACTGTTCAGTAGACCCCTGGCGTTCATATTTAGAATGTTTTATGTTGATACGGTACAAAATGTGGGGGTAAATAATGGGGTAAAATGCAAGCTTTGTGACAATTTTCAGAAATGTCATAAAAACCGTTCTGTTTAGCATAGCTTTGTAGTTTGGTAGTTTGTAGTAGAAAGATGTATTTACCCATTTTTGTTTTGTCAGAATGTGTACTTTCGGAAAATATATGGTTTTCTAGGGTCTCCTTACTGTTAGGTGGTCGTATGGCACATAATACACATACCGGGTGCAAAAACTGCATGAGCCGAAGCATCTTATGTGAAAATTCATATGCACTATTTTTACTTGGGTGCCCCTGTACCCCACATAGTTTGGTAAATCTATGCATATAGGGCATCAAACTGTTCAGTAGACCCCTGGCGTTCATATTTAGAATGTTTTATGTTGATACGGTACAAAATGTGGGGGTAAATAATGGGGTAAAATGCAAGCTTTGTGACAATTTTCAGAAATGTCATAAAAACCGTTCTGTTTAGCATAGCTTTGTAGTTTGGTAGTTTGTAGTAGAAAGATGTATTTACCCATTTTTGTTTTGTCAGAATGTGTACTTTCGGAAAATATATGGTTTTCTAGGGTCTCCTTACTGTTAGGTGGTCGTATGGCACATAATACACATACCGGGTGCAAAAACTGCATGAGCCGAAGCATCTTATGTGAAAATTCATATGCACTATTTTTACTTGGGTGCCCCTGTACCCCACATAGTTTGGTAAATCTATGCATATAGGGCATCAAACTGTTCAGTAGACCCCTGGCGTTCATATTTAAAATGTTTTATGTTGATACGGTACAAAATGTGGGGGTAAATAATGGGGTAAAATGCAAGCTTTGTGACAATTTTCAGAAATGTCATAAAAACCGTTCTGTTTAGCATAGCTTTGTAGTTTGGTAGTTTGTAGTAGAAAGATGTATTTACCCATTTTTGTTTTGTCAGAATGTGTACTTTCGGAAAATATATGGTTTTCTAGGGTCTCCTTACTGTTAGGTGGTCGTATGGCACATAATACACATACCGGGTGCAAAAACTGCATGAGCCGAAGCATCTTATGTGAAAATTCATATGCACTATTTTTACTTGGGTGCCCCTGTACCCCACATAGTTTGGTAAATCTATGCATATAGGGCATCAAACTGTTCAGTAGACCCCTGGCGTTCATATTTAGAATGTTTTATGTTGATACGGTACAAAATGTGGGGGTACATAATGGGGTAAAATGCAAGCTTTGTGACAATTTTCAGAAATGTCATAAAAACCGTTCTGTTTAGCATAGCTTTGTAGTTTGGTAGTTTGTAGTAGAAAGATGTATTTACCCATTTTTGTTTTGTCAGAATGTGTACTTTCGGAAAATATATGGTTTTCTAGGGTCTCCTTACTGTTAGGTGGTCGTATGGCACATAATACACATACCGGGTGCAAAAACTGCATGAGCCGAAGCATCTTATGTGAAAATTCATATGCACTATTTTTACTTGGGTGCCCCTGTACCCCACATAGTTTGGTAAATCTATGCATATAGGGCATCAAACTGTTCAGTAGACCCCTGGCGTTCATATTTAGAATGTTTTATGTTGATACGGTACAAAATGTGGGGGTAAATAATGGGGTAAAATGCAAGCTTTGTGACAATTTTCAGAAATGTCATAAAAACCGTTCTGTTTAGCATAGCTTTGTAGTTTGGTAGTTTGTAGTAGAAAGATGTATTTACCCATTTTTGTTTTGTCAGAATGTGTACTTTCGGAAAATATATGGTTTTCTAGGGTCTCCTTACTGTTAGGTGGTCGTATGGCACATAATACACATACCGGGTGCAAAAACTGCATGAGCCGAAGCATCTTATGTGAAAATTCATATGCACTATTTTTACTTGGGTGCCCCTGTACCCCACATAGTTTGGTAAATCTATGCATATAGGGCATCAAACTGTTCAGTAGACCCCTGGTGTTCATATTTAGAATGTTTCATGTTGATACGGTACAAAATGTGGGGGTACATAATGGGGTAAAATGCAAGCTTTGTGACAATTTTCAGAAATGTCAAAAAAATCGTTCTGTTTAGCATAGCTTTGTAGTTTGGTAGTTTGCAGTAGAAAGATGTATTTACCCATTTTTGTTTTGTCAGATTGTGTACTTTTGGAAAATGTATAGTTTTCTAGGGTCTCCTTACTGTTAGGGGGCCTTATGCCGCATAATGCACATGCCGGTAGCTTATATTGCAGTGTATACACTTTGTATGCACTGACGTCCTTATGGGGTCTCTAAATGCCAGATACAGTGCTGACCCTATGCACAATGGGCATCAAACTGTTCAGCGGACCCTAGGCTTTCATATTTCGGGTGTGTTTTCTTGGTACCTAATGTTATGTGGGAGATAAGGTGCTTGAAAGTGGAAGATTTGATGTGTTTTTCAGGTATTTCACCAAAACTAGCAATTTTGGGAAAGCACTGCGACTCTGTAGTTTGGAGTAGAAAGACATGGGTACCAATTTTGAATTCGCCCGAATGTGTACTTTCCAAAAATATATGGTTTTGGGGGGTCAATGTATTTTTTTGTGTTTTTACCCCACAGAAAATGCAGTTAACATGTTGAATTTTCAGTAGCTAAAGAGACCTCTGGGGAAATCTCTATGCACTGACGTCCTTATGGGGTCTCTAAATGCCAGATACAGTGCTGATCCTATGCACAATGGGCATCAAACTGTTCAGCGGACCCTTGGCTTTCATATTTAGGGTGTGTTTTCTTGGTACCTAATGTTATGTGGGAGATATGGTGCTTGAAATTGGAAGATTTGATGTGATTTTCAGGTATTTCACCAAAACTAGCAATTTTGGGAAAGCACTGCGACTCTGTAGTTTGGAGTAGAAAGACATGGGTACCAATTTTGAATTCGCCCGAATGTGTACTTTCCAAAAATATATGGTTTTGGGGGGTCAATGTATTTTTGTGTGTTTTTACCCCACAGAAAATGCAGTAAATGTGTTGAATTTTCAGTAGCTAAAGAGACCTCTGGGGCAATCTCTATGCACTAACTTCCTTATGGGGTCTCTAAATGCCAGATACAGTGCTGATCCTATGCACAATGGGCATCAAACTGTTCAGCGGACCCTTGGCTTTCATATTTAGGGTGTGTTTTCTTGGTACCTAATGTTATGTGGGAGATAAGGTGCTTGAAAGTGGAAGATTTGATGTGTTTTTCAGGTATTTCACCAAAACTAGCAATTTCGGGAAAGCACTACGACTCTGTAGTTTGGAGTAGAAAGACATGGGTACCAATTTTGAATTCGCCCGAATGTGTACTTTCCAAAAATATATGGTTTTGGGGGGTCAATGTATTTTTTTGTGTTTTTACCCCACAGAAAATGCAGTAAACGTGTTGAATTTTCAGTAGCTAAAGAGACCTCTGGGGCAATCTCTATGCACTGACGTCCTTATGGGGTCTCTAAATGCCAGATACAGTACTGATCCTATGCACAATGGGCATCAAACTGTTCAGCGGACCCTTGGCTATCATATTTTGGGTGTGTTTTCTTGGTACCTAATGTTATGTGGGAGATAAGGTGCTTGAAAGTGGAAGATTTGATGTGTTTTTCAGGTATTTCACCAAAACTAGCAATTTTGGGAAAGCACTGCGACTCTGTAGTTTGGAGTAGAAAGACATGGGTACCAATTTTGAATTCGCTCGAATGTGTACTTTCCAAAAATATATGGTTTTGGGGGGTCAATGTATTTTTTTGTGTTTTTACCCCACAGAAAATGCAGTAAACGTGTTGAATTTTCAGGAGCTAAAGAGACCTCTGGGGCAATCTCTATGCACTGACATCCTTATGGGGTCTCTAAATGCCAGATACTAGCTGATCCTATGCACAATGGGCATCAAACTGTTCAGCGGACCCTTAGCTTTCATATTTAGGGTGTGTTTTCTTGGTACCTAATGTTATGTGGGAGATATGGTGCTTGAAAGTGGAAGATTTGATGTGATTTTCAGGTATTTCACCAAAACTAGCAATTTTGGGAAAGCACTGCGACTCTGTAGTTTGGAGTAGAAAGACATGGGTACCAATTTTGAATTCGCCCGAATGTGTACTTTCCAAAAATATATGGTTTTGGGGGGTCAATGTATTTTTTTGTGTTTTTACCCCACAGAAAATGCAGTAAACGTGTTGAATTTTCAGTAGCTAAAGAGACCTCTGGGGCAATCTCTATGCACTGACGTCCTTATGGGGTCTCTAAATGCCAGATACAGTGCTGATCCTATGCACAATGGGCATCAAACTGTTCAGCGGACCCTAGGCTTTCATATTTCTGGTGTGTTTTCTTGGTACCTAATGTTATGTGGGAGATAAGGTGCTTGAAAGTGGAAGATTTGATGTGTTTTTCAGGTATTTCACCAAAACTAGCAATTTTGGGAAAGCACTGCGACTCTGTAGTTTGGAGTAGAAAGACATGGGTACCAATTTTGAATTCGCCCGAATGTGTACTTTCCAAAAATATATGGTTTTGGGGGGTCAATGTATTTTTTTGTGTTTTTACCCCACAGAAAATGCAGTAAACGTGTTGAATTTTCAGTAGCTAAAGAGACCTCTGGGGCAATCTCTATGCACTGACGTCCTTATGGGGTCTCTAAATGCCAGATACAGTGCTGATCCTATGCACAATGGGCATCAAACTGTTCAGCGGATCCTTGGCTTTCATATTTAGGGTGTGTTTTCTTGGTACCTAATGTTATGTGGGAGATATGGTGCTTGAAAGTGGAAGATTTGATGTGATTTTCAGGTATTTCACCAAAACTAGCAATTTTGGGAAAGCACTGCGACTCTGTAGTTTGGAGTAGAAAGACATGGGTACCAATTTTGAATTCGCCCGAATGTGTACTTTCCAAAAATATATGGTTTCGGGGGGTCAATGTATTTTTTTGGGTTTTTACCCCACAGAAAATACAGTAAACGGATTGAATTTTCAGTAGCTAAAGAGATCTCCTGGGCAATTTGTATGCACTAACTTCCTTATGGGGTCTCTAAATGCCAGATACATTGGTGTTCCTATGCACAATGGGCATCAAACTGTTCAGCGGACCCTTGGCTTTCATATTTAGGGTGTGTTCTTTTGGTACCTAATGTTATGTGGGAGATAAGGTGCTTGAAAGTGGAAGATTTGATGTGATTTTTAGGTATTTCATCAAAACTGGCAATTTTGGGAAAGAATTGCGACTCAGTAGTTTGGAGTAGAAAGACATGGGTACCAATTTTGAATTTGTCCGAATGTGTACTTTCCAAAAATATATGATTTTTGGGGGTCAATGTATTTTTTTGTGTTTTTACCCCACAGAAAATGCAGTAAATGTGTTGAATTTTCAGTAGCTAAAGAGATCTCCTGGGCAATTTGTATGTACTAACTTCCTTTTGGGGTCTCTAAATTCCAGATACATCGGGGATCCTATGCACAATGGGCATCAAACTGTTCAGTGGACCCCTGGCTTTCATATTTAGGGTGTGTTTTCTTCGTACCTAATGTTATGTGGGAGATAAGGTGCTTGAAAATGGAAGATTTGAGGTGATTTTTTAGAATTTTCATAATTTTTTATAGAAAATGCTAAATTCAGTAAAGCATTGCCGTTTGGTACTTAGGAGTTGGAAGACATAGTTACCCATTTCGGATTCGTCAGAATGTGTAGTTTTCAAAAATGTATGGTTTCCTGGGGTAAACCTAATGTTCCAGGATTTTTGGCTTTGGAATGTAAAGTATGCCATATTCTGCTGTAATGCTTTGAAAATTTAGTAATTTACTGCTGGGAGTTTTTGATCTATAGAAGTCAGAAATCTCAATAAAACTATACATATCAGGTATTGGCACGTTCGGAAGACATGAGGCTTTCCAAATCAGTTGAATTTTTGTCCATAAAATAAAATGTGTTTCTGGTAGAAATCCTTATATCATGAAAAATAGCATTTTTTCTTTTTTTTTTTGTATTTCAAGCTCTAAATCTTGTTCCAGAAGTGGAAATACACAAAAACTCAGGTAGATTTGGAAAGCTCAGGTTCTCCTGAAAAAAACAATATATAGTTTGCCTACCTAAACTTAACCCTGCCCCCAGTAAAAGCCCCTACATTGAGAGAGCACAGAATGTTCACAAAACGTCTGGCACTGGGGGGAACTGAAATGACGAATTCGGCTGGCACTTAAAGGGTTAATGTACAGTATATCTGTTTTTCTATTTTTAATTTTTGAAGAATTTGTTAAACTGATTCCCTGTCGGTCAAAAAAACATTACAAGCAAAGATTTGATTGGGTTCTATTCGTAAGTGAACTGGCACAATATAGCATCTGTGTTGGTATGTTGTCCCTTGTTCAAAATGAAGACTCTGATCAATATAAGGGGACTATGTAAACACCCCTTTGAAACTTAACTTATTTTAGAAGATTGGGTAAACATATGCACTGTTATTTGACCAGTGAATGGGACTTGCTATCTCTTCCAAAACACAGTAACAATATGATGGCTCCTTTTCAAGTATTCTCTCTTGAACACTAGAATCTGGATGAAGAATGGCCAAGATACAAATCTTCATTTGTTACTAGGCAACAAAAAGCAATGGACATACAAAAATCAAAGAATACATACGTCTTTGTTCAATTCTGATGTCATAATGCTGACGCTGGCTGGAAAACTGAGGGGCTCCATAAGATAGAAATGGTGACAATGATAGATACTGTGATGCTTTTCTTTGAAATTGCTGTTTTTTCATCTGAATTGAGCCATATTTAGCCTCCATGCCCCCTCATGCTTTTATGGAGGAGGAAGGTATGACGTTTTGGGATAGGATGATTTGTAAAGAGCTGTGGACAGTGCAGTTGTCTTACTGAACTTTGATACTTGAACAAAAAACAGAATCCCTTGTTAAAGCCTGCTATGGAAACTGGCAGTACTGTAGAACCGAGCAAGACAATTTTTTTATTTTTTTTTAGAGCTGTTTTACACCTAGTGGTAGAAATATAGTGGTATAAATGTAAATATCAGGGCTTTATAACCAATGGGGCACATTTACTAATCCACGAATCAGAATCCTGAATGGGAAAATATCGGATTGGAAACAAACATTTTGGGACTTTTTCGTATTTTTTGCGATTTTTCATCACCGTTGCAACTTTTTCAACTTTTTCGTATTGAGCGCTTGTAAACGGCGGGCAAACCTTTCCGACTTGCATGATTTTGGAAGCCTCCCATAGGACTCAATGGCACTCTGCAGCTCCAACCTGGCCGATGGAAAGTCTCCCATAGGGCTCAATGGCACTCTTCAGCTCCAACCTGGCCCAAGGAAAGTCTCCCATAGGGCTCAATGATACTCTGCAGCTCCAACCCGGCCCAAGGAAAGTCTCCCATAGGGCTCAATGGCACTTTGCAGCTCCAACCTGGCCCAAGGAAAGTCTCTCATAGGGCTCAATGGTACTCTGCAGCTCCAACCAGGCCCAAGAAAAGTCTCCCATAGGGCTCAATGGCACTCTGCAGCTCCAACCCGGCCCAAGGAAAGTCTCCCATAGGGCTCAATGGCACTCTGCAGCTCCAACCCGGCCCAAGAAAGGTCTCCCATAGGGCTCAATGGCACTCTGCAGCTCCAACCCGGCCCAAGGAAAGCCTCCCATAGGGCTCAATGGCACTCTGCAGCTCCAACCTGGCCCAAGGAAAGCCTCCCATAGGGCTCAATGGCACTCTGCAGCTCCAACCCGGCCCAAGGAAAGTCTCCCATAGGGCTCAATGGCACTCTGCAGCTCCAACCTGGCCCAAGGAAAGTCTCCCATAGGGCTCAATGGCACTCTGCAGCTCCAACCCGGCCCAAGGAAAGTCATGATACTGAAGCTTGAATTAACCCGAAACTTTTGTACTCGGCGCGACAGTACGATTTTTTCGCGACGGCGACGAAAAATTTGCGATAATTCGTGAAAAAGTCGTGATGGTGACTAAAAAAATCGCAAAAATACCGATCATTACGGAAAAAACAAATTCGGACGCTTTTCGGACGTTCGTGGATTAGTAAATGTGCCCCAATATGTCTCCTCATTATATTTATGCAGTCACATCACTCTTTCCATTGTATGCTTGCATTAATTACTTTGCATACTTGCAAACCCAACACAGTTGAAAATAAATGCGGCAAAAAATCAAACACTTTATAGGACAACATGGATGATCCATGCATTCTGCCACCTAAGACAAAAATGAATGACCATCAATGCTACTTTCAGTGTGCCCAGAGGGTAGCCCTGCTAGAGGTCTCATCGCTGCACCTATGCTCCATTTTTAGAGCTGAAACCTTCAGGTTAAAATTGGAAGTTCAGCTATTAAATTTATATGCACATGTAACTTTACTGCCTCAAGGAAGAAGGAGCCTGACACAATTTCTCCAACTGCCTTATTTTAGCATATTTTAGGGAATGCACGTTAGTACACACATTATTTACATTAACGCTTCTTTGCCTGCTCTTCCATTTGTCATAAGTTGCGAGGTGGCTTGTCTGAATGAATAAATGGCTGGCTGGGAGTGTTGTGAGCCGCACATCAACAACTGCATGCGAGTGAGGTATTGCCCAGCCCTCCCTTGTACATACAAGAAGCAGTTTGTTGCTCTATTCTCTGCACGTCTCTGGGGCTGTTTATGATCACAATATTTGCATTTTAAATGTGCTGTATTAATTTTTTCTGGCATAAATCTGAATGTCAAACTCAGATTCCTTTTTTTTCTAACCAAGCAAATGGAATATGAACTACATGGAAAAAAAAAGATTAAAAAGAAGAAATATAGGTCCAATGTACATGTAGTTAATCATTTTAAATTGATATGCATATTTTCCATGATGAATGCTGTGCATGTGAATATGAGGATGGATGCACAGTAAGTAGGGCTGGTTCACTGTGGAGCATTTTTATTGATATCATGAAGCTCACAAGCTTGTGAGTGGATTTTCATTACCTGTATTTACTACCGGAAAAACTAATTCTGTCTCCTTCTATTAATGCTGCCATGAAAAATGACTTGTTTTCTTTCATATTCCTCGTCTGGCAATTCATCGCACCTCAGTTGTAGTTAGTCTAATTGGTAAACACTGTCAGGCATAAGCCAACTCAGCAGCCATTGCAGAGATACCAGCATCCCACTGGCTGTCAATATCTGGACCATTTCCTGCTGATGGCTCTCATGGCTTATCTATATTAATTTAAAGAGAAACTTTTCCTAGTTTTCACTGATTATTTGTCTTCATTTGTTACATTGGCTTTTATATGTTAGTACATTTCAACAACTCATAACTCAGGTGTTTACAGACACCTAGGGGCAGATTTACTTATCCACGAACGGACCGAAAGCGTCCGAACGCGTTTTTTCGTAATGATCGGTATTTTTGCGACTTTTCCGTAGCCGTCACGACTTTTCCGTATGTCCTGCGATTTTTTCGTCGGCGTTGCGACTTTATCGTATATTTTCCGTGACCTTTTCGACGCCGTCGCAAAAAAATCGGATTGGTTTTTTCGCCGTTTACAATTGTTCAATACGAAAAAATTGCGACAGCGACGAAAAAGTAGTGCAAAATACGATAAAGTCGTGACGGCGACGAAAAAATCGCGCAACATACTAGGCAAATTATTCTAGTTTTTAAAATGATTTCCTTATTCTCTGTATTAGTAAAACAGTAGCTTGGACTTGATGGTAACTAAGCTGCATGAATCCATTTTGATGGCAAAACAATCCTACTGGGTTTATTTAATGTTTAAATGCTATTTACCAGACTAAGGCAAATGTTCCATGGAGAGATTTAGTTGCTGTTGGTAGCAGAAATCTATTGTCGGCCACTTATCTCTCCAAAATGCCTTTCCAGCGACAACAATATGAACCATTGGTGCAAAGGCCTACACATTGCTTTGGGTTTCCGAAGTTGCGCAACGTTTCCTTCTGCAGGCAGCTTTGCGCGACTTCGAAAAACCAAGGCCATGTGTAGGCCTTTCCACCAGCGATTTTTATTGTTGGGAAAGGCATTTGGAGAGATTTGTCGCCCAAGGTAGCAGAGATCTATTATGGGCCACTATATCTCTCCATTGGACATGAGCCTAAAGATACAAAGTAGGTAAATAATTCTTATCCAGAAAACCCCAGGTTTCGAGCATTCCAGATAATAGATCATGTCCCTTCATATTCATATTATCAGGCTTAAATATTCCTCCTAGCAATTTGTATTTTTTTTTACCTGTATTTGTTACTAAAGAAAGGCAATTCATTTTCCTTCTATTACATTTACAATGAAACATGATTTGCTTTCTTTTCTATTCCTAGCTTGCCAATTCATCCATCAGCTAACTGTAACATTTTCTGAAATAATTTTCTTTTCAAACATTATAAGAGGAAATACAAAGCAATTAGCCCCAAACCTTATTGTTTCACGTCAGTTTGAACAAATTGGTAAATATTTGAGCTAGTCACAATTACATACCAGGATAGTTTCCAAAGTATTCTGACTTTGGAAAATCCAAATGAAAATCCAATGCAAGTCCTGATTAAAACCCAGCCAAGCAAAACACTGTAGATTACCTTGATTTCAATTAAATGTGACAAATGAATACTTGACAGGTTTCAATTCAAATTCTGTTCCTGTCAGAATGATCCATTAATACTGAAGACAAAATTACCAGAATTCAAATCTGAGCAATACAATTGGCATTGTAGAGCTAGATTTATAGTTTCAAAGCTATAATCAGGGACTTGTCGCAACTCAACTGCAAAAACTTGTATTTCATTCCACTCAGAAAGCAAATTCGTAATAGAGTTTCAATAAGTGGACTTTATGTTTTGGAGAGGAGGGATGAAAAATTCAAACAAAATGATATTTTACTGCAATTATAGACTTAAACTTATCGAAATTTTTAAAGTTTTATTTTATTTTTGTAATTTAACAGTGTTCTAGTAAGAGTGAGCCAAATGTCCACAATCCGGTTCTAATTTATCCCTATGGCTAGGCCCTATTCCATAGATTTTGGGCTAGAATAACATTTGCAGTAAAGATAAAATTGTGACTATTGATGAGCAAAACAGTTTGCAAAGTTTTAAAATGTATTCCTCAATAACTAATTTCCTCAACATAATCTTACATTTAAATATAAGCTTGAATATAGAGTAACTAACATTTAACAGATGATAAGGCTACAAATGATTTTCCTTCAGCATAAGCCCAATGTACCATTTTGGAAGTAAGAGGAAGACCCATTATAATAAAGAGCTAAAGCCTCCAAGTTTTGGTGTGGCCCCCAGACATGGAGAAAAAATAGCTTTTAGAGCAGCACTGGAGATAAAAGGGTGGGGGCTGACCAAAACCATAAAGATAAAGTAATGCAGGAACCATCTGTGGAGTCACTAGTGGCCCTGTGCAAATGTAATACAGCCCTATATAACATATATGGCTTTTAACATATCTATTAATAACCTGGTGAATTCAAAAAGGCCACCACTGAGAGCATTCACTTGAGTCCTGACTAAATAGTACAGGTATGGGATCCGTTATCCCGAAACCTGTTATCCAAAGAGCTCTGAATTATGGGAAGGCCACCTCTCATATACTTCAATCAAATAATCAATATTTTTAAAACTATTTCCTTTTTCTCTGTAATAGTAAAACAATACCTTGGACCTGATCCCATCTAAGCTACACATAATTATTATTGGTGACAAAACAATCCTATCGGGTTTATTAAATGTTTAAATTATTTTTAATAAAAAAACAGACTTAAGATATGGACATCCACATTACAGAAAACCTGGAAAACCAGCTCAATGCCTGCCTACTCCTACTCCAGGTTATTATTATTAACATTTATTTATAAAGCACCAACATACTCAACAGCGCTGTACAATAAGTGGGTTTCATACATTGGACATAAAGAGTAACAGATAAAGCAATCAATAACCGATACAAGAGGTTACATATAAATAGTACCAAATACCTTTAGGGACCTGGACCTATTCCAAAAGGATATTGTGGTGCATGAATCCTGAAAAAGGGAGAGCGCATAGTCCAGTGATCCCCAACCAGTGGCTCGGGGGCAACATGTTGCTCCCCAACCCCTTGGGTGTTGCTCTCAGTGCCCCCAAACCAGGGAGTTATTTTTGAATTCCTGACTTGGGGGCAAGTTTTGGTTGAATAAATACAAGATTTACTACCAAATAAAGCCCCTGTAAGCTGATAGTGTGCATAGAGGCTGCCTAATAGCCAATCTTAGCCCTTATTTGGCTCCTCCATGAACTTTTATGGTGCTTGTGTTGCTCTCTAAGTCTTTTTACATTTGACTGTGGCTCATGGGATCCCTGCTATAGTCTATGATTTAGCCTAAAGCCTTGCTCATGAACACACAAGCAAAACCAGCTACTCCTATGTATTCTTTTATGCCTGGGTCAATAGGACTTATTTGAATAATAAATAATTTATAGCAAAATTCTTAAGATTTAGTTGCCTTTTACAATTTCAGTTTGGTATTGGCAATAAAAAACATAATATAGTGTACAGCAATCAGAACCCTTGGATTATTAAATGGATTTTCTCATCTCCTAAACTGTAGCGTTGCCAGAATAAAAAAAAAAAAAATACATTACATACCCAACTTCATTTATCTTGACTGAAGTATTCTATTGCCTTGGAAAATAATGTAAACTGTAAAAATGTTCAGCTATTTTTTCTGTATGATCCAGGCTGTAACTCTTTAACCCACATTTCAGATGTCCTATTTGTGCTGCACTCGCTTTCACCTCATTTCAGCTCCAATAAACTAAGGTAATTAGGCCCTTCAGCTTTAACATCTGTCTTCCTTCTTATATTGTGATCATGTAAGAAGCTTAAGGAATGATTTTCCACAAACAGAAAAAAAAGCACTGGGTGGTTTTCACACTCCACACGAATGAAAATGAAAAAGTAAAGGCTGTTGGCATTAAAACATATTCTTGGAACTACTAAATAGGATTGCACTTTTAAAGCGGCCTGTCATGGCTGCGGTAGCATTATGTCATGGCTCATTACTCTTGGACCTAATCATAAATTTTACCCTATAGCTTTCCAATGCCAAGGCTGTTAAGAACTTGGTTGACTTCCAGGTATGCATTACAGCAGTGTCTCTGGATGGATTTTAATTAAACTGATCACCCACAGTGAAGTTCCTCCTGAATGCTGAATATTTTCAATTTTTTTACTAAATCAACTTACAGGATTAAAGAGAAAATGGGAAAAAAAGCTTTAACTAAAAGGGTTGAGTAAGCCGTGTACAGAACCAGACGCTGATTGCTGCCTTAAATACAGAAATCTGCACTGAACAATTGGCATTACTGCTAGGCATTAACTGAATAAAAGATAAAAAATAATCACAATGCGATGAATACTCAGCTAATTTTCTTATAGGTGGCATAAAGACCACTGAAAACTGTATGGTGTTAACCAAGAAATAGGCTATTGTCCCAAATGAGCGCCATTACAATTACACCTTAATCTTGTTTAAAAGCTAAACATTCCTTAGTTATGTATCTATTTCATGTGCACTTTATATACTTAGCCCCATATGTAGCAAAAGGCTCTAAGTTTGCCCAAGAGCAGTAACCCATAGAAACCAATAAGATGATTGTATTTAAATAGGTGACCAGTAAATGTTACTGGTTGCTATAGGTTACTGCTCCTGGGCAAAATTAGTGCCTAATATTACATAACCCCACTAGAGATAATGTACTACAATATATTCCCATTGTCAGAAAATAGTGACCTGCTCCCTCCTAAAGCAGCACAAGCCTACATAGTTCAGCACAACAGTAGTGCCTGCGGTGTTAGCATACAGCCTCATCAAGGGTCATATATACCCTGCTTGCCTTGATGGCCTGCCAATGCAGATATATATTATGTCAAACACCCTTTAACATAAACAATACTTTGGTTAATTAAAAAAATAGATCTTATAGGGGGAAAAAAATTGCATAAAGCTTTAGCTCACAGATATGTGTCTGTGTACATGCAGCTTTGTGTCACAGTTGGTCATTTTGAAAGTTAGTTCCAATACATTGTCTAGGTCAGGGGTCCCCAACCTTTTGAGCTACTTTCAAATGTAAAAAGAGTTGGGAAGCAACTTAAACATAAAAAAGTTCCTGGGGTGCCAAGTAAGGGTTGTTATTGGCTTATTGGTAGCCTCTAAAGACTGGCAGCCTATAGGAGGTTCTATTTGTCAGTACACCTGTTTTTTTTTTTTTGCAATGAAAAATTTGCTTCCATGCCAGGAATTCAAAAATAGCACCTGCTTTGAGGCCACTGGGAGCAACATGCAATGGGTTGGTAAGAAACATGTTGTTAGTAAGCTACTGGTTGAGGATCCTTGGTCTAGGTCAGTGGGAAACTCACCAATGTATCTGATCTATCAATTCAAATATGACTCCTGCAGAGACACAGATTGCTAAGAGGGGATAATAAATAATAACGTGATTATTTCAGAAACTGTACCATGTTTTTAATAATATTTATGTTGAAAGTTACTTATTTCAAATTATATTTCATTTAATAAATCCCCTTTAAAATCACACTTTACATATGGTTTGCATACTGAACTGTATTATGGTAGAAATGTCCTGTTTGCATGTAAAAAGCATTGCACCACAACATATATTGAAGCAAAATATGCAAAAGCTAGCGCTACTACATAAAAAAGCCTTGTAAACACTAGGGTTAATGCAGAATGTTACCAAGTTTGACGGTAGTAGACTATTATAGAACATATAATATCACCATTCTCATCAATTATCACCTTGCTGGCTCTGCTGTAAATAAAAAATGCAGTCGTTGCAGAACATCAGTACCTGCAATATTAGTGTGAACAACAGCAAAGAAGCATCTTGGGTATTTTTTCCTAACAGCAAAGCCTTTTCCCACAGGCACTGCCCTCGGCGCCTCCAGTGATGTCTGGATTTGCTTACAAACTAACAAGTTCTTTCCAATGCGAGATACACCTTATGAGACTTTATAAAGTACTGTTGTGTATCTAATTTGTTATGTAGTCATAGATGTTACTTTCCCTAGCGATATACAGATTATTATTATACTTTAAAATATTCATTTGGTTTTTTTTATACATTGTAGAGCGCTTAGTAGAATGAGCCCCCAGCCTAGTAATGTTGACACTGAGGCACACACAAAGAAAAACACACTTATTCTCTAATTTTTTTCTATGGCATTCTACCAGAGAACGGCATCCGTCTATCCTTTTATAACAGCCCACCTTAACATTTCTCACTCAAGATCTTGCAACTTTGGAATGTCCTCCCCATCAATATCTGTCAAGCACTTTTTTTCTTTTCATCTTCAAGGTTTTTTCTCACCACTCACCTCTTTAACACAGCATTTCAGTAATTCCAAAGTACTCATTTGCCATGACAACCTTTAACTATGTGTGGAGATCTGATGGAGTCGCTACTTAGGAAGTAAAATCTTCAGGGCAAAGGTTTTGTTTTGTAAAGTTTATTGTCTGTTATTCTTAATCTCTTAGTAATGAAATCTATATCACTGCTGGGGCATCGCTGGGTAAAAAGCAAAGTTAGGAAAATATAGATCATGAAAAGATCTAATATTTACAGAATTATTATGGTATCAGGAATTTTTTTGGGGGGGAATTAAGGAATCTAACAGCTCATTTGCTGATGCCTACAGCATGATGAACATTCAGTAGTGAACAATTGTAAGTTCTACTTACTGGCGTGTATTGGAAAAAATGGAAAAATCAAGATGTTGATTGAAATTAATTCTACATCCTATTTTTATTGGTATATCTAATTCCTCGGAAATGTATCAGCTTGGTGATAAAGCTATCAGGCTGCTTCTTTCAAAACACAACCAAACAATCAATACTTAGAAACCATGGCTACAGATAAAGATATGGATTACAAATAGGACTTTTTGCCTTAAAATTAATTTTTATTATATCACTGACAGAATATTTTCATTTGCAGTTGTCCTTCATTCTTTTTTGTCATTTTGACCTATTTGACTCTCAATTCTACCTTTCTCCATCCTCATATTTCAAATGATATCTAGTAATCATGGTCACTGACCCCAGAAACCAGATTAATACCGAGGTTAGATTTTTATTAATTTCCTTATCACTTCTTCCATTCATCAGTCTTTCCACTACCAACTTGATAACATTTTACATTTCAGACCGGAGAACCACA
This sequence comes from Xenopus tropicalis, assembly GCF_000004195.4. Lineage (NCBI taxonomy): Eukaryota > Metazoa > Chordata > Amphibia > Anura > Pipidae > Xenopus > Xenopus tropicalis. The sequence goes on along the minus strand of NC_030677.2, from coordinate 34,134,741 downwards.
AAACCCCTCAATAAAGAATGAATGAAGTATAAAGAAATATGTCACTGCCTATATAATTTGAAATCATAATTTAAATGTGGACAAATCAATATTTAGAATACAGCTTTGTTATTGGTAGACATTAACCACATGCTTTATATTACATGGGAATGAGTATATATTATGTCTGCTATTAATATCGTGGAAGGGTATGTAGGATTTTAATGGTATGTAGAACTTGTGAAGTGTTTGTATGATTTTGTCATGACTCACTTTTAGTTAAGACTTGTGTGTTAATGTTGTGTTTGCCCCTACCATTTTCCATATGCTCTGCCTCACCAACACTGCCATCTGGCGTTGTTCTCTCGTAGTTGTCTTCTGGGAGTGGTAAGGCACCGAGTCTTGGTCCTGAAGAGCTCTTACTGCTTGGTGTCTCTGACTCCTCCAAACCACTATCATAGCAACTCTGCAACGATCCCTGATGCGGGTCCTGGGGCTGACTCACAACAGAAAACGTCACTCTACGAAATGGCTGCAAAACAAAAGAGTCTGAATGTCACTCAACAATAGAAGTAAAGAAGACAGTTTCACTTCTGTTGCATTGGATAGTTTTTAAATTGTCGGTAGCACTGTATTGGTTGTATACTATTTTCATTAAGTTCATAGTGATGCAGCAAATATTGGAAGCTTTTGCTAAAATTAGCATTAGGCTTTGCCTTTTGTTCTATTAAAAAACAACTTTACCAGTGTTGCCCACCACCCCCTTTAATGTTGCTCCCAGTGGCCTCAAAGTAGGTGCCCATTTTTACGTTTCTGGAGGCAGGTTTTGAAAGCCCAGATACACAGTTGTACTCCAAGCAGACTAGCAGTCCATATGGGGCTACCAAATAGCCAATTACAGTCCATATTTGGCATCCCCAAAGAACTTCTCATATGCTTGTGTGGCTCCCCAACACTTTTTACATCAGAATGTGGCTTAAGAGTAAAAAAGGTTGGGAATCCCTGATCTAGCTGATGCCAGTTACCTTAGGTGTGCCTAATTATTGCCATAAAACTCACCAGAAGAAATCTGCTTAATAAACTGTAGTTAAATTATGGGCCAAATTTCATCTAATGAGGAGAACCTCAATCTCATGAAAACTCCATTGGAGTCTATGAGAAAAGTAAGAATTTATGAGATACTAAATTGAATCGAGCTTTATGTTGGGCATGCAGAAGATCTCTAAATATCATTTGTATTCTTAATAGATTTACTGCTCACTTTATCTGCTTTCATGTAATACATCCATTATTATTTACAGTCAGTCATTATAACAAAGCACATACAGTATTTAGCTGAGTTGGTTTGAAAGCATTTGAATTACTGCAGATGTTTCATTTTATATTATAGATACACCAAAATGTAAATAGATGGAGGCTCTAACCAATGTGCTCCATCTGTACAATAACAAAGCATGACTGTGCCTAATCAAATATTTAAACTATAAAGTTCCTTGTCATATATTTAGTCCTAGGTTACATCAAATATTTCTTATTTATGTTGCAGATGGCTTTAGCAACCATTATAATCATAATAATGGGTCAAAACATTGAAAGAAAAGGAAAAGTTAGAGACAATATTGAGTTACGTACACAGGGCATTCCTATGTCACATAGGGATATTAGTACATAAAAGTCAGTTCTGTCATATTACACCTGCATTTTCAAAAGCATATCATTAATCGTACCACTTCCCTGTTACTACTATGGGAGCCCATTTAACTGTGTCTATGGAGAATGCATTTGTGACCCAAGCTATATGGCAAATCCCATAGCTACAAAAAAAAATGTAATTTTACAGAAAAGCTATTTTCTGTCCATCTATTAAAATGTCCTTAATGTCAGCTTCCAACTCTCAGTTAAGGGAACTCTCTCTCAATTATAGGTAAAGTTTACTGTCTCCCTTATATGGAAGCATTAAAGGTCAAAGGAAAACAATAAATGGTATTTTCAACATTGTGGGGAAAAACAGCAAAATTGTAGCCCAGCAAAATAGATGTAACATAAAAGAATGAACAAAAGAGACATAGAAGCAACGGAAACAAATCTCGAGTTCCACGGAAAGAGCAAGAATCAGCTAAAATGGTCAGGATTCAAAGTAAAAAGTGGAGGTGGAAAATAAAAAAGAACAAAACCCTATCACTGTTCACATTTATTTGTTTTGAAGTTAAAATGTCACTGAGATAGAAAACTATTTATATTAATATACAGAAATCTATACAGCAATCTGTACCTACAATTCACATGGCAGCGAGATAACAGCAATGTCCTGGGATCAATTTCCTTTCTCAAACGATAGCAATATATAGAGAGTATAACACATTCAGAGAGACATATTGAAAGGGAGCTTTCAAGGGGTATAGGGAAATATTGTGTTTATTTATGTGTATGAATGCAAAGAACAAGGCTCTTGGTGGTATTTATTCAATATACAGGTATCGGACCCCTTATCCGGAAACCCGTTATCCAGAAAGCTCCGAATTACGGAATGCCTGTCTCCCATAGACTCCATTTTAATCAAATAATTCAGAATTTTAAAACTGATTTACTTTTTCTATGTAGAAATAAAACAGAACCTTGTAATTTATTCCAACTAAGATATAATTAATCCTTATTGGATGCAAAACAATCCTATTGGGTTTAATTAATGTTTTATTGATTTTTTAGTAGACTTAAGGTATGGAGATCCAAATTACGGAAAGACCCCTTATCCGGAATACCCTTGGTCCCGAGCATTCTGGATAATGGGTCCTATACCTGTACTTTGAGTTTCTTACACACCATCCCTGGGTCGAAAACTATAAAATAGGATTCATTAGAAATTAATTTATATATATAAGGTAAATGTTGTTTGGGTAGTATTTATTAAATACAACGAAAAGAGAAACAAAAGACCACCCCCCCCCAAAAAAAAAATGGCACCTTCCTACTTGTTGCCAGTAATTTATCTTAAACAGAAGTAAAAATTGAACTTTTATTAAAGCTTATTAAAATCATATTATTATGATATGTAATGTGTAAAAACAAAACAACAAATACCAGCCAATATTAGCATTGCCATAATCAACAGTACAAAACAGCAACAGAGGTGCAAACAGATGGAATTCGCCCTTGTGATTCCAAAGAAACTAACAAAACATATAGATTGTGTTCAAACACAGTGTGTCAATTATGTGCAACATTATCGAACTGTTATTTCCAACCACATGCTCGTGTTTATAAATAGTGAGTAGGGAAAGAAAATAAATGGCAACCCCCACCCACTAGTTAACTTTTGGTTCAAATGATTACCCAACTAGTACATGAGATAAGTGTTGCCTTCAGAACTCATGGAGCCTTATACTGCTTAGTTATAGGGTCCTTGCCACAAAGGGACCCCAATCATTGGTCTCCTGCCAGCCTGGGGCCTCTGGGCAGTAAGCCCAGCCAACTAAGAAGAATGGTGTCATTTAAAAAAATTCTGACCACAATATAATATTTCAAAGTAGGTTTAAGCAGAATCATATGTTGCATCCTGTCCACAGGGCCTAAACAATAGAGAATAGAATAACAGTGTATTGTCTTAAATTGGACAATACAACCTCCAAAGGGACCATTGCAGAGCGATTTTAATATCTGTCCCATGATGACCACCATAGCTTGTCTGACTAAAACAAACCACCCAAGCTCCAGCCATTATTTCCCCTAATGCAAAAACCCACCTATTACCTCTAATGCAGACCATGTATAAGTTCAACACATCTGCCTGACCGCTGTCAAGGTTCCCATACTTTGTACTGAGGAAGTTTGAACAAAATCCACAAGTTTTATTTATTTCTATAGCTCAGATGTTCCCAAACTGCAAACGGCCTTGCATGGTGGCATTTTGTGGCTGCCAGCCTAAAAACCCAGTAAGGGTAAGATTTGGGATAAATACTTCCCCTGGAACCCAGCCTGTTGGTGGGTGAGAGTGAAGAGTGAAGAGTGAATGCATAATTTGCTATTTTAAAAAAATAAGTGGATCTACTGAGAATGTATATACCAGTCCAATAGCCTTTTTATTGGGAAATGGGGGCCCTAACCAAAGCATAAACTACAGAGAAAGTTTAATATCAGACAGTTTGAAGACCACTGCCATAGACATATGTTAAGATGAGTTTGTTTTGTTTGTACAGATATAAGATTCATTATCCGGAAATCTATTAGGTAGAAAATTCCGAATTATGGGAAAGGCATCTCCCATAGACTCCATTTAAATAAAATAATACAAATTTTAAAAAAAATCTCAGTTTTTCTATAATATTAAACTGGTACCTTGTACTTGATCCTAAATGAGATAGAATTAATCCTTATTGGATCCAAAACAATACTATTTATGTTTAAATGAGTTTTTAGTAGACTTTTAGTATGGAGAACCAAATTACAGAAAGATTCCTTATCCAGAAAACTCCATTCTGGATAACAGGTCCCATATCTGTACTCATTTTGATGTTTGCACTGATAGTAATAGTACTGATAGTAATAGTGGGTTGTGTGTGCTGGGTTTACTTGGATGGGTTGAACTTGATGGACTCTGGTCTTTTTTCAACCCTATGTGACTATGTAACTATGTAACTATGTACTAGCACTTCATTAGTGTAGTAAAAGTTCTAAGGAAAAATCTTTTTTCTCTTATGCCTAATAGTTGAGGTGATGTTCTATATTTGCATTAGGCAGGAGACCCTCACTGAGCCTAGACTCTCGGCTGCCAGGATCTATTATGACACCATTTATTATCAGAGAGTTAAAAGGACAAAAGTTTGAATATGTTTCAAAATGTCCAAATTAGTTAATTAACATTTTTACAGTCTTTTAACTATTCTTAGTTGTTTAAAATAATGGTAGACTTGACATTCTTTCAGTGGCCTTTATGATGTTCAGACAAAGATCACTAACTGACTTTAGAAGGTTTTTATTCAAGCAACTAAAGGCACAATTGACGTGTTATTCTTCCACTGAGACTATGCACACATATTGATTACTCTGGAATTGCTTTATTCAAAATGCCAGATATTACAGAATAAAAAAGAAACCGTGGCCTTGTTCTTATTGAACTTTTTAAGCAGATACATAAGAGATGATTTGTGTTTATAGATGACTGCAGAATTTAAATACTTCTTGCAGATGTTTATACAATCTAACTAATGATGAAAAGAAAAAAAAACCCTTTTCATTCTAGCAGCTTAATGATTAGTAGGTCTTTTAAAGATGAATTCAGATAAAACTCTTCATTTTAAGAATAGAAAAGATCAAATTTATATCCATTTTCGATTGCTGGCAGGCAAGTATTGCCATCAACATGCTCATAAATAAGCGATCTATTCTCAGAAATAACTAATTCAACAGAAATTCCATCAGGGCAGACAATTATCTATAAAACTAGGAGGGCTTCTCTGGAACAGCTGACAGGCACAAAACATTCATATATTTACATAAATGTGAGGCAGGGCGGGCGAGTTTTTAGATGAGCTGTGCCATAAATGCTTCAATCACATTTATATTACTGAACTGCCTGTTTAGTTGTATGAGATAAGTATGTTGACTCGTGAACATGAGTAGACCATATAAAAATGGCAAGACAGCTATGTAGGTTACAAAATGAATCTTGCGCTAACTGTATGAGAAACCAAGGCATACCTGCCCTCAAAGATTTCTATATTGGGGCATGTTGGGTGTAGTAATGAAGAGTGCTGGGATTCTAGTGTTATGCTGAGCCCTAACTTCAAAGCCTTTGAATTGATAATGGTTTTAAAAGATGAAGAATCAATCAAAATTTGCCCCTTCATGCTCTGCTGTTAAATCAGATTCAGTAAGCCTTCTCTCCCTATGCCCTGTCCCTCACCAGTCTGGGCTTTATTTCTCACCTCTTTCTAAACCTTTTCTATCTGGATTAATCTCTTCAACATCCTATATGCTTTCCATAAGCAGCATCAGAAGAACATTGGTTCTAATATAGGTTATTCCAAAATATATAAAGTCAGACCCCTCTGCCCAGGCTCTTTCTCCCCCTTTGGCCAAACGTGGGTCAATTTCTCCCACTTTTTATGACTACCCACATACCCCAGCTATAAGGATGGATTCTTCCAGCCGATCTCATATCTGCAACTCTTCCCTCAGATAGGGAATTTCTCTTAGTATCCCATTAACCTCTTGGTGCATATGTTCCACCTTAGCTCATTGATCTTGGTTTATTTCCTTCACCCTTCATAAAACTGGCACAACAGGGCAATTAAATGTGTGGATCTTTCCCCTGCATTTATTGTATCATAATACAACTTTTCAGGGGTGGAACCCTTTATTGGGACCTCCCTTACATTAATTGGCATGTTGTGTAGGTTTTATAGGGATGCTGATCCCCCAGCTGAGCACTGCACTATGATTGAAGGAGATCAGGTTGTGTCTTTATTCCACTCAACCTCTGCTCTATCTCCTACTATTCTCTGTCCCCTGAGTGAATCACTCCCTTTCCTGAAATTACTTACATCTATCTACTTTTATCCTCCTACTCACTGTTCCTGTAAAAAAATCTCTTCTTCTCCTCAGGACCCTGGTGCATTCCTCCACCCTTAACCTCTTTATAATTCTTTTTCCCCTTCATTGCACTGGTATTCTAGGTATAAATTAATACATATACAGAAAACACAAAAATAAAATAAAAAAAAGTATATTTATATATATGCCACTACCAATTTTGCTTTAATACAACATGGGATTAAAAAATAAAGGAAAACATTTTTATTACTATTCACTGTAACAGAGTAGCCAATTAATATGTGCAGTGTGATTTATTGTTTCCCATGGAATCTGATAATATTTCTTAATTCCTTGGAGAAATTAGCCCAGGTGCTACAGGGAGTGACTGAACTGCAATAAATTATTACTCTCGACATTAGCCAAGTCAAACAAGATCTGTATTAGCAGAAGGAAAACCACAAAAAGCAGTACAATAAAAGTCAACAGCCGATAATTATATTGGATACATAAACCCCACTATGAATATGTAATGTATTTAATTGCATACAGAATGTCCATTAAGTTGCTCTGTATGTGTTACAGGGTCTGCTTTAAATTAAAGTAAGGGAGGGAACATGTAATGCCGCAGTTGTGAGTCACAGAGTGGGGAGTCGGCTCATATCACTAATATTTATGCTCTTTGTATTTCAGATGTGCATATAAGCTTAAGTATTATGGATATATTCTATAGAAATTCATATTATTTCTTATCATACATAAAAGTGACAAGCCTGACTCATTACATAGCTCTTTAAGGGTGAACAGTTATTGGAACTATTATTCAGAATGCTGGGGTTTTCTGGATAAGGGCTCTTTCCGCTCTTTTGGATAAATCTGCTAAAAATTATTCAAGCATTAAATGAAGCCAAAAGAATTTGCCAGCAATATGGGTTCTTTTGTATAAGTAACCCAGATAAAAAGGAATTAGTAGAACTATTTGTTGAATATGGGTTCTATGGGAGATGAACTTTCTGTAATTCTGAGTTTTCTGATGGGGGATAGGAAAAAGGGGGGGGGCTCCAGGTATTCTAGGAAACCACAGGGCCACAAAAATAAAAGTAAAAATCCTTTTTTATTAAAGTTGAATTAAAAAATAAATATCTTCATTGACCCTACGTGACATAGGGGCAATTAGCCCCCGGAAGCGACTCTTCTTTCCTATTCCTGGTGCACCTGGATTTGGTGAGTTGATCTATAATGGGTACTAGTGACACCTTCTCTTGTTGTTCCAGATATGGGATCCCAATACCTGTACTATACGAAGCACCAGAGACTGGGGCAGATTAGGACGCAATATTAAAATGTCAATCAAACCTTTAGATTTGGCTCCAATGCCAGCTTTTTAGAACCCTAAGAACGACACTTCATATCAGTATTGGGAATTAGCTATTCCCTTTCAACATACACACAATTTGCCAATATTTAGGAGCGCTGTGACCTATAAAATGTATTTGCAAATTACACAGAGGAAACCTAGTCCATTATTCAACTGTTATTAGATTTGTTTAGTTCTAACCAAGCAAGTTATGAATAATAGATAGTTTTCCCTGGCTGAAACTACCCATGCTGACTATGATAAGAACACAACATAACACACATGGAAAATATCCCTGTTTAATTATAATCTTTGTTTATAAAGATTCCACTTTTAGTTTATTCCAATGGTTTATATCAGAAACTGCTAATTGTCAATGGCTTTATAGAGTCACCAGAACTCAACAAGGTCACCGTGTCATCAGATTTTTTAACCCGATTGCTGAATAATATATCCATAATACATACTTAATGGCAGTAATCTTTTTAATTAATTGATGTTTGCCATCTTAAATATGGATAAATCTATTTATCCAGGAGTCTATCCTGACCTTCAGTGAGATTGTGTTCTGTATAAAGCAAATCTGATTAGGTAACTGGCAAAACATGACCCGGAGAGTCCTGCCATGCTTAGCTATTTGTTTTGCAGCCAGAGGTTTCACAATTCCTATAAAATGTTACCCACCCATCTATTGTCAGTGCAGTTTATACAAACCGACAACACGTTCCTCATTATGACTTGTGGAAGTGATCCTTAATCATCAATTAATGGAATACATTATGATTTACGTCACTGAAAATTATTTAATTTACTTATTTATACAAGCATGGGATGCCAGACGGAACTCCAACACATGAATAGCGCTGTTTCTAATAATTTAGAATTACCACATATGTTTCGGTGCTGAGAGCATGCACAGATAATATGGACAAACAAATGGCACGGGGAGACAGATCTTCTAGTTTCAGCGTGAAAATTTTAACCTCTAATTGGTTGCCAAGAACTACAAGGCAAGGGAGAAGATTGTATTTTTGCATTAACATTTATATAATAAACAGGAAGCAAGGTAAAGGCCAAAGCAATGATTTGATTATGGCAAAGACTACATATGGCTTAAATGAATGGCCAGTAACAACATTATGGCTATTAACTGAATACATTTTGACCTGGTCTTTACATTTGGCTAATGGGTAAGCTCCGCTTTAGAAATAGGTACAGGTATGGGATCTGTTATCTAGAAACTGGTTATCCAGAAAGCTTTGAATTATGGGAGGGCCATCTCTCACAGATTCCATTGTCAGCAAATAATTAAAAAAGTATTTCCTTTTCTCTATAATAATAAAACAGTACCTTGTACTTGACTCCAGTCCTATTTTATATTTAAATAATTTTTAGCAGACATATGGTGATCCAAATAATGGCAAGATCCATTATCCAGAAAAGCCCAGGCCCCAAGCATTCTGGATAACAGGTCTTGCATGCATTTGATGCCAAAATTCTAGTTTTTTGGCTGCAAAATAGAAATTAGATTGAAAACACACATAAATCACACCTTGTGTCTCAACCCTTTCTCCCTGTAGATTGTAAGCTCTTTTGGGCAGGGCTCTCTTCACCTCTTGTATCGGTTATTGATTGCTTTATATGTTACTCTGTATGTCCAATGTATGAAACCCACTTATTGTACAGCGCTGCGGAATATGTTGGCGCTTTATAAATAAATGTTAATAATAATAATAAAAGCCCTAATTAAGCATATATGAAATATATAATGGCTGCCATGTATTTCATTTAATCTTTTGTTGTCAAATAAAATGCAGGTGGTGAGATTTAACTAACCTAACTTCTAATTGATTCTAATTGGTTTTCCCTATGTAGATGCACCACCACATGACACCCTGGTTTCGGTGCCACAGTAGACTCCTGCCCCATTATAACAGAGTATATTTTAAACCAACATAGTTCTAAAGCATGTGCTTGAGTGGTTATTAAGCCTCTCATAAGCTTAGGTCTGCATACAATATAAAACTCTTACTTTGCACAAAACGTCTATATTTTTAGAATTACTGCAAGATATCATAGCTTGCAGGTTCTGTGACTGCTAATATATTTCTCAGTAGAATTCTTGTATTGCATATGCTTTTAATAAAGTCTTTCCGTTTTATGATTTCCCTTGTTTCACAAAAATGGCACTCAAAGCGAAATTATGTGCTTGTGTAACCCAAAAGCAATCCACAAAACAGATTAATGCAATCTTTCTTATGCTGTTTTACATAGCACTGTCAGTGGCAAAAAAAGAGTGAGACAGATAGAATAGTGATTACCATGGCTTTTGAGCCTTATAATTCTAAGGAATGGTCGCTCTCTATCTCTATAAATATTTATGGTAACAGGAAAATATACAAATTAATAGACAGGAGGGGAGCAAAGGAAAAATATCGGTGGTTAAAAACCATCTTTTTGTGTCTACAATGCATGTAACCCTACTTTTAAGTGCCTAGCATAGTATGCATGTAATTTGTCCATGAGTGGCCACAGTGGTGTAACTAAAGTGGGGGGCCCTCCTGCAGACAAACATGGGGGCCTCTTTCCTAATGAATCACACACTAGCTGGAAGATGCATACCTCCTAACACTTTAAAATCAGAAAGAAAGGTATAAAGATCTGCCATGCTATGTGGGGTAAAATGTTATGACCATGCCCCTAAATACCATGTCCATTGAACAAAGTGCACCAGAAGACAGAGACAGTGGCCACCATCATCTCATGACATATTGTGGGCCTAAGAATTCTGCGACACACAGTGGCACCTGCATTTCATGCCACCAAGATCACTGCAGAAATTGCCAATGAGCACTCCATTAACAACAGATATGTCAGTAAGATAACTGCAGAAATGGTAAATGGATGCTTCATTCTGGTAAAATCACTGCAGAAATGGCCAATGAGCACTCCATTAACCCCAGATATGTCAGTAAGATAACCGCAGAAATGGTAACTGAATACTTCATTCTGGTAAAATCACAGCAGAAATTGCCAATGAGCGCTCCATTAAGCCCGGATCACAGCAGTGTGAGGTGTGCAGTGGGGGGCTTTGAAAGAGTATGCCTCCCAATCCAACACCAATGAAATTCCTATAACAAGGTATTGTATATGAAGTTGGCACTGTAGTTATCCTGCCATGTGTTCTGGGGGAACTCTATTTATCCTCCCATGTGTTTAGGGATGCATTATAATAATGGCACTGTATTTATCTTATAAAGTTCTTAGGTATTATACATAAAAATGAGGCAGCATTTATCCTGCCAAATGTTCTGGGGTATTACTGTATATTGTATTGCAGACACAAGGTACATTTGGAACCCTCTACTTTAAAGGGTGCTCGATCAAAATATTAATTTTGACATAATGAAAGCAAACAATTATACGCAACTTTACAAAATACTTTAGTTAAACATTTTTAATTAATTTAATGTTATTTGCAGATTTAATTGACAATTTCTTTACCCTAAGTTCTGCTCCAGCCAAGAGTCCAATTCCCACAATTCCGTTCACACTTTTGTGCTACTCCATCCAAGTCTGTTAATCCCAGAACATACAGGGCAGGGCATGCTGGGCATTACGGAAACTGTCCTGACCGGCAGGGAACTGAACATTGCAACACTGAATTAATGGTAGATGTAATCAGAACAAGCAGTGCAGAGAATAGGAAAGTACAGACAGAAACTGCATTCAATTGCAATTACATTTACAAATGACATTAAACAGGATGTCCACAGAAACACTGTTGTTGCCTAATGAAAGAAAATTCAATTCTAAGCAACTTTGTTAATGTCATTGCATTCAAAAGCAGTTTTTTTTTCCCCCTTTCTGTTCTGCATGCTCCCAAATATAAAGAGACAGGTCGTTTTAATAGCAATTACTTACAAATAACTTTAAAACCTTTCAACATACTTAATGTATGTTAGATTGTTTCTTACGGTTGCCTGTGCCAGATTTTCATCTGTGCTCCAGCATTTGCCCCATACTCATAGTTCTGCCCAACTTAGGAGAAATACAGTGTACACAGTTACCTCTTAGGGCAATGTCATGCTTTGTTGCCTTTGGAAGAACACAAATGGGGTTATGTAATAAATGACACTAAATTTGCCCAGGAGCAATTACACATAGCAACCAATCAGCAGGTAGACCACCTGTTTAAATGCAAACATCTGATGGTTATCATGGGTTACCGCTCCTGTGCAAACTTATTGCCTTTTTATTACATATGGGGAAAAGTGTCCAAAACACCCTTTAATTCAGAAGAATGTGGATCACCACATGTAAAATGTCTTTTCCTGCCACTCCCACTGGTGACAGTAACATACATGTGACATTCCCTTTACAGATCGCTATAAGGAGCATGTATTTCCTTTGTTACTCATTGCAAGAATGTGTCCAAGATCCGACTATCATAGTAATTAGTGATGAGTGAATCTGTCCCGTTTTGCTTCGCAGAAAAATTCAAAAGAAAAACAGAAATCATTTTTTTTTGCCGCAAGTGACTATTTTTTGACGTGCACGACAATTACTTTTTGTTCAGGGAATGTTTGCGCCCGGTTCGCAAAAAAATACACCAATGGTGAAACGTGGATATTTGCCCCGAATCCATACCTGGCAAAAAAATGTGTTCACTAATTGTAATCAATTATATTTGTGCCATCTGCATCAATTCTCAAACTGTCTACAAATAGTATGTTCCATTTATTTAATATGCATAGAGGCCTCTACTCCAACCATTTCCCCAATCAATACCATTACATTTATGTGGATCAGGCACTGTGAGCCCAGCAATCTTTACTATGTGTAACCCCTTTTTGAGGGACCTATATACGTATATAGTAACTGTATGAGAACAGCCGTGTTATATTCCAGAACTCTATGCACAACATTTTTTTTTTTTGTTATACAGGTATGGGACCCATTATGCAGAATGCTCGGGCCCTGGGGTTTTCCGGATAAGGGGTCTTTCCGTAATTCAGATCTCCTACCTAAAGTCTGTTAAAAACATTATTTAAACAGTGATTAAACCCAATAGGATTGTTTTGCTTCCAATAAGGATTAATTATATCTTAATTGGGTTCAAGTACAGGTACTGTTTTATTATTACAGAGAAAAGGGAATCATTTAACCATTAAATAAACCCAATAGGGCTGTTCTGCCCCCAATAAGGATTAATTATATCTTAATTGGGTTCAAGTACAAGGTACTGTTTTATTATTACAGAGAAAAAGGAAACTATTTTTAAAAATGTGAATTATTTGATTAAAGGAAAATGAAAGGTTAATATAAATTAAAAGTAAGTCTAAAGGCATTCTTTTTAAGTACTTACTGCATATCTAAATTCCCAGATCCCTGCTTGCCTCTCTGAGATATGGTGCTGGCAGCCTACAGCAGTGTGAAGACTACAGTGACATCAGTGAAATCTCTCTCCCCTTCCTGTAGGTGCCAGCGGCAGCCTTCCTATTCTCTGAGCATGTGTGTAACTTGATCCTGTCTCCTGTTCTGAGCTACACATGCCCACCAGCCAATCAGAAGCGGATATGGCAGAGGGGAGGGGGGGAGGGAATGAAACACACGTGCAATATGAAGCAAGGAGGGAAAGGAAGGGAGAATACCTTTTTAGAGATGGCTGCCTGTTCTAGAAAATGTGAAGTAAGTGTGACTGAGTAAATATTTGATTAGGTGAGCCAAAAGTGTGGCGTTTTTACTAAACAATAGGAGGACTATTTGACTTGCATTCTCCTTTTAAATGGAGTCTATGGGAGATGGCCTTTCTGTAATTCAGAACTTTCTGGATAATGGGTTTCCGGATACGGAGTCCGATAACTATGTATAAAATAGCCACTTTAGCTAAGCAACAAAAAAAAAAACTCCATATACCACATACTTATTGGGAATCTAGTTGAGAAACCATATTTTTTTTAAAAGTTCCATTTCCTGAAATCTGAACAGGATAAATGATGTTAATTTAAACAGAACAGAAATCTAGAATCTGCCACTCCAAACCATAGAAGCAGAGCAAATATAATCCCATAGATATGTATTCAATCTTTTTTTTTTAGAGGAAATGTAGCAGCCCTTAAATTAGGTGGAAACTGCTGTTTTAAAATATGCTGTCATAGCATATAACTGCCTACATTTGTTTCGTCGGTGTAATATTAGATGCTCCTGACTACATAGGATGGCTGCAGATAAAAATCCCGACTGCTACTTCTCTCCATGGCACAGCAAAGCCAGCCCTCCGTAGAGCCAGCGGCTTGGCACAATATGCAGGAGGTGTTCCATCTCATGGAGATTTTAGGAAGCAGATGTGCGCACCTATTGTCACCATATGTCATTCCAGCTGAAATGAACTAATAGGCAAGGGAAATAACTTGTACTGTCATGTCTTATTGATGTTGTTTCATAAATATATGGAGGGTAGAATATGGAGATTTCTGTGCTCGCCGGAGATGTGCTATCTGTTTTTGCATACCCAAAAAGATTAGCATTTTTACCATTCGGTAAGTGGCAGCTTGGCAGAACACATGTACGCTAGAATTCTGCAGAACATCCTATTCCAGCAATAAGGTTTCATGTTGAAATCACTAATATATTTAGATTTTAATCGTACCCATTCTGATATCTTGAAGGTATGAAGGAATTGTTTTTACTACATTAGTGTTGCCACTAGGTACCCCCAAACACTGTGACTGTTTGTGACATGTTAGGCAGGGAGACATGAAACATAAAGCTTCTGGCAGAGCTGATGTGTCCCACAGGCTCAACAAACTAAAGCTCATCAATCAAAGGCTCACTATGTGCAGTTTCTTTCTTAATGGGGCATCTCAGGCAGAAAATGAGGTTCAACACACAAAGGATTCTAGCAGGGTGATACCCCATTTATGCAGCCATTCTTTCATATTTTTATGAAAAAATGTTTTCCCTAATATTAAGTAATCAACTGTGGCATCTTTCCATATCTGCTTACTAGGTTTGAGCCACATTTACCACTATATGTAAGAGGAGAAGGACACAGTGTGCTAACAAGGCCCTGTACGATTTAGGAAGGCGAATAGCCAGGGGACCTTCTCAGCCACATCTTCTTAGTAGTAGTAGTATTCTCCTTTTCTCCTGAGGGACTTAAAATATTTTAGAGTGATTAAAGCAATTAAGAAAGCCATGGTAAATACAGGCCACCAAAGGATTACATTGATGGTCCAGAAGCTGCTGCAGGGAATCCAACCATGGTCTCTAACTTGAGGTAGATTATTAAACTCTAGACCAGTACCTCCTCCTGCAGTACCCAACAGCAGAATTGGCATGGCATTTATCAGCTTCTCCTGCTGCAATGTAGGTGTATCAATCTATTCTTCAGCCCTCTTCTTAAATGAGCCACCAATGTGACAGAACAGAAGAGTAAAGGTGGCCATAAAGGCAACGTTGCAAAGCGAGCCGGCGTTCTCCTGATATCCCCACCTATGGGTGGGCAATTTCACGCTAATTTGACTAATTGGAATGGCGGAAATAGGTGCCCATCGGTTAGGGGACCACATCAACGTGCCTATGCGGTCCACGATCCAATGAAAAACCTGCCCGATCAAGATCTGGACAATTTCAGGCCAAATGTCGGTCAGGCAGGCCCATCGTTAGTGCCTATACATGAGCCGATAAGCTGCTGAATCAGTCTAAAGGACCGATATAGACAGCTAATATTGGCCCATATTTGGCCACCTTAAGACTGATCGACCAAGGCCCAGGTTTATTTTGTACTAAAGACCTTTCCTGACAGGGTAGCACTGGCCCACCCAGGCTGAAAGCTAATCAAGTAAATTACTGCTTGAACTGTCTGTTAATTATTAATTGAATTTGTGTGTAAATGTTTATATTTTCATTACACAAAACTGTGTTTTCAATGTCCTTGCTTAGCCCGTGAGTCAGAGTATAGCCAGATGTTTGATTTGTGTTTAAAAAGGACTTGATCTTATTTAAGGGAAAAAAGTAAGAATATACGCTATAAATCATGTTTGCACAGAACATTCCTATGAAAAAAATGAACATGCAGTGAGCTGAGAGGAGCTTTATATTCAGTGCAATAGGAAATAAAGACAACAAAGTCTATTTTTTTTTCTGGGAAGGCTGATCTCAGGAAATCTAAATACATGAACTGAGCATTGAGCTTCATCAAAACCTGTTTGTGTCAGTCGCTGTACAATGTCTTTTTTACAATAACTCCAGTGTTAGACTAGGGTGTCTGCCTCTTCATGTTCCACAAGCTTTTCAAGTGCTTTATACACCTATACTTATTGTTACTCTGTGCATAGCAGGGTCATTGGTACAGTCCTGGAAACAAATAACTTCAAATAAACAGCACCCAAATAGAGAATGGTAAGGTGTAAGGCAAGATTTTATGTGAAGAATGCCTGAAAGTGTCTTGTACATAAGAGGAGGAGCAACATGACAAGGTAGGTAGTGGCCCATGAGAAATATTCTCATTATCCTTTGATACTTTGATCATTGATGATAATATACACACATATGGTACAATGAACACTATCCTCAGCCTTTAAATATGGTAACAACCAAGGTCCGAAAGAAAGAGGCACTATGACTATATAATGGTACAATAAGGGTACAATAAGCCATTGCTCACAAGTGACATCACCGTAGGTCTAACCTACAGAGATATTTTACAAGACACAGGTTCTGTATCTATACATCTAGCAAAAATGTTTGTCATAGAAGCTATACCACTGCTAAAGTATGATGAAAAGTCCATGTTAAATTATTAAACATTCCTCACCTACTAGACATGTTTAGAGACTTTGCACTTGCCCATTCAATCTGTTGGGGGAAACATATGCTTGACCATAGTAGTAAGCTGCCAAGAAGCTTGTCACTCTATTGCATCAATATCAATGCCAATTTCCACTGATCAATAAACACATATACCTTATAGAACATTTCATTTCTTTTGTTAAGTTGGTATGGGTCAGTTTGAGAAAGTACATTACTATACAGGGTCAGTTAAAGATATGAAATTAATAGTCTAAGAGCATGCAATATAGATATATTGACATCTTGGAATGGATTTATATTTTGGCTTCATTGTGACCCTGTTGGGTCTTTATATTGACATGGTCTGACAATGTAGTTGAGATCTTGCCGCAATAGTGCCCTGATTTACATGGGGTGCTTCTATCTATCTTTCATCTATCTATCTATCTATCTATCTATCTATCTATCTATCATCTAGCATGTATCTATCTATCTATCTATCTATCTATCTATCTATCTATCTATCTATCATCTACCATTTATCTATCTATCTATCTATCATCTATCTATCTATCTATCTATCTATCATCTATCTATCATCTAGCATTTATCTATCTATCTATCTATCTATCATCTATCTATCTATCATCTATCATTTATCTATCTATCTATCTATCTATCATCTATCATTTATCTATCTATCTATCTATCTATCTATCTATCTATCTATCTATCTAACTACCTATCATCTATCTATCTATCTATCTATCTATCTATCTATCTATCTATCATCTATCTATCTATCTATCTATCTATCTATCTATCTATCATCTATCTATCTATCTATCTATCTATCTATCATCTATCTACCAAGTTATTCATCTATTTATGAACTGTTAGCCTTTATTATTGCCTTTTATAAGCATGTAGACCTATAATTCTGCTGTGTGTATAGCTGTGTGCAAGTTCTGAGGACAGGATGTTCTATGTGTATGAGCGTGTATGGTACAAAACTTTCCTGTTTTAGCTAAAGATTTATTTTAAATGAGTTCAGCATTCTGACTTTTTTTATATGAGTCTATTTTCATTTCAATGCCCCTGAAGGCTATTGAATCACCCTAATAAATCTAATTCTGAAATGAGAAACCTTGCATGTGGCTGCCCTGCACTGGATCCAGTGCTATTCCTACGCTATGATGCAGTGAGACGAGTAGACATGTTCTTCATTCTCTCTCTCTCTGTGTTTATGCATATGGGAAGCATTAATTTCATAATTTCAAGGAAAGAACTTGTTCATTTGGGGACTCATTCTAGCAGTGGTGATTACTGCTACATCTGCATCCATCATCTGGAGAATTGCTAATAGCACATCCGCTCGGAACAATAAAAAGAGAACTGCAGTATTTAAATGAATCTAATGAAACACACTATAAGCCGGGGTGAGTGCAATAGGATAGTTAGCCAATATGGACAATCTCCAGTGATTTAAAGGGATACTGTTATCAAAATACATTTTTAATTATGTTAGAAACACATGACAGCACTGCTAACTGGAGATTCATGATTGAGTAAGCTACACGAGTGAAAGAGAGCATAGCAAACAAAGCCAGCATACTGTTCCTGATCTTATAACCTTAATTATTATAGTACACAAGCTTTAATGGTTTGGTTCCTTTCATATTAGAGCTTGAGCTGTCATAAATCTAAGTATTTTTAAACCTTGGTTATTGTGTGTGTTCAGATTTCTTATCTCTTCCAATCTCACAGCTTAATCAGATAGGGATGAGCAAAGTTTTTCCATGGTGGCACATCTTTGTGAATCCATGCTAGAAAGACTCCATGCATTCTGTTTCACTGGGAAAACATGCTCCCAGCAGATGTCATTAGTCCGTCTCTAGCCTTACACATTTGCTACCTCATTTGCTACTTGTTTCACCTCTCTCTGGAGAGACAGCTGCTTTCACATTTATGGATAATTAATGTAAAATTAAAAGGGGGCTTTCGTCAACCAGATTTGGAAAATGTCTGAGCAGCTGGATGGTACCATTTCTTTCTATGAAGAACAGTTGTTGTATAGTGGGAAGGAGCCTCTCCAACAATGCAGGGCAATGTATACACTATTGTTGAGCTAAAAACACCATAACTGCAATGTCATTTTGCCTTCCCATTGGCTCCAATGCATGTAGGCAAAATTTGCCATGGTTTTGCAAAGTGATTCGCTCTGAGTTTACTCTTTAAAAATCAATAACCAGTCTTTTTAGATAAAGGATAAAACATCACAAGTGTAAATTATCAGAAGAATTTGTGAAACTGCAGAAAAATTTGCCAAACTGGGAAATTTCACCAAATGCATTAGAGTAAAGGGTTGTTTTTTCATGCATTTTTGCTCTTGCCCTTAAGAAGGATATTAATGAGCTGGAGAGAGTGCAGAGACTGCAACTAAACTGGTTAAGGGGATGGGAGATTTAAACTATGAGGTGAGACTGTCGAGGTTGGGGTTGTTTTCTCTGGAAAAGAGGCGCTTGCGAGGGGACATGATTACTCTGTACAAGTACATTAGAGGGGATTATAGGCAGTTGGGGGATGTTCTTTTTTCCCATAAAAACAATCAACGCACCAGAGGCCCCCTCCTTTAGATTAGAGGAACGGAGCTTCCATTTGAAGCAGCATAGGGGGTTCCTCACGGTGAGGGCAGTGAGGTTGGGGAATGCCCTTCCTAGAGATGTGGTAATGGCAGATTCTGTTAATGCCTATAAGAGGGGCCTGGATGAGTTCTTGAACAAGCAGAATATCCAAGGCTATTGTGATACTAATATCTACAGTTAGTACTAGTGGTTGTATTTATAGTTTATGTATGTGAGTGTATAGATTGGTAGGTGTGGGTTGTGTGTGCTGGGTTTACTTGGATGGGTTGAACTTGATGGACTCTGGTCTTTTTTCAACCCTATGTAACTATGTAACTATATAACTACTGGAGTCAATGAGAGTTTTTCTCTGTGTTTTCTCTGTCTTTTTCCTAAGAAAAAACTCAATTTTTTTCCCAGCAAAACAAAACACAGGTACCAGGTAAAAACATTAGCTTATCCCTAGTTATCAGGAAATACATTTATTCTGACTTATTTGGGCTGATTTATATTTTTTAACTGTCAGGTAATTCATTCTCAGAAAACACGGAGCATGTTCTTAATTATGCTTAATCATTAGCAATGGGCGAAATAATTTGGCAGGCATGAATTCATGGTAAATTTCAGAGTGTCGCGATTGATGGATTGTTTCGTGAAAAATTTGCCGCAGAAAAATTTCTTTTTGGATGAAGTTTCACTTTGCTGAAAAATTTGCAAATCTTTCGAAAGCTTCGCGAAACGGCAAAAAAATCTGGGAAACGGCGAAAATGTCTAGCAAGTTATTTTGCCCATCACTAATAGTCATTGATCCATTCTGCAATGAGGCCTTGGGCTATGTGAATTGTGTTTGTATTTCCCCCCCCTGTGGCTTAACCTGGGGCAGGTGTAAAGGATTAAACATCCGCTTTAAAACACAGTGTCGTACATTGAAGATATAGACTTTTTATAAATATATTCTAAACTTGAAATAAATCATGCTAATCGTTAAAATGTATGTTAATTTATGAGTGGGCAGAGCATTGCTCTTGGTAGATGGATAGAAAGATGGACAGATGGATACATTTATACATATTAGATGAAAAATTCATATCTAATGCAAAGATTAAAACAGAATATGAAGTCATTTTGCTTTTCAATATTTCATCAATATTAACATGATAAATTATTCATAAAAACCATATATTCGGCAGCATTGTACAGCTGAAAAGTAATAATTATAAACTAATTACATACTGACATTACATCCATCAAATATATAGAAAAAAATAGGTTTCAACGATTTATTTTTATAAAAATATTAAAGAGACAGTGTTTTCTTTCTATGTTTCCACCATGTTTTTGACTACATTGGCTTTCAAGCCACCTTTGTTCCCATTGGCTATAACAGAAAGGAACCTATGGTCATTCTCTAAACATCTTGTTATTTGCCACAAAGTAATGGTTTTCTGTGGCAAAAGCTTCAGGCATCATAATAGGTTGTTTAGAGAGCTCAAAAGCAAATAGTCACTGAGAGAAAACTCATACACATATTAAAAGTAATCCCTTAAAAGGAAAAATAATGTATATGGGGAAACCAAATCCTTCTTAAACTCTTTATATACTGATATCTGATATGCCATATTAAAAGTGTCAACAGCACTATGACTTATAGCAGGGCCGTGGTCCAAATGTAGACCTTCAAAGAGTGGAGCATTTAGATGTTGCTTGACCCAACAGCTCTGAAATATTGCTAAGTTGACCGAATTTCACCAATATATATCAAAATTGCTCATAAATTGGGGCCTCACCGGACCCTTTACACGTATGATCCCCCTGCAACCGCAGTGTCTGCTTCCTCTCTAGTTTTGCCCCTGATTTTTATGGCCCCCTGGTCTACCCAAGGGCTCCATAGACTTCATTATACAACATCATAATTTGAGTATAATCTGGCCATGTTCAGTCATCAAATAATATTAAAATTATGTCATACAATGAAGGCTATGAAGCCCTTGCATAGACCCATGCCATCATGAGTAATCGTTGCCCAATACACATAATCAGTTGGATAGCACCAACTTACAGTATATTATAGTTACTATACTATTGTATCTGTAACTGTCTCCCACCACGCCGCTCGGTTCTACTCTTGATTGGCCTTAGTGGTACATGTGGAACAAATATATGCTTCCATCAAACTCTGGCTCATATTTAGGAAAGCTGTAAGGTTTCTGCCATATGACATCTGTACATAAAGACTGACAAAAAAAAACCCAGTAATGGAAGAAAATGTGATATTTTTCATATTTCACTAGGCCTTTAGGTGTTTTCTTTGAAGTGTTGAATTTGAAGGGCTAATGTCTTAATTAAACCATACAAATATTTCCACTGTGGAATTATGTATATTTGCAGATGCTGACAAGTCCTTCAGTTGAATAGATAAATATCTCAGACCATGCTAGTTAACTGCTACTTAAACAGCCCCGTGATTGCCGCATAGGATGCTCTGTGACTAATTTATTGAGCCTATGTGCCTATAGTTTCTTGTATTTCAATCTCTTGTTACAAAGTGCAGAGTGCACTGTAGGCTTATCCGATAAGCAAACACAATATACTTCCCAGTTCATTGGCCGGGGCGGATTTGTTAGTAAAACACTTAGGGGCTGAGAATGGTTTGGACGTGAAGGATTCTGAAATGAAGTGCAATCACATTTGTTATTGGTTTGAGTGCAGGACATATTAAATGCCACTAACCATGAAGACTATTTTCTTTTTCATTTGCACTGAAATGCTGATTAACATTAAAGTATCCATTAGGGCAATCAGCTCCTTGCTTCCATTTCTCAGGTTACAGATTTAAATGATTTGAAAAGCACAGTTAAATGCAGGTATTTATTTTAGCCAGCTCCAAGTACACATTAATAGAAAAAGACAGTCGCTTGTCCTGATCATTAGATTCCCATCATTATTCCAAACACTGTTGCTGCGGCTTTTGCAGACTATTTGACTATGCGCTCATTTCCCCACTGTTACGACTCTGTACAAACTATATTAGGAACATTCAGTCGGCACCTTTCCCACCCCTGGTCGCATTAGAATTTCCCCGTGCCATTATTTCCCTATCTGCGGCATGCATATTGTAAGCTTCGTTCCCAATTACATTCGCCATCCGCAATATCTCTGGCTTCTTATTGGGCTGCCAGCATCGCACATATTTTAATGACTTTATTCAAATAGAAATTTAGATTCATAAAATGGCTTCATTTGGTGAGAAAATCCCATTTGCTTTATCTGTAGACATGATCCCTTTCTCCTGATTTAAAGAAATGCATAATATTTTTTTTTTTGAAGTGTCTGTTTTACTTTTAATTAAACTATTATAACATGCGCATCTAAATGCAAATTTCCCTTACGCCGCCATGCTGCCCATGTCTGCATGCAGAGGAACGCTGCCCCCCTCTTTAAAACAAAGTAAAAATGATTTTAATCACGTCAGAGAAAAATGAATATTGAAACCTAAGGGCTTAATTAATTGCAATACAAGATCCAATGCTGTTGCCCATTCTTAAGCCATAATGCCTGTCTTTCTTTTAGATACAGAAAAGGCTTTGAAATCAAAGTAGTTGTACAGTGAGGCTGACTAATGCCCGCAGACATCCATTGTTCATTTTATAGTTGCCAACTTACAGCTCCGTTCCTTGTTGTAGACAATTAACTTAATTCAGATCATCCTGGTGTATTTTGCACAAAGAATATGCACCAAATCTGTAAATGCCAACTAAAATGCAATATAATTTTGATTCTTTGTTGTACCCCACTATTTATATGTACTGTATTTACTCAAGTATAAGCTTAGTTTTTCAGCACCCAAAATGTGCTGAAAAAGTCACCCTCGGCTTATACTCGAGTTGGTTTGCTGTCCCACATCTTTATGCCTAAATTGTCACTTTCTATCTATGCTCTACCCCCAGGCATCCTGACTCTGGCTGCAACTTTTTCACTTCCAGTTGCTTCATCTCCCTTCCTCACCTGTCTCATTCTGTACTAGACATTGCACTTTATATTCTATATAAACTATATATAGTTTTGAACTCTTTGTGCTTTATCTTGGTTGCTGATTGAGCTAAGGGGTTAGTACTCTTAAGGTATCATTGTTGATACCATATTGTTTTTGTTGACCCTCTTCTCCACTTACAGAGCTAGTTTACTGTTTTTCTTTGATATAAATATTGAAAAACATATACCCCACTGATGCCTCAATTAATGTTATTTTATTGGTATTTATTTTGATTATTGAAACTTAGCAGTAGCTGCTGCATTTCCCACTCGAGGCTTATACTCGAGTCAATAAGTTTTTCCAGTTTTCTTGGGTAAAATTAGGTACCTCGGTTTATATTCGGATCGGCTTATACTCGAGTATATACGGTATTTGTTGCCTTCCACATTAGCACACTTATTTTGTATGGTGTTCTTAGAGAGATTCTATCCTGAAGAAGAATGCTAGTATGCATAGGAAAATAAAATGCAGATCAAAGTGGTTTCAACAGACTATAAGAGAATATGATGTGTCCTAGATGCTTATGCCCAAGGTTCTTTCTCTGACTTCCCCAAGACACCATGCGGTAATTATAAGAGAAGGAACAAAGGATAAGGCCTAGAAAAACAATTTTAAACTAGCCTACACAACATGTTTTGAGCATCACTGGGTCCTTTGTTCCTACTCATATAATAACCACAAGGATTCTGAAATGCAATAATGTCTGACAGTAAAAAAATGAACTAATAAGCATATATGTAAAATACTGTATATCATAAGGGTTTGTTGTGCCTGTACTGCTGATGTTTTTAAAGGGATAGACAAAAAATAGGTGTTACAAACAAGAGATTACTAGCATCTCTTTACATATAGAGACTAATTTGCAAAGATAATATATACCAGGGCTGTTACTTATAGGAACCAATCAAAATTTAGTTCTGATCAGGCTCCTAAAAAGCAAAAATCTAAATGGTTGCTATGGTGTTCTTCAATAGTGAAATGAAGTAGCCATCTTTGCAATTACACCCCATAGTTTATTTTTATGTGTTTTTGGGTAGTCACGTCTAAACTCAACAGTATATGGATAGTTGTATTTGTTCATACAAATACCCAGTCCACAGTTTCCCAGTACCATAGATAATAGTCATGTGTAGGCCTATATGGAATCTGCAGAAGCTGAACTGGGGTGGGAGACAGTTCAGAATTCTAAAAGGACCTTTACTCTTCAGCAATATTATTGTCCTGACCCTTCTGGGAGGTTACATGATGTCCTGATCATTTAGTGATATCATCAGGTCAGGGTTATAAAAATGGAGGACAGTGTGGGGTTAGGAGGAAAAAGGGATATTAGGGTCAGGTTGCAGTTAGAACATTTGTATGACTAATAGCTAACCCTGTAATATGAATCCCTTAGATCAGTGCCACGCCAGCCTGTAAGGTCAAGTGCCGCTGAGGTCAGAATAAGTAGAGCATTCAGCAGCTGGAGATAAGAAAGGCGCATGGTGTGAGCATCAAATACTTCTTGACATGTCAAGGAAATTCACACTGTCATAATGTCCCCTCTACTGTCTAATATCATAATACAGAATGAAGGAGTAAAGGTCTAAAGCTGCCCACTTTTCATCACTGGGACAATATTCTGCACAGACTTTGTAAGGAATTGCATTTTATGGGCTGTAGTCTGTTCTCATTTCTTAGGTGCAGAAGAACCAAGTCTGCTGTTATTTATACACATACAGTATTACAGAATCCTCTATTACTGATTGCCCATCTTGCTCTAGCCTTGCTGGCTTTTTAAAAAATCTCTGTGTTGAATTGCTACTTATTGGACCAAATATATTTAATAAGTGAAATAAGAATGAATGCATTTGCGGAAGGATTAACCTTGGAATCTGTTCTCTTTACCAATTCTTATTTCATGGTCAGGCACATAGGATTAAGAAAGACTGAATGTCTATGGTACACCAATGACTATATCTGTTCTTCTTTCATTTTCACATACTTGAACATGTTGGTTTTCACTGACAATAAAGAGAAAATGCACCAAATGGGGATCCCTGTAGCAGATTAGAATATACCATTAATCACTGCCATGAACTGGGTGCTGTAAAGCTCTTGCCCTACTTTTCAAAACATAATTATATCATTTTAACACCCTTTGAGATGCAAATGTATGTCTCTAAAGTCCTTACAGATAAGGGACTACTTCGATATTTGGATGGGTTCTTAAAATAGGATAGAGATACATATCCCAGGGCTTGAATTTGTGGGTCCCCAAAGAAATCAATTAAGCATAACAATAAGCTAGTAGGAAAGGGGTAAAAAGAGTTGCATTATGTGTGAATGTGGATAGTGTGATGGCACCACATTTTCTTAATGACACTTCATTATGCAGCCAAAGATCAACTCAGCAAGCAGTAAGACATTTCAGTTCTACCTTCAGTAGCTTAGTAAATGGAATCTTTACATCCCACCATGATACATGTGTCACATTGTCCTCTGCAATGATACTGTGTGAATAATTCGATTCTAAGGTATGAAGTTAATGTAAGTAGACCAAAGTGCACCAAGACCAAAGGTTGTGTGGGCTTGAGAGTGTGGGCTTGAGAGTGTGGGCTTTGGTGGAAGCTGCAAGGAAGCTGTGTTTAGGAACTACAACTAGGCCTCCAGTAGCAGTGCAAAAAGGCATTAGAACCATAGTGTAGTAATGTTGTTATGCAGCACAACATTAGGGCACTGGAGTAATGGTGTTTGGCATGGCTATCAAAGAGTGATGACGTCAAGGCTCCAAAACAGGCTCCTTCAGCATCATGTTGCTAAGGAGCACAGGGAAGCCTTGCACCAGCAGACCACCCAACATTACTACCAGACCCCTCAAAGGTCTATTAATCCATAGCAACTTTTACATGATGAGTAAGAGTAAGAAAGGTGTGTAGAAAATGATGGTGTCAGGGAGACCTGGGCCCCAGTCTGTTTGAAAAAAGTACCCATCAACTATTTCCCAACATTTCTCTCTGGAAGGGCTTTTGCGAAGACTCAAAAATATAGTGTTTATTACACATGTAACATTATTTTATTATATTTACTGGGCACGAGGCTGCTTGAGAGAACCTGAGTACGGAGCAACACAATGCATCTCCTTAATTCTTCTGAAGTCCAGAACTTTAAACAGCCAAACATGCTCACTTACTGTTTTATTTCCAATCTACCAAACCCAAACTTGATAGCACTAAAAATAAGCAAAGTTGGGGCAATCTGGCCTATGATTAAGTGCGCATGCGCACGAAACGCGTTCTGTTTTTAATGGACCAATAAAGACCTGCTTTTAGCGAAACTTCTTTGTCCGAAGCGTTTGGAGTGCCGCTTTTTTAATCGATTGATTTTTCCCTCCAGCTACGGGTTCGGGGCCTTCGAGCACCCGGACCACTACGGGACCCTGGAGAGCGTATTTGATTTTGTTTAATCCATTTGGGCTTCTGGTCTTGTGCTGCATTTGTGTCAGGTTCAGGGGTTTATTCACCCGGACCTTGATGAATTATTTGGTATGAACCTTTATATATAACATTAGCCCTTGTGATTTTTCTATTACAGTGTTTTTCAACCTTTTTTGGGCCAAGGCACACTTGTTTCATGAAAAAAATCACGAGGCACACCACCATTAGAAAATGTTAAAAAATTTAACTCTGTGCCCAGCAGCAGTGCCCCCCTAGTACATTGGTGCCAAGAGCAGTGCCCCCCCCAGTACATTGGTGCCCAGCAGCAGTGCCCCCCTAGTACATTGGTGCCAAGAGCAGTGCCCCCCTAGTACATTGGTGCCCAGCAGCAGTGCCCCCCTAGTACATTGGTGCCAAGAGCAGTGCCCCCCTAGTACATTGGTGCCCAGCAGCAGTGCCCCCCTAGTACATTGGTGCCAAGAGCAGTGCCCCCCTAGTACATTGGTGCCCAGCAGCAGTGCCCCCCAGTACATTGGTGCCAAGAGCCAGCCCCCCTAGTACATTGGTGCCCAGCAGCAGTGCCCCCATAAGTCAGTGTGCCCCGTGGCCCCCCCTAATACATTGGTGCCCAGCAGCATTTTACTTCTGCTCTTCGGCGGCTTCTCTGGTGGCTTCAGCAGCATCTTCGTATCCCTCAGGCGCGCCGCCTCTTCACTTCTGCCTACACGCGACCGCACACAGGCCCTCTTATAACGTTGCGCCCCGTGCGTACTGACGTCACCCGTACACACGGGGCGCAACCAATGACAGGGCCCGGATTTTATTAAAGGGCTACTAAGAAAAACTGTAGCATCGCCGGGCCCCCTTTGAAAGTAAAAATTGCGGCCCTGCCTACGGCACACCAGTCAGCACACTAGTGTGCCGCGGAACAGCGGTTGAAAAACGCTGTTCTATTATATATGCACACTTGATAAATCGTGTGCTTTGATTGTGTGTTTTGGGGCAATCTGAATCACAAATCTGATTTGATCAATTATAATTGGTCGTCAAATGCAAATCAAAATGCAAATCGGAGAGGGTGAATTGGTCCAAAACAAACCAGAGTGCTGATTGCACATAAAACAGACGTGATTTTTATTTTTATTCTGAAATTCACAGTCTGGCCAGTAATAAGCTTGGTTACACATATCCGTACAGTTTTGGGATAAGCAGAAACCTGTCATCCAACAACATCATTCATTTGTGTTACTAGCACTACTCACCTGCGGTAGTCTCCATTTCGGTGTTAGAAGGGAGCATTTCTGTTTAACCCAGATGACTGCTGCTGGCCTCGGCTACAAAAATCCTTTCAATGATTCCTGTAGTGTTCTCTTTTGTTATGTAACACTTCTAGATTTAACTGACCTCTAGAATTCTCTCAGCTGCATTCCTATTAATTTTCACATTAACTCGCAAACTTTTGTTCCTATTCTTTAGGACTCTGCACTTCTTTGCACCTTAGTATATCTTAACTGATGTCAAACTACTTTCATTCAAACCATAAATGTAGTTTTTTTTTGTACTTATACTGCTAGATATTCAGGGCAAGGTCACTCTTTAGAAGTAGAATAATACAGTTGAGGTAGAATGAATCTTTTAATCTTATTCCTCCTATATTAGTGTTTGTAATCTTTTTCTGTTGTATTCTTCTGAATGTTACAACCACATGGCACAATAAAGACAGTATATAAAAGATTATGTCATTGTCAATAGCAGTGTCACTGCTGGACTGGAGTCCATTTGCGCCTTCTTAGCATGTGTATGAGGTATTGGTAGATCAATAAGTTTAGACAGTTTAGCTCAGATCAACTTGTTTGGGCCAAATGAGAGGTTTAGAGCTATTTGGCTAGCCATTTTAATCAATAATATAACCAATAGCCCATGTGTAGATATAGATTGTAAGCTCTACGGGGCAGGGACCTCCATCCTCTTGTGTCTTTGACTTTTAACTTGTTGCAACTGTACCCATCTTGTATTTATCTGTATTTATTGTTATATTTTGTATTTATCTATTATTATCTTAATAACCCCCTGTTTGTATTAATGTATTCTACTGTACAGCGCTGCGTACATAAGTAACACTTTATAAATAAAGATATACATACATACAAGTGTGATAAAGCAATAAAATATTTCCAGAAAGAAAACAAGATAAAACTTGTGCAAAAGGCAAACTTGTATTACAAAAAAAAATAACCTGATTTCTCTATATTCAAGTTTTTTTCCCCAAAGCAGGAAGCAGTAATTAAATATAGTGATGCCCGAAACGCATGTTTTCTTGATGCAGGCGTGTTTTTTTTCTTATGTGACCACAAATTTTCCGCACCAAAATTTAGCTGTTTCGCAAAAAAAATTGCTGATAGCGAAATGTGGAATTTTGCTGCAAATCTATGCCTGGTGAAAAAAATCATTAATTAAATATAAAAAGACAGCCAAGACATTGAATCTTGAATGCTGCCATTTCAGAAAACCATCAAATCCATATATTTGCCCTATCGTATTTGTATTGTCTTGAAATGTCTGCAGAGTTCCTTGGAATCTACCCACTATCCTAATAATTTTGCTCCCTATACATTACATTGAATTAAGTATTTTAAAAAAATGGCCATGGAGTGATGTTTGCAGGAATTATGTCAAATTTTGGCTGAATTATAACTAAGATAATAATTTAATATTAATTTGCTTAGCCACCAGATGGCTTAGAGGGCTCACCATGTTCAATCAAGTCACAACAATATTGATCACTGTCACACCTTTTTTACCTTTGATGGGTAAGGTGTGATTTATCTCTAAGCAATAAAGAGAAAGCCCATTGAACCATACAGTTTTAGGTGGTTGAAATACATTTGGAACTCCAGGGATGTGGAATAGGTTTGACTTGACTCTATATGCAAACCTTCTGTTCTACATTTACTATACGTTGCCATTAGGCCAAGGCTAAAACAATGACCCCAGTGACAATCTGAAGATGCCTTATAGTAACTGCTTGGGAAAAACACACATCGCACATAAATATATCACCGGTATCCACCGTGGGGCTTGGCAGCTCCATAAATCACAAGGCAGAGAGCAGTGTCAGCAAGTTCCCTATGACAGAAACTGCAGAAAACACCAGAGTAGAAGTAATCATAAATGGCTGGTGTCAAATGTTAGGTTCTCTGGTTGCCCATGAAGCTTACACTTACAATACAAAGTGCTTAGGGCACACTATCCAAGTAGTTTAGTGGAATTGGCAGGGTTGCCTGTATAGCTCAACATTCAGAATCTGTGTTCTAGATTAAATCTTTCGGACACCACAGTTTCTGCTTAATATTATTAAAGTTTAAGATTAAAGATAAATGCTTGTCTCTGATGGAAGAAAAAAAGTGATTTGATTTGGGGCTAGAAAGTATCTCCAAAGGACACTAGCTTATCCTCACATTAAAAATTAAAAGATCTTCTCGGTTCTCTAGAAATATGATAAATGGAGAGCAGCATAATCTAATATACCTCAACAGGATGTAATGTATCATTGCCCAGAAAATGTTGATTAAAGGATGGCCTCGGACCAAACCAAGCAGTGTTTTTATTCAGCTGAAAGCGTAGCATACTAATCCAGCTCAAAATACAGAGAGGGTCTGCTCTATCAATGCTTTAACCCTCTTGGCAAATGTTAAGTATGGGCTATTGTGATGCTAATCTTGGGTGACATATTAAAGTATTAGGTGCTAGTGGGGTTAATGAGCTAAGGAAGGATAAATCACATGAGTCCAAAAGTAATCGATCATACCATGACATACTAAGAAAACATTTTTAAAAGATTTTATCATGGAAAAAAATAAGCCTGAACTTTTTGATTTCTATTAGATATATATTTTAATGGCAAAAAAAAGACCCTAGTGGTGTTGAGTGAATTAACTGAATTTCCTGGGAAGAATTAAGGTAATTATGATCTACTTCATTGATCATGAAGATAAATGGCAAAAAAGACCCTGGTGGTTTTAAGTGGATTAACTGAATTTCCTGGGAAGAATTAAGATCATTATGATCAACTTCACTGATCATGAAGATGAGTGAGTAGGCTAGGGTGAAGAACTTTTTTGTGATTGGTCACATGAAAAGAGAAGGAAAGGAGTTAGGGTTAGAACATCAGTTTAGATCTACAGGAGGGAAACCTACATATATAGCATATTGACTTCTAATTGCTTCTGTTTATTTGAATGGAGAAAAGTCAAGGTTAACATGGTCTAGGTTGCACTAAATGTTCCCATGATAGTATCTTAGTGAACAGTTTTATAGGACTGAAGTTGGGATAGAGCCATCTATATCTAAGACTATAGGTTGTTCTGCTATTTGTCAAACGCAGGGTGGCATATCTTTAGCAATGTTGTTGGAGATGAACTGAACTTAGATTGCAAGCTCCACTGAGGCAGGGACTGATGTAAATGATGTATAATCTCTGTAAAGCACTGCAGAATATGGCGGTACTATATACACAACCTCAAATCAGGTGTAGAAACATCACCGGCATGCACTCAACGGACTCCAGGACAGCGGTTGTAAAACTTCAAAAAGGCTTTATTCAAGGATCCAGACCTACCGCGTTTCGTGTGTTGCCACACGTATTCATAGGTACAAAGTCAGTAATGAACTGATACAAGTTTAAAAAGCATGTGGAGATGACATCACTCCTGATGTCACTTCCTATTTTCCTTATTACATTTTAATAAAGTTTCTTTGAAAAAAACAATAAAAACAATAAGAACCAATGACTAAAGCAATGAATTACACAAATCTCATTTTTTCTATCCACCTTAGTGTTATCTTTAGGTTACATTATTTGTTCTCTACAGGAGGAAGAAAGAAAGCTTAAGTTTATAGTTCACCACTACATAAGTATATAAGTGAATAGGAACGACTGGGAGCATCCAGACAAAGTGAAGGGTACTATATACACAACAACAGTTAAATAAACAAATAATGTACATATAAATACTATAGAACTAACAGCTACTGCAAAAAATCATGCCACTTTCAAAGGCTCAAGAACAACAAGAACAACACCATGAACAATATTACATTGCAAAAAAGGACATTTTTTTCCCCATAATCTTTCTGCATCTTTTATTCCATGTACCACTTTTATTACAATCCCCCATAAGAGTTGTTGATTTTAATAAGAGCCTGCATGATTTTATTTGACAGAGTAGCAGAAATATAATTACTGAGCAAGAACAAATATAGCTAAGGTGCAGCAAATTAAATATGTAGCTGAAGATTACAACCCATAATAGTCTAAAATTTTATTCCTATTTTTATTACTGAGCTTAACTGCTGCTAAACAAAAGCTATTAATTGTTTCCTTTCAGCGAAGGGATTAAAAGGGTAATGCAATAAAAGTAGTAGTAAGTCTGCACAAGTTCTTGTTACCCATAGCAACCAGTCAACAGGTAGAATGTTATGCTATGGTTTACAAGTCTCATTGAAGTCTTCAGATGTCAGTAAATGGTGAGAGTGCTTCAATATTATCTGCAGGGCACATTCCTACCTAAACAATAGGACTGTACCAAGGCTGGGCCAAGTAGTATTGGTGCAAACAAACACCGTGCACACACACGACACACACAGCTACAGTAGGTCTGCATGCCAGCTGACCCAACATCACTTCCATTACCCACTGTGATTGGTTTGCATAGCACCCCTGCTGCTTAATCCCCTCTTCTGCTTTCCAGTCGCCTGCAGTCCCCATCGATGCACTTCCTCCCCACCAATCACGTGCCCCTTACAGTTGTGTCCCAGACATGTGCTTCTTTTGCCTACTTCTAGTTCTGGGAATGGACTGTACTAAAATACTTTCCTGGATGAGAGTTAAAATGTAGGTGCATCTAGAAAAAGGCTATGTTGGCTTAAATAAGAATTATTTCAATAAAATACACAAGAGTCATAAATATCCTGTAAATTATATCTTTATAAACGGAGTTTATCAGTTATAAACGGTGCTTAGTGATGTCATTTCTGTCACATGACTCACTGAAATGTGCGTATTATAATAAATAATGTAAAACCTGTTGTAAAATATGAGGATATTGGAAGTCACCTTGGAGTTCCATGACCTGTATAAAAGCACTCAGCTTCCGTCCTCGTGTCTTTACATGGTCATGAAACTCCTCGGTGGCTTATAATTTCCCTAAATTTTGCAACAGAAGGTACATAATTCACATTAATATAATACATAAATACCATAAATATCCCATGAATTATATCCTTATAAACAATGCTTAGTGATGACATTGCTTATAATTGGTGCTCAGCATTGTAATTTGAGTCACATGACTCACTAAAATGTGCATATTATAAAAAATAAGGCACAAGGATATTATGTCACCTTAGATCTGATCTGTATAAATGCACTTGGCCTTTGGCTTTATTATTCTTTGTATATCCAAAGGTCCTATGAAGAAATATAGTCTAAAAGTTAGAAACAGGCGCTGCTATGATTGTACTTGTGGATATGACAGCAATTTTATTAATGAGCGACACATTAATTACTCCCTGGCTCTGTGAAATCACTATTGATTCCCTGCTCAGAATGCAAATGCAGTGAATAAGCCTTTGGGATTTGTACTCCAGTAGAAGTGAAATCTTTAAGTATAGACCCGTGCAGAGCGCCTTTCCTCCCTGCTCTGCAAAATCCACCTCTATTGTGCAGTCCTGAGTTGGCTTTTGTCACTACAGGCCATGGAATCAAATACATTTCCCCCCATCTTAATTCCAATCTGGCCTGGGCTGCATCATGTAAATGATTTAAAATATGTTTGAAGTTATTTTTGGTGGCAGGTTCACTTTAATATTATCTAATAATTAAACCAACTGCGGCTTTCAGAATGATGTATGGCCAATTAAAATGGTAGCGTTGGATC
Organism: Xenopus tropicalis; assembly: GCF_000004195.4. NCBI lineage: Eukaryota > Metazoa > Chordata > Amphibia > Anura > Pipidae > Xenopus > Xenopus tropicalis. Next base: position 34,101,073 of record NC_030677.2, on the reverse strand, counting down.
ATGGTTATGTGATCATTTTACTGATTACTGCATGACCCTGAAGCTGATAATGCTTAGTACACTGATTAACAATTAATTGGACTGATTTAGTGCTGCCTTACAGAAGTTGCGGCACAAAGTAATTGTTTAAGTACTAATGGCTACTTAGCTCCTTGCAAAATAAGATTTGAGAGCAAATAAAGACCAACGTGTAGTTTATATGAAGCTATTTCCAGATCTTGCCAAACTACACAGCAAGCTAAGGAACCCCTGGAATCTGTTTATTAGCTATATACAGTATTTAGTATAAAAGGGATGTCTAACCTTATACTATGGGGTTGTTTCATACCCAGCATTTCTTTTCCATGTGAATAATAAATGCTTGGATCACTTTGGTTTTCTAATCTGGCTACATGGACACAGTTTCATTGTAGCCTATGAATTACTTGTATGTATGTATAACTTTATTTATAAAGCGCTACTTATGTACGCAGCGCTGTACAGTAGAATACATTAATACAGACAGGGGGTTATTAAGATAATAATAGATAAATACAAAGTATAACAATAAATACAAATAAATACAAGATACAGTTGCAATAAGTTAAGAGTCAAAGACACAAGAGGATGGAGGTCCCTGCCCCATAGAGCTTACAATCTATATGGGAGAGAAACTTACAGACACAAATAGGCTGATTTATATCATCCAAGGAAAAAGGGTCTGACATCTCTGAGTGCATTTATGGGTTCATGCTAAGCCACCAGGGGCTGGAAACAGCAACTATTATGATCCAAGTTAATTTAGACTTTCAGTTCTTATAAGATATAAATCGAATTTAGTTGAGTCTTTACTATGTACATTGATGACTATGGATATTTACTTTGTAAATAGGTTTGTAAGCACTATTCCCTTTTTTTTATTAATCCCACTCCCTCTGCTCATTCATATTCAGTATAGAGAGATCACTAAGGGGTGCGGTGTTCCTCTAAACTTCAATTTGTTTCCTTCCTTTTTCCATGGGGCCTTGAGACCTCAGGGGTCAGGAACAGTTGTGGCCTCTACATAGGAAGTGTCGGACTGGGGTACCTGGAGCCCAATGGGGCTGGTCCCCCAACACAAACTTTTCCAGTCGCTACCATCTTCCACCATCCCTGATTGAACGGATATGTGCCAAAGGTTCTTGGCAGGAACCCGGCAGAGGGTCTGGTATGGCAAGGCCACCATGGCTGGCATCCATGGGTTTTTTTCCTAGTGTCCTGCCCAGTCCAACCCTGCTCTTAGGTCTGCATAGATGAGGGACACTGGGTCCAATTGCTCATTTTGTGTTCTGTGTAACCAGAAGCCAAATAACCTACCAGTATTTGTTGGACAAAGCAGAAAGCTAGGAGTCATAGTCTGATGACATTTGAAGCCCTGTATATAAATAAAGAGAGCCTTGCTTGTGACAGAACATGTTTTCTGTTCAGAGTCTGATTTTGTTGCCAATTCAATCATGAATAGACAGCAACCATTTCCTCTAAATAGCATTAACAGGCAAAACCGTTCTGCATTAGCGTTACCTTGTCAGAACTGGAACAGATCTGTTCATTGCTTTGTTTTGTACCGTTCTATAGCTTTGCTTGTATAAACAATTACACCGCGTTCTCGCTTATCTTGCAGAGTACATCTAAATATCTGCTTCCATGGAAATCCTAATGAACTACAGAACAAGTGGTAACATATGCATCACCAAAATGAAATATATTTATATTATATATCTGGAAGAATATATATACGATATACAGTATATATATATATATATATATATATATATATACTGTATATATGAAAAAGAACATTTATACATAAACATAAAATTCACCCTTGTGTCAAGCTTTATTATTGTTTACTTCTCTCTGGTCTTTTAAATGCCCACACATTCAGTTCACTTTATAGAAGCGTTTACCCTTCCAGAATTTGGGTTGTTGTGAGGAAAAAAGAGGCACTAAGACTGCAAGATGCTGAGTATTGTGCAGCCATGATGATGTCAGAGATAGTACAGAGATCAGTGCATACAATATTATTGTGTATATAATTATGGTGGAATAAACCATTTTACTTACATTTTATTGGCAGATGATATGCCCATGAAGGTTCTCATTTACATTTAAAGGAGAACTAAAACTTAACTAAAGAAGTAGGCTACAAATGTTCTACAATATGTTTTGGGTTTCTGTACCAGCCCAAGGCACCCACAGCCCTTTAGCCGGGAAGATCTGTGCCCCCAAAGATGCCCCAGTAGCCCCCCATCTTCTTTTCTGCTGATTCACTGCACATGCTCTGTGCTGCTATCACTACTGTATATATAGAATATAAATGTCACACTATACTGTATATATAGACTATAAATGTCACACTATACTGTATATATAGAATATAAATGTCTCACTATACTGTATATATAGAATATAAATGTCACACTATACTGTATATATAGAATATAAATGTCACACTATACTGTATATATAGAATATAAATGTCACACTATACTGTATATATTGAATATAAATGTCTCACTATACTGTATATATAGAATATAAATGTCTCACTATACTGTATATATAGAATATAAATGTCACACTATACTGTATATATAGAATATAAATGTCTCACTATACTGTATATATAGAATATAAATGTCACACTATACTGTATATATAGAATATAAATGTCTCACTATTCTGTATATATAGAATATAAATGTCACACTATACTGTATATATAGACTATAAATGTCACACTATACTGTATATATAGACTATAAATGTCACACTATACTGTATATATAGACTATAAATGGCACACTATACTGTATATATAGAATATAAATGGCACACTATACTGTATCTATAGAATATAAATGTCTCACTATACTGTATATATAGAATATATATGTCACACTATACTGTATATATAGACTATAAATGGCACACTATACTGTATATATAGACTATAAATGTCACACTATACTGTATATATAGAATATAAATGTCACACTATACAGTATATATAGAATATAAATGTCACACTATACTGTATATATAGAATATAAATGTCACTATACTGTATATATAGAATATAAATGTCACAATATAAGGATAATTAGTAATTAATGCAGATAATTACTACATGGCAACTCAGAAACCAGTGCAGTTAGCATTAGAATTTAATAATCAGCCCTGTAGCATCATCAGTTTATATGACAGACAAACCTCATTTCCCACTTGATATTTTGCGATGACCCCTAAGCTTAGCTTCTCACCAGCTGCTCAGAGCCCACTGAGCATGTGAGTGTCACTGACATTTTTCAAGATTGGGACAAGTTTGAAATCCTAGATCATGGCTGCTATTGCGATGGGCGAAATAATTCGCCAGACATGGATATGCGTGAATTTCTACGTTTCTCCATTGGCGTTTTTTTTGTCAAACCGGCAACGTTCTTTTGACTTGCACGCCATTTTTCTGACAAAAAATTGTCCGTGCGTCAAAAAAATTATGGCACTCAATGACGATGGCGAAACGGGACAGCTTCACTCATCTCTAATGATACGACTTTAAGCTGGTGCAGTAAGTTCATTATATAAAATATGGAATTTTTAGCCATATTCATTTTTAGGATTCAGGTCTCATTTCAAATATTCTTACCTGTCTCTGATAACTCAGCATGATCAATTCAATTAAAGTTACCATTACCAAAAATTAGAGTGCTTCCATATCAAACCCCATGCTTTGCTGTGTCCTGCACCAAATGTAAATTGCTTTGCACAATTCCCAGCAGACATTTCAGCTGCTTTTTACTTGCGCGCCTTCCCATGATAGCCTTCTCATTGTTGTTAAGATTCCCCTGCCTGTATTATAATGTTTGCCTGAGAATTGCATCATACATTGCTTTATTGGGCACTAAATACATATTGATCGGAACATAACGTAGAATGTTTATTGTAAAAGGCTTAAAACTGCCATGTGACTTAACTTCCAGAACATTATGTTAAGCATCAAAGTACACTTAAAGGGAAAGTTTCCCTCTAGGCTGCACAATAGTTTCTCTTAAACAGACAGTTGACGGTTGTGTAGGCTTCCAGATATGAACACAGCAGCTGCATTACGTTACTACAAAAATACATATGAATGTGAACTCCCATATTACTTGTCTTGGAAAATGCAATCCAAATTGATGTCAGTTGAACAGTGGTGAGCCGCCATTTTTGATAGGACCCAATTGACTCCTCCCATTGCATGTGACCACCAATGGTCCCATCCCAACTATTCTGTAGGTCTGCAGAGTATTGTAAAGTATTAAGTGCTACTAAAATGTATAGACATCTAAACACTGCCGTATTATATTTAGAGATTTGACACCAGTTAAAACCTAGATAAGTTTAATGAACATGTAAACCCATGTAAAGTTGCGCACATTTTCCTAACCAAAATGGCACCATTTCTATATTAATATATCCCCTCTGTTCAACAGTACCATCACATTTTCTTAAAACAAATAGCTTTAACCTGTTGGCCATTTTCCCACTGACACATCATTAGTGACAAAAATAGGAGCAGAAAACTAGAGCAGAGTATCTATGGGAACCAGCAATGCCATCTCTTTATTGGTGGCTAGATTGGAGGGGGCGTGTTTAGTAAGCTGAGCTTTGGACTTTAGGTAAGTATGCAGTCCTCTTTGTTAGTTGAGTAAAAGAAGCATGCTGAGAGCCAACCCACGCATATATTTGTATATATTAATATAGAACGAGGGATGATTTGGTGCAAACGAGGATTAATCATTACTATCTTTTATTCACACTAAAGGCATGGCATTTCCTTCTAACAGGGGGGGGGGAGAATATATTATCTTGAACAAATCCAAAGAACCAAAATATACAAACACCAAAATAGCAAGAAGACAAATTCAGAAGATTTGGACAATAATCATCCAGGCTTTTTAGAAAGAATAGGAACGGGGGAGGCAAAAGCTGAGCGCACTCATTTGCTTCATTTTCAACCATACCGAAGTAATTTGATGATTTAATAACAACAATCCACTTCCCGCCATGAGGAACAAATGTAGGAAAGAGACAGCTAGTATGTGCCGTGACACAGCATTTGTACAGAAGTACTCTCTTCTGCCTCAGTACACAGCCAGCATTGGCATCGACTTGCCCGTCCCAGACTATATATTGGTGCAACGTGGTATCCAGATATAGATATCCAATTTAATGTCAATAACAGCAAAGGATACAAATAGGCAAACAAGGCACATTATGCCCCCGAAGTGTGAGCTTTATCTTCCCTTAATAACAGCACTGCTGGGTGCATCTTCAGGCTCTCTCATTTTATTCTTCTTCAGCAACTCGCATGCAGAATCTTAGCATTTTCCTCTCGGCCTTTAGTTTCGTCCTGGATATCCTTCCAACATCTCTCTAGATGCAGGAATGGTTTTTTAAAATTATAGTCATATTGATCCACTTTTTCTGCCACAGAGTTACTAGGTCTGATAGGTATTTGCTAAGAAAACCGCATCTTGCTAGGAAATGTATTCCAAGTTCAAGAGAGCCGAAGCCAAGGTTGTTATTTCATATAAATGCTAAGTGACATTATAGACTGCATGGCATTTGCGCTGTCTGCTTGATATACAGTCTGCATGCAGTGTTCTTTTCTTAATTTTCCCTCCAGCTACCAGCAGTAGTTAAAGCAGCCCGCTTCATTACCCCATACCAAGGTAATCTATCTATCTATCTATATCATATCATATACTGTAGAAAATTCTCAGTTTTGAAAGGGGTGGAGTATTCTGTAAAGGGTGGGGTTTGGATGGGCCAGGGCCAGAGTTTGGTTGGATCAGGTGGGACTGGGCAGATCAGGGGCATGGTCATGCAGGCTTATGGGGTCCCAATATTCCTGATGGCAACCCTGTCTCTAATGAGTTATTTAAATGCACTGCACATTCTGAGCTCATCATCTTTCTGAAGACTTGATTTAAGTGAATTAATTTGTGGGAGGATACTTGCAAATATTCATTAGGGCTTAATTACCTTTGATGAAAGCTTTCATCTATACACTGCCTTTACATATAACCAACATTCTGTTCAAAACTGAACAGTTTTTAAATGCGGCACAAGCAGACCTTAATAAAATTAGAACCAGTGAAAAACTATTCAGTGGGTGCCAAAGGTACAACATACAGCATTTATATAACGTATATTCTTTCAGTTAAGTGCATATGTAGATATATATAATAATATCCAGTGTTTTGTGAGTATTCTTCTTCCATGTGGCTTCATGGGTAGATAACATGTTGAACTTCCCAAAGGCAGACCAAGATCCTGATAACCTTATAGCAACTTGTTGACTACACATGAAGCCACATGGTAGAAGAAGATCTTGATAACCTTATAGCAATGATCCCCATTCCTTTCTACTTCCTACCAATGCCTCTATTTGGGATGTTCAACTTGTTTACTACACATGAAGCCACATGGTAGAGGTACAATCAAAAACAATAACAGAGGAGAGATGTACATCCTACCAAGGCAATGTTAAGACTACACATGAAGCTACTTGGATATAGAACACCCTAAAACTCTTGTAGTTATAATCTTTGCTCTCTTCTACTTGAGCTTCCTTACTCCAGAATATTTCCAAATACCCTATTCTCACAGCTAAAAACTATTTTCTACTGGAATTGCTAATATCTCTATGTACTGTTCTGTTTTTTTGTCTTTTACTGCTCAAAGGATCACTGTTCTCTTACATGTTCCAGCAGACTTAGTGAAGGCCAGTACCTATGCTGGGAGAATTTGCTGTTGCATGTAATGAGGAAGGTTGTGACCAGTCAGCATAAGAGACAATCAGAGCTTAGAATAGGCTAAAAGTACAAGCTGAGCAAATAATACCTTCATAGAAGCTGGAGGGAGTCAAGAGGAAAATAATTTCAGCTCTCAGTGTTTCCATTAGACAAACACAAAGAGAAAATAAAAAATAAAAGATTAGTGACCATTTGATTATACTGCCAGTTTTGTGGAACAGGACTCCCTTCCCTGTACTGTCTATTGTATTGTACTGCATCTGTAATAAAGTCTCAGAAAGAAAAGTACTATTGCTATCCAGATTTGTGCTTGGATGGTATTACATAAATACATCTATACTATGATATGTGGTATTATGAATGCCTGTCTCTGACATAAAAGATTTTATCAATATCATTTTAGTTTTATATGGTATATTGCCCTACTGATATACAATACAATATAAAGGATAGGAAAAGCCAGCTCAAAGTTAGTGACCAGTATAAGGGCATGTAACCTGTGGCCTTTTGCCTTTAGACTGATGACACATTCTTCTGACTTAAACTGGCCATTAAAAGGCAGATTTAGTGCTTCCAGACAGAATCAGAAGCTTATCCAGTTGTGTCTTGACCCTTTACAATGGCCCCACCAACAGATATCTGGTGAAAATATTCCAGCTATCTATCAAACAGGTATGAAAAACTTCTTGGGGTGAAGGCCACATCAGAATGTTGATGCAGTTCTTCCCCAACAGACCTCTATAGGGTTCTGTTAAGATCAGCCCAATTTGGCCTAGGTTACCAAATTGGGCAATGATCTGCTTATCTGGCAACCTTGCCAAACCAAGGGCTCTTTATGGGTATGGCCGCCTTATACTAATGTACTTACTATTCTATGTGCCATCTCAGTAATGAACAACTGCCTCAGTTCAGTTCAGTTCTAGATTTTATTGTAGGCTCAAACCAAGAAGCCTCATTAAAATAAATCTCATTAAATTGATTGTGGACCAACATTTTATATAAGAATGGTATAATCTCAAGAAACTATAAATCAATAAGACATACTTTAGAGCTTTGAATATGTACAGTCTTTCACCATTCCACAACAGCCTGGTGAAGTAGATAATTAGGACTGCAGCTATTCATAGATATACAAATGCGATGCATTAATTAAATAGACAGATATACATTTGATTGTTGTTGATTATCATCATCCATGCAAATCTGTAAAAAGTTCAAACTTTTGGGTGTGTGTATTCTGACACCTTTCCCTCACAGATCCCTGAAAGAATCTGCTATTAATAACTGTGTGTTAGCAAAGGGCAGAACTGAAAAATTATGCATTCAGTATTTCTCATTTATACATGCTCATTAGCTCTTTTTTAACAAAGGCTTTCAAGGTTTTTCATAAGATGTCAAAGGTGCAAGAAGGATATCCACAGAGGCTTGAGTGAAGGAGATTTCACCATCAGCATTGCAAGAGTAATTTTTTTTTTACTGTGTGGCAGGCAGGTTAGAAACTCCCCTTTAAAGAAAAGTGTTAATGTGGTATTTATGGGGTTCAAAAATTGGTTGGGTTGCTTTTAAAAAAGAGAGTTAACTATGAATGAGTAAAAAAATATGTAGTATTTAATTGCTGTCCACACAGCGTAGGTGGATTTTCACGGTGAGGGCAGTGAGGTTGGGGAATGCCCTTCCTAGTGATGTGGTAATGGCAGATTCTGTTAATGCCTATAACAGGGGCCTGGATGAGTTGTTGAACAAGCACAGTATCCAAGGCTATTGTGATACTAATATCTACAGTTAGTATTAGTGGTTGTATATATAGTTTATATATGTGATAGTATAAATTGGTAAGTATAGGTTGTATGTGCTGGGTTTACTTGGAAGGGTTGAATATGATGGACTCTGGTCTCTTTTCAACCCTATGTAACTATGTTTGTCCAATTGCCATTTTTGGATTAAGCCTGCTGAATTGGCATCTGGCCTGTAAGGAAGTTGCCCCTGATTCAACTTGTGTGTGCCAGAACAGGACCTGCTGATTATAACTTGGACCAACTGCTCAAGATTGTGAGTGCCATATCCTATATCGAAACATCCCATTATGAAGCACCAGATGCCATCTTTATTCTCTTAAGCCAGTAAAACTATTTGCACTTTGGCATTAATCAGTATGCAGCTATAATATATTTTCTCTATAACTATTAGTCCCCAGGCAGGTTGGGACTTTGTAATCAAATTTTATGCCCTTGAGCCAATAAAACATTTTTTGCTTTGGCATTAAGCAGTGTGTGTCTGTAATGTATTTACTATACCTTGGACCAGGCAAGAACATATTACCATTATAATGTTTTTTTTTTTAATCATATACAAGGATGCCCAGCACTCCATGCAAAGTGCCTGCAGACTGTGAAAAATCAGGTTTTTAATAGCAAAACCCAACTTCTTTGTGGGTTTTCTGTGGGTACGTGACCCAATGCAGGACTGTGTTTTGCAAAAGGTAAACTCTAAACTAAGTTATGTGTGCTTCCCAATAATAAGTTACAAAATTTGTAATGCTTTGTTAAATATAAACAATATTACTCATTTTTTGTAATTAATAATTAATTAGAAATGATACTAATGTCAAAAAAATATATTCACCTACAAAGATTGGTTCAGTATTTGATTTTCCTTATATCCAACAAAAACTTTGCAGGCCTACGTACAAAAACTCTCCATAATATATAGATTTTTGTTGAGATTGTTAAGGAGAGGATATGATTTCCTCTTGTTTTCATATCATCAAACAAATCAATGCTAGGAGCATAACTGTTAAGCTGTGTTATTTGTAAAAAGCGAAAAAGCAATATTGCCTGTGCTGCTGTGGGAACTTGTTATTTCATAAACTGGAAAGAAAGAATCAACGACCATTGTCATCTGATTGTAGCCTTTCATACAGGAACATTAGCAGAAAGGGAAGGAACCATGCATCAATGTAGTTTTGAATTATTGATATGTTCTTCTTTTCACTGAGCAATACAATATATCTAAACACAGCCTACCATAACAATGAAAGTAAACAAACAATATTTGTACCTAAAAGGGGAAATCTGCCGAACAAGTATAAGGGTCATGGCGCAGATAATGTAAATTCACTGTAAAGTCCAAGCTGCTATCTTGTGCACCCTTGTCCTCCATCTTTTTAACTCTCCAAGTGACACAAAAACCATACCAAACATGGGAAATGGCCACAGCTTTATTTAACTGTTTACAAATTGTTTTCAAATTTGCTTGCCAAACTAGATAACCCATAATGAGCTAGCTGCTGTGACAGCCACTGTCCACAGGATGAGAAAGTAGTGCAGACAACCAGAACCCACATCTCCTGGGATCCAGACCTGCAGAAACATCAATAAACTACACATGACTGATCACTATTGAAACCAGGCTGGCAAGCATTCCACAATGTCTCCACTTCAGTGTGTAACAAAATCCTTACTGCCTCCAGTTTTTCTTATGGGGTACAGTATGTGGCAGAATTTTGCTCCCATGTCCTTATTCGTTCCACTGCTACACATATCTTGCAAAATAGTGTTTTGGAGTTGAAGAGCACCCAAATCTCTACAAAATATTGGATTCAATAAAAGGCTGGCTGCAACAGAGCTGCTAAAACCAGGGCTTCTACTTCAACTAAAAATGTTTTGTACATAACAAAAAGAAATACTAAGTCAGGTCAAATTATTCATTTTTATTTACAGTATTTTCATTTCGCCCCTTTCTCTGCACATTCACAAAACCTTTTTGTTGTATCAGTTGTATCAGAACATTCTTTTAGCCTTTTATATTTCATTTACGCTGTTACAAATGATTGTTACCTGATACACACACATATACGTAGCTCAATAGAATGTTGACATTTTATAAATGAGATACAATATACAATATGGAGCTATGCATTGTTTATGCAGTACAGTTTTTGTGAAAGCAAAATGAATACAGTATCACTGTCTGTTACAGAGCATTTCTGTACATTAATGATTAGTATAAGCTGCTTGCTTTATACTATTATAAGCTAGAGCAGCACCTTTATTTCTCAGTCTATTTATCCCTTCTGTGAAGGCAAATTGTGTGTGTCCTCTTTGCCCTTTTATCCTTTTAGATGTGCAGTTATTGATGTGAATGACAGATTGCAATGTATCAACATAAAAAAAGGGTGACACATTTGTAAGAAAAAAATTGGAAGCAATTTCAGCACTGGAATAAAATATGAGGGCAGGATACCCCCAAAAAATGAGTGAAAGCGAGGAAAGTGTTCCTATAGAGCCGGTTGTCTCACTGGGAAGTGCAGATATCAGTCTGATAAAGTAACAATGAGGGATGGAATGACTACAATACTGATTTAATAATAAAGCTGGGTGATACTACAAACAGGTATGTATTGCAGCAGCCAAGAAATGTTAGTGGCCCAGGTTTGAAAAATAGCTTTGCTGGTTTGGTCTAGTTTTAGTTTCTATAAAATTAGATACATTGAAAAATAGCTGAATAGCCCTGGTTTGCAAATAATGCTACCAATTATTTGAATAGTGTAAAAGGGTCACTAGCATAGTAGTACCCTCATTTTCTGTAAATTACTCTCTTTGTGTAAGCGATGATAAATAATATATGGCGTCTGGGCTAAAAATGACTTTAAAGGATCTTTAAAAATTACACATTTATTGGAATTTCCCATATAGCCTGTTGGTCTGATCAAATAAGTGGTAGGCCCTTGTCTAAAAGTTTTTTAGCCAATCAGACATTACAAAGGAACAGATACTGCAGTCCCCTGCCAGGTCCTCCTATCTACTGATCAGCTGGTCTCCTACAGTGCAAAATGCTATCAGTCACAGTTCTACACCATCAAAGTTATATGCCTTCTGTGTTTAGAGGTGTATAATACAATAGAAAATACTTGTTCTTGTCAGTGTATGCCTCACTTTATTAATCTACACAGCGGCCATATAGAGATCTAAGGCCCAAATCAGTGTATACAGTTAGTTTGACCAATGATGTTTAGGAAGACACAATATGGAGCATGGAAATCCCAGACAGAAGCAATAGCCGCATAAGGGGAGAGGAAGGGCCTGTTAAACTGACAAATATTGATATAAAAAAGCACTTTCACGATCACATCAAAACCACAACAAGACACAGCTCAGTATGAAATAAGAATTGTTGTATCAGAAGCATGAACAAGCATATCTTTTAATATACATGTATTTATTTTTTTTAAATTATCAGCCTTTCCCCTTGACCTTGAAATCTATCCAAGGGAACCGCTGCCCTGGAATTGATGGATGTGAATGAATACACATTAGAGCTTATAAACCTGTTTGGGAAGACGTTTCAATCCATTCGGAAAGCAAGCCAATAATGCCATTCATGATTCATATGTCCATAAGAATTTGAGTGACAGAAAGGCTGGGTGAAAGCTATGTGACAGCAGGACTTTGTAAAATGCAGCTTAGACATGCGAATGTACTGTGGTGTATTCTTCCACTGTTTCTCAGCTGCCTACAAATAATATGGTCTGTACAGATGAATATTTAATGCAGTATGCTTAAGTGAACAACTTAGTGAACAGCTTGCCACAGCACTAGCTCTGGAATTCTGAACTTTGATTCCTGTTTCTTTTGTTTATGTTGATTCATTTGATTATGAGAAGCAATCAGAAGTGTAACTAAAAGGGAATGCATTAGAAGAGGTTTATGGGGGCTCATGCGAGACGCCTCGAGCAACCAAACTGCCCTTTATCAAATGTGTAATCAGAAAAATCGTTTTCTTTGATAAATAATTGATCTCTAGCCTGCTACCCTCCAGTTAGTGTTGAAAAACACATTGTGTACACGCTATATTTGAATGATTTATTGATGGCACAAGTGAATATTATTATCTTTTATTTATATAGCACATTCTATTGGCTGATATTGATATTATACATCATTCACTGCCCCAGTGGAGCTTATTGTCTAAGGTCCCTATAATACTTTATGGTCAGGAGTATCTGGAGGCAACCCACCCAGGTATGGGGAGAAAACATACAAACCTCATGTATGTAATATAAGGGTAAGCTTCCATTTTAAAGTTATATATCAACAAACAAAACCATATGAATGCTCATTCTCTTTGAAAGAACTTTCTAAGAAAATTCAAGTTTTCAATAAATCTGATACTAATGAATATTTGTAGAGAACTTTTAAAATCATACATGAGTTAATCATGATTTGTGAAACTAAACTCTTTCCTTTGCTGCTGAATCTGTTAAGGTTATTGGGAGGAGCAAATATACTTTTGCATTAGTGTTATAGCCAAGTCAGTGCTACAGTATACTCCTCCCCTAAGCCAGAAGAGTCCAACATATCGGTTATTGATTGCTTTATATGTTACTCTGTATGTCCAATGTATGTAACCCACTTATTGTACAGCGCTGCGGGATATGTTGGCGCTTTATAAATAAATGTTAATAATAATAATAATAATAATAATAATAATGGGAGCTTTAATAATGAATGTTAAACTTGGTGGAACCCAAGGTAGTCAGCCAGCAGTTGTTGGTCATAGAAATTGGGTAGAGCCCCTGCAAGTACCAGTCTTCACCAATGTCCTTTGGAGGCCCCAAAACTTTCTACTGTGATACAAAAAGAACCTACTAACTTCAATCAACTAACTACAAATGGTCAGGATGGGCAGTTAGGAGTATAAAAAGTTAACAGACAAAAGTCAAAAGCAAAGAGTGTCATCATTATCACTTATTTTTATAGTGTCAGCATATAATGCAGTGCTTTTCATTAATTTATAACAAAGGAAGGTCTTACAATAATGTAACAAACAAGAGTTACAGAATAAAAATGGCATCAGAGGGCCCTGCTCACAAGGGCATTGAGTACAAGATTAATGGGCTTTGGTCAGAACTAAAAACAGAAGCCAGCTTAAGCAAGAAGACAGCAGGAAGTGGGGAACTGAAAAGCACAGGGGTTCCAAATGACATGGAAATGACACATCAGTATCATATGTCAAAAGGAGAGAGAATTAATCATTGTAGGTCCTCTGAGTAGGTGGCCACTTTAGGAGGGACATGCATGCCTATGCCGAGGAGAAAAGAAACGTACCTGGGGACCTGAGTGGCACAAAGTAGGGATAAATGGTGATCTCCCAGTGAGTATAACACCTGGGGCATGTCAGTATCACTTTAAGCAACAATCATGGCTATTAAAGAAGGAATGTAAACCTGTCAAGTTATCCTATGACATCATGAAATTTTACAAAGGAAAGATGTTTAAACGTAGATTCAATTTCAAAATGAAAAGATGCTCTAGATATTCTATTTCCCTTTTAGATATAAGGCCTGGAGTCACCTAAGGACAAGGATTCTCTGACTTTAGAAACCCAAAAACACAACAATCAATCTACATAACTGCTCTCGTAAGTGTAATATCTCTTACATCCATTCTTTGGCAGAACTATAGGTGAAAACAAACGAAGCCACACAATCTTGTCATTTCCCTTCCAAATAATTGATAGATGCTTTTAACAACACTAAATGTGAATTATAATTAGATAGAAAAACATAATTACTTGAGTGCCATTCAAGAATTCCTTGAGTGCTGTTGTCAGTAAATAAGGCATTATTTAGCATTGCACGGGGTGATTGCAGCCTACTCCACGCATTAAATATCCGACGCTGCACCAGCTTTTTAGATTCTCATTTGCAATTTATCTTTTATTTGGGGGGGGGGGGTTGAACATGGCACAAATTTAAACATTTGGCTGGTGACAGAAGCATAAATATCTAAAATTAGCATGGGCATAATCGTTCAGGCATTGCAAGGCACCATTTATATAAACATACAGTATATAGTTTTGTGTTCTGCGCTCGATAATGGAACTCGGGCAGTCAGCTCTAATTATGATGAAATGTAAACTTAATTGTTCTTTATTGCTGTTATAATTTTCAGACCCTTTATCTTTCTCTTCCAGTATAAGTTTCCAAATGCAGAATGCTTGCATCATCCTTGCCAGAAAAAGCCAGTAAACAAAAATAATAAATGTAGAACACACCAGCAATATTCCAATATGTATACGGTACATGCATGCAATTTAACAGTTTATTCCATGGGAAAATCATTTTAACCAGGGATCCCCAACCTTTTAAACCCATGAGCCACATTCGAAATGGAAATGAGTTGGGGAGCAAGACAAGCATAAAACAAGTTTTAAAAAGAGCTATGATTGGTTATTTGGACTGGCAGCCTACAGAAGACTCTTTCTGGCATTAAACTGGGTTTTTATGCAACCAAAACTTGCCTCCAGCCACAAATTCAAAAATAAGCACCTGCTTTGAGGCCACTGGGAGCAACATCCAAGGGATTGGTGAGCAACATGTTGCTCTCGAGCCACTGGTTGGGGATCACTGATTTTAACAGTCCCAAAAGGACCCAGTCATAATAAAACAGACGTTGGGCTAAAAAAGATTCCAAAAGTTTCATTATTTATGAATCGAATGTGCAAAAATGATGGTGACATTAGAAATAAATAGTAATCTCCTAGCCATGAACAGGTTTCCGTTGTGAATATTCTGGAATGTTCTACCTCAGTAAACTTGAAAAGCCAATATGGTTTATCAGTTTGGCAATCTATATAACAAGTTGAAAAATCCACACCTTATTACCTGTGTTACCAGTAAATGAGCCAAAACAAGACACCCAGATACATGGTAAAGGGTAATGCACCATTCTATGTATATTAAACTAATAAAGATCCAGTACAAAGCTTACTGTACAATTATACAATAAATAAGCTTCACAAAGGACTGCATATTGTCCCACAACCTGTAAAAGACTGTCCAAAATGTTTTATCACTAGTAGTCATGATGAAATTTTTCACCAGGCATGGATTTGCTGCGAAATTTCGCATTTCACCATTGGCACATTTTTTCTTTTATTCAGTGTAATATTTTATTTAAAAAAAAAATAGCTATGTTTATTAAAGCAGCAACAGATTTCACACCTATTATTAATGCCTTCAGTTAGTTAAACTAGAGTTACTGAGCTCTGTATAAACCACCTTCCTCCTCCCACTATTTATTGTGATTGTCAGTTATGCAGGGGGATTATCTTTGCACTAAGAACCAAACGGAGTAGCTTCTGTTTTTCTGTTTAGCCCAAGCCATATTATAAAATGAAGATACATTTTGTAATATCCTTTCCCCTAAGGGCTCTGGCACACGGGGAGATTAGTCGCCCGCGGCAAAACTCCCTGTTCGCGGGCGACTAATCTCCCCGAGTTGCCTTCCCCCTGCCATCCCACCAGCGAACATGTAAGTCATTCAACAAGATAATATTTAGACATGAATACAATAAACTTTTTAAACAGGTGCAGCCTAGCTCCCCCCCCAAAAAAAAAATGTTTGCAAGGCTTAAGTTTGCCCACATCTAGTACCCCATAGCAAACAGTCAGATGTTTGTTTTCAAACAGCTGACTAATAAGTGCTATCTGCCATCTGGTTGCTATGGGTTACTAGACATGTAGCCAGCTTAAGACCATTTATTATTTAATAAGATGATCAGCAGTAATGCACACACATGTAGAAACTAGTTTATAACCCAGGTCAATTATTTCAGCCCAAATAATGCATGCCAAGTTCTACTTAGTGGATATATCATTATAGCAACAATAGGAGGGCTATAGGGTCGGACTATGGAGGTGATAGGGTCGGTTGTGGCTAGCCTGCCTTCCACAATGGTGGCTTTGTTCAGATGAAAATGATAAGGCACGATGTAGCACTGCCTTTCTATAATGTCAGGTCCAATCAAGTGATTACTTTTGTTGGATTATTCTTTTGTCAGCACTCCCTTATGATTCAGTATGTAGTGTATTTCATGTTGTTCATCATGGAATTTTCATCATGAATTGACATCCTGTTGCACAAAAATATGGGTGCGCCGGCTCAACACCGCGCCTGCCTAATGAATCAAGGTTCATACAAACATGTTCCACAAACTGAAAATCCCAGTTAAAAATTCACGTCAGCTACAAACTTTCTCAATAGTTTCTCAACAGAACCGTGTATGTGGGATTTCAAGCATCCTGCTTGCTTTAGCCGCCTATGCCCATACCATGAATCACATTGATATACATGACAGAAAACAAGGAAAATCACATGTTGCTACAAATCCTGCAGAGATCCACCCTGATTGTTCTGATGGCACAGGGATTAAAATAAAAAACGCATTCCCTGTTACCAATTAAAACTTTTTGAACATTTGAAGTCAGATTTGCCCTTTAAAATGTAAATACAATAAAAGCTCAGTCATTAAGCTATTCCATCAATCAGCAGCACAGGAATGGATTTACCAGAAGCATTCCTATGCAATGTGTAAACTGTGAACTGACATGTACATGGATTATTCCATAGTTCATACCCCTATATTCACAAAAGTGAGAGGATTAGGTATGTATTCCTTTACGTATATAGCACTACATGGAGCATTTTTCTAATGCGTTTAATAGTATAAACATAGGAATAAATTTGTTCGATATATGTATATACAAATACAGTTACAAAGATTAGTGCTACATGTTAAGAGGGACAGGAGGAAGGAGGTCTTACAATGTAAAAGTGTTCATCCCCCCCCCCCCAAAGTACTGTACTATTTACTATATTGTAAATTTCTAGGTTTTTTACCATTATAATTTAACTATTAGATACTGAAAATTCTTGAAGGGAGATACCTTGACAGGTTCAGAAAATATCTATTTTTTTAGTGACTGTAAGGGGCCGATTCATTAAAACACGAGTTCGAATCCCGAATGGGAAAAATTCGGATTGGATACGATAATTTCTGAAGATCGTAAATATTATTATTATTATTATTATTAACATTTATTTATAAAGCGCCAACATATTCCGCAAATATCACGAAAATGCTGACGAAAAAATCGTATTAGTCATGCTAATATCGTATTGGCAATCTGAAAGTCACGAAATCTTCGTACCGAACAATTGTAAACAGTGGCAGAACCTCTCCAAATTTTTTGCGCAAGCGTACCAAAAAGTCACGTGGGCGTATGAAAAAGTCGTGCAAGCGCGAAAAAATCGGCGAAAATACGCTCGGAGTGTTCGAATGAACGCTCCGACCTTTTGTGTCTCTATAAATCTCCCCCTAAATGTTACTCGCTTTGATTTTTAGTCTCAGCCTTGCATAAGACTCCATTATCTACATCCATAAATATCCCCTCCAATGGCCACACACTTATCTTCTATATCAAGTCACCATAAAAAAGCATGTCCCTCTCTGACACGGGAAGACTTATTTATCATATTATAATAACATTTTTTTAATTTGTGAATTTTAGATGGGGTTTTTTTTTTTCAATTCTAATAAAATTGAAATTTGTACTAAACTTCAACATTTGCTTGTATATTCTTCTTGTCATTTTGCAATGTTTCTACAAATGCAGACATATTGCCTAGGACAACTCCCATTGACTTGTACGTGAACTTGCAAGCTTTTAGATGCCGAAATTTTGCAGTCAAATTTCTCTTTCTTTTTACACTTAATAAATATTGAACATTGGAGTTTTGGAAACCATTATTCTACTAGTACCCTTTTTGTTTTTTTGTTTTGATACATTAAACCCACCACTGGAAAGAAAGAAAGAAAGAAAGAAAGAAAGAAAGAAAGAAAGAAAGAAAGAAAGAAAGAAAGAAAGAAAGAAAGAAAGAAAGAAAGAAAGAAAGAAAGAAAGAAAGAAAGAAAGAAAGAAAGAAAGAAAGAAAGGTTTTAGTAAATGTATGTACCCACGGGGCTAGGAATTCACTGCAAGGGAAAGTAAAATTACTTGTCAGGAAATTCAGGTAGTGATTGCTTGTGCGTTGTCCCTAACATTAACCATGGTGACAGATGAGACATTTAACTGATGGCAATAGTTGCACCGCAGATTACTACTCAATGTAGATTTAATCTCTTCAATGTCTTGTGATTCCTAGCGAAGCACAGAGAAGTGTCATGAGGCTGACCTGCTCAGGGCAAGTGGGTGGAAAATAAATTACCTACTAAGTAGCTTTAACAAGAGCAGCAAAAAGATCAAGCCTGCGTGCACAAATGCCCACACTCCAATATACTGCAACAACTTTTACCAGCAAATGATATTACCAAGCACATTACATTACATTACATTAACATTTATTTATAAAGCGCCAACATATTCTGCAGCGCTGTACAATAAGTAGGTTCCATACATTGGACATACAGAGTAACATATAAAGCAATCAGTAACCGATACAAGAGGTGTAGAGGGCCCTGCCCAAAAGAGCTTACAATCTACAAAGAGCTTACAATCTACAGGGGCCATTTTTCAATATATATTAATTTTAATCAATACAAATTTTGATAAATAAGCCTCCACATGTAGTAACTGTAGAATTTAATGGAGAACTTATTAAAAATGTATATATATATTTTTTTTTTTATTTTTTTTTTATTGATATATATTTTTATTTATGTATATATATATATATTTATATAATATGTATAAATACCGCACTCACAGGACTTATGAAAACAAAAAAGTATTTATTAGCAAGGACTTAGTCCTTGCTAATAAATACTTTTTTGTTTTCATAAGTCCTGTGAGTGCGGTATTTATACATATTATACTTATACTTTGCTATCCTGCACCCAGGCATTATTTATCTCTACCTTTACGTGAGTGCCTGATTCCTACACTTGTATATATATTTATATATATATATATATATATATAAATATCCATTATATTCTACAATTGACACATGTGAAGGCTTATTTATCAAAATTTGTATTTGTTTTCTTTTCTTTTTTTACTTCAAATAACCTAGAAGTTTTAAAAAACAAGATGTTAGCTTATTTATTTCAAAAACACATGAAACTGAATAAAAAATTTTAAAAAAATTGAATACCTAAAATTCATAATGTTTTTTTGCGTCATTTCTAATGGGTCGCAAAGCTTGGAAAAACATGATAAAAATATAAATGTTGATAAATAACCACCCCTCAGGTATTGTCAATAGCTGGTAAGTGTTGTTCTATAAGATATGCATAATCTACATACACATATATGTACCATGTATCATTTTGGTAAGCACAGATTTTGGCTAGTGTTAGCAGAACAAAAATACAATTATTATTCCATCAAAAGCTCTAAATACAGTACATGGGGGTGGGACTACATATGTAACAAAGTTGCCCAGTGTGGCCCTATGAGATGTTCGGCTTTGTGTATAATGTGACTTCTTGTCCAAGTTGATTTAATACCCATTATATTGTTAGTTCCTTTCAGGAGACATATTCTAGCTCTTGGAAGGGATTCCCTTCTACCAAATCCTATTGGAGAAACCACCATAAAGCCACATGATAATTACCTCAGAGAAAGGCAGGGTTGGACAGTGGTAGGGACACTATTGAGTTGTGTGTAACAGAACATGGTTGTGATATAATGGGGATTGGACAAAAGATGTCCATATGCATTTGCCTCAACAAACTGCTCAATATGCTATACATTTTTGTATAGTTTTATCAAGGAATAAATATATTTTTTGTGATTTAGCCCCGTCATCATTCCGAGCAATGTTGCTATAAAAATAATTTGTCTAGTACAGGTATCGGACCCCTTATCCGGAAACGTGTTATCCAGAAAGCTCCGAATTACGGAATGCCCATCACCCATAGACTCCATTTTAAGCAAATAATCCAGAATTTTAAAACTGATTTCCTTTTTCTCTGTAATAATAAAACAGAACCTTGTAATTGATTCCAACTAAGATATAATTAATCCTTATTGGGGGCAGAACAGTCCTATTGGGTTTAATTAATGTTTTATTGATTTTTTAGTAGACTTAAAGTATTGAGATCCAAATTACGGAAAGACCCCTTATCCGGAATACCCTTGGTCCCGAGCATTCTGGATAATGGGTCCTATACCTGTATCCCTGGTGATCATTAAATGCTACCTGCTAATTGGTTGCTATGGGTTATTAGACCTGGGGCAAACTTTGTGGCTTTTATTACTTTCACCCTAAAGACTTTTGTATCTTTTTTTTTTTTTAATGTTTAAATTCATTTTCAGTCACCGCTTTGATAGCGTATTCATGGCTGTAGCAATTAACTCATGTAAAGAGAAGAGCAAATTCCAAGTTCTGGTAACTCCACATGACCTCACTGAGAGAATATTATTACAGGCTCTTAGCCTTTTAAATGGACCGGCGAGTGAATTCTTTATGGATTAAATAAGAGCTTTAAAATCATACGGGTCTGTTATTTATGTATATGAAGCTGACAGCTTTCAGAATCTCAGAGGACTTTTGTTCATGTATAAACATGACCTGGGAGGTTTGTAACGGTGGTTCACTATAATTTTATCCACAAAAGCATTTACTTAATGGACATTCAAACAAATAGATCGTGATAAGCAATAAAATCTTTCACACATTTTGCTACCACACCGGCGAGAATGTTAATGAGTGATAATAGCTTGTGCACTTTCCTGCATCTATGGCTCAAGGGCTGAGTGTCTAAATTGCTACATGTCTAAACCCTAATCATGTATTGGGCAGGTATTGCTTTCATACTATGCAAAGAGCAGTCATGCTTGAGGTGTTGCTTAACCCTGGTTACGAGAATCAAGGGGGCTTAGGGAATGGGATATGCAAAAGCTGGTAGCTTGGTGGTGAAGCTTCAGTTCTCAGAATGGGAAAGACAGAGAATGAAAAGAACTGCTATATGTAGGGGGAAGAAGAAAAGTAGGAGTTACAAGCCTGGGCAAGTGGGGTACTAATGGTAGTAGCATGCTATGGAGAGCATTAGGAGAACCAAAAGAATGTGATGGCCATGCAAGGACAGATTTGTATGTTAGGCCAGTGGGTCAAGTGACAACTTCACTTCAAGGCTGGAAATATCCCTCTATAACAACAGCAACAATGTTAGCTTCTGTACTTCTGTATTATCTATAGAATTACTGAAGAATTTTGTCTATGTTGGCATAGTATCCAGTCTTGTAAGTAAACCTATCAAGATGACCCTTCTGTGGAGTGTTACATTTATGACCATATTTGACTGTCCATGCTCCCAAAGAAATCAAACTAAAGGTGGCCATTCACGGGCCAATTGTAGTTGCCGATATCGGCCCCTTGGACCGATTCGGGGCATGCCTGACCAATATCTGGCCTGAAATTGGCCAAATATCGATCGGGCAGGTTAAAATATTTAGTCGGATCAGAGACCGCATCGGCTCATTGATGTGGTCCCCGAACCACCATTGCCGCCATTATAGCCTACATGTTCCCCGATATCGCCCACCCGTAGGTGGGATTATCGGGAGAAGATCCACTCACTTGGCGATCTCACCAAGCGAGCGGATCTTCACATGTATGGTCACCTTAACGCTCCATAGGTCTGTACCCATTTCTGGCCTCTTGTTAGTATATTACAACACAATAGGAGGTTTATGAGAAATTGATAAGGCTGTTTACTGCCAGCCTGCTAAAGATAAAACAGTGATAGCTTTGCAAGTGGTATCTACATCTTTATAGAAGCTAGAGGAAGGGGAAGCAAGTTAAAACTATAAATGTATGCCTCTCTATTTTATTAAACAAAAATAAAGATATCATGAGCAGCATAGGAAGAGGTAGTAGCTGCTAAAAACTAGCAGAATCTTCAAATTCCTTTGAATGTGCAACCAAATAATAGCATAAATATATGTGAGCCACAAATGAGCAATAAAATATTTTAGTTATACTCCAAGCCCAGCAACATTAATGGGTTCTTAAACTGCCATGGTGCAGTATACAACAATTAAGTATTTATATTAAATAAAGACACATTTCTGAATCATATTACATTGTGCTGTAGGTATACAGGCAGCTTTCTGGGAAAGGCAGATTGGATAACATTAGCTGCGCAGCTTCAGAATATAATAACAGCAACGCTGGATCTTGTAAAAGAAATGGCTAGAAACCAAGCAAGAAAATAACCAGAGCATTTAACTTCCTTTTTACTGCTACTAATATGCACTAGCAGGAGGCTTCACTATTGATTTAAATTGCTTTCCCTGTATTTGCTTTTAAAGTTGATTAATCCAGTCTTTTAATATATGTGCAATGGACATTTTACTTAGAAAAATTGCATGGCTCCAGTGTGTTTGTCCCCGGGGCCACTCTAAAAATGAGAAAAGGATCTCAGAGGTCGTTTCCTTCATCAAATGAAAATAAAACAGAAACATTGTTAACTGGTAAAATATGCTGCTCTAAGAGGGCTTTGATCCTGGTCTATCAGCTAAAGTGAAATGTGAAATGTTTTAAGGCTACGCACGCACGTCGGCATCAATCCCTGGAATTCGGCGGAGCAGGCGCTGCACGGGCCTTTGTATTCAAAAGCAAATTGGGCCCGGCTCACCGAGGTCAAGGCTATTTATGCATCATCTCAAATAAACAGATTAATGAAGATAAACTAGGGGGAATGTTTCACTGCTTGCATTCCGGGCAGCGCATATGCTAAAACAAACAAGGGTTTTTCAGTGTTTACCTAACAAATGCACTCATGTAAACGGAGTTGGGATTTCTCTTATGATAAGTGCTTACTTACCACTATACAATTATGTACAGTAAGGATAGTCATGGGCTTTTTGGTGGATAGCTGTCTGATATGGCTACATAAGTGGTAGGCCAATTTTGGCTGATCCATTCTTTTCGACCTGGGGAGTTGTACATACCTAGGTTAAAGGGAAATATACAACCTTCCTTCTTTTTTTAAAAGAGCTCATTCAGTTGGGATTATGTAGAAAAGGTTCACAAGCACTACCTGAACTGCCAAAAAGTATAAATGTATTTTGTTTTATACAGATTGATAGGATCCTGTAACCATTTTACCATCCCCTTCTTTAGGCTGGCAGAGCCATTTATTCCCTCCCTTAAGATTGTTGCCACCCTAGGCCTTTGTGGCCTCCATTGGCTTACACTGTTCCACTGTGAAGTGATGGATTTTAGGAGTTCAATTCCCTCTGCTTTTCATATTGGTCATAGTGGTGCACAGATTCTCTAGAAAGCAGAGAGAATTGAAGTCCCAGAATCCACTACTTCACAATGAAACAAGGTAAGGGGGGAGATAAATGACTCTGCCTGCCTAAGATGGGGGTTGGGATAATGGTTACGGTGAGTGAGAGATAGCCTGTTATGGGAGGGGTTGAATGACTCTGTGAGGATGGAAAATGGTTCCTACAAGTCAACAGTAGACAACAGGGCAACGCATGACATGATGCTGGAACGCTGGAAAAATATGCTGCATTGTGGGAAAAATGCCCATTTTTAACTCAAAAATCAAGTTTGCACCATGTGCTAGATTTATAAATGAGGCTTCTAGTCAGTTATCCAGTTTGTGTAGAAATACTAATGGCTAACAGAAGTTAGTCAGTCAATGTCTTACTCTCTGAATGGTTACAGGCCTGTCTCATGTACTTTGCTATATCCATGCACAATATGAGTACGTGGGAAGCTAAGGGAGCTCTAACAGTTGTGGCTAATTGTAGGAAATGTGCCCAACACGTGTGTTTCAAGCAGCCAGAGGACTTCATATTCTCCATTTTACAGGCCAGTGAAGTGCCTGCTGATACTGAATATGTTTCCCGCTGGGACTCAAATTGCACAGTAGAACCTGCTGAGAGGAGAGCAACTAGTAAATTTATACATGTGCATAAAAGCCTCAACCCCTGGCAAACCATGCATCCAAGAACACGGTATAAGTCAAAGCCATTTCCAGTTGCTATTGAAACCAGTTAATCTTTAATTATGTCTTCTATGTCTACTGGGTCTGTGAAATCATACGACAGAATGTAACTTTGCTTCAGTAGGTAACGTACTGTAGGTAATACAGCAGGATGTTGGAACACAGCATACAAATAGCATTTTTCCAAATGAATATACCAACAGCCGGAGGCAATGTGAGTATTTACATGTGAGATCTCACCTCTGATGAGCCTTTGCGGCACACTGTGTGATTTGTTTAATTCTTGCATGCTCAGGCCTGGATTTAGTGTCATGCTCTTGGCAGGAGATTAAACTATCTGACATCTAAGGACTGTAATGACATTTTCACTGGGGATTTTTTATGTTTATTGGTAATACAGCTTACCCATGGGATACATAATTCCACTGAAGTGCTAGAGATGAGCAAATCATTGGGGTTCCTGATGTGAATCAATCTGCAATTTTTTTTATTTTCAAATTTACAGCTGATTCACATTGATTTGCACCTTGACTTGACCCCAATGGATCTAACATGTAGACTACAAAAGAAGCTCGGTCAGACTGCAGATCAAGCATAATATTATACACATATTTCTGGTAGGGAATAGGATTCTTCCAAATGTGTTTAATACAGTTCTCATTTTTTTACAGGCAATATAAAACCATGGGCATCATAAGGCTAATAAACTGGGTAGACGTGTGGCTACAGGGAATATTAAAGGAGAGAGTTTAACAAATACTGCTGTGTTCTGAACCTTTTGTTTAGCTATCATGCGGGAACCAGGCAGCATAAAGTGGGATGAATGGATAAATGCAAAGAGCTCATTATCTTTCACTGCAATTGGAGAGAGAATGGGAGTAAATCACCTGCTCTCAAACTCATGAACTCATTCTACCATTTAAAATTTTATTTTTGAACCAATAAATGGTATTTCTTTAGTTGTTATATTGGTGTGCAGGCGCCATCTCAGTGCATTGATACTGATTCTGAGCTTTCAGATGGAGCCAGCACTACATTTAAGAACTGCTTTCGGATAACCTATTGTTTCTTCTACTCCATGTAACTGAAGGAGTCATGACTTGACTCAGCCGGACTTGGATATTTACTATTGAGTGTCATTCTGATATCTACCACTAGGTGGGGCATGGAAGCAATACAGGTGTCAGGTATCTTACTATCTTCCCATTGTTCTGCTGATTGGCTGCTGGGTGGGGGAGATATCACTCCAACTTGCAGCACATCAGTAAAGAGAGAATAAAGTTTATCAGAGCACAAGTCACATGGCCGAGGGCACCTGGGATATTAAAAATATGTCTAGCCCCATGTCAAACTTCAAAATTAAATGAAAAAACTGTTTGCTCTTTGGAATGCCAAAAATGGATTTGGCATTTTGGCATTTTACTGCCAATAGATTAGTCACAATAGTGCAAGCTACAATGCTATATTTATTCTGCAGAGAGCTTTACCATAACTGAGTAAACAGCCCTATAATCTCCCTCTGCTTATTTTAAAGAGCAGCTGCCATTTTAGCTTGGTCACAGTAGCTTCTGTGCTGCTGGTAGCTCAGATTACACAGCGCAATTGGGAGGGGTGAGAGAGGAGGAGGGTGAGAGGGAGAGAGGAGCAAGTTCAGCAGACCCATGACATGCCCTAAAGGAAGTCAGATATTAAAGTAAGTTCTTTTAATAGAGGACTCAGTGCAGCATTTCTGTGAGTGCTTATGGCTGTATTTACATAGACCTTTCTGATAAAGCTTACTTAGTTAGACATATGTTCCTTGTGGCTGAGAGGCCACAGCAGAGGCGTCATTCCAAAATGAGACTTAAGTCCTTTCTCCATGGTGTGGTGAATGGAGAAATACATCCCAGTTGCCCCCATTATTTATCTATCCCTGAGCTGCGGTGAAAGATTACAAAGACAGAAAAATTACATGAAAATCTGTCAGCAAGTGACAAGCTAAAATTGAGCCGCCAGGTGATCGGACAGAATTCACGCTGTATAAATGGCTCTATTCATCCTTTGGCTTCATGAATAAAAATACTCTGCAACCTGAAGCCATGTCCTGTCTCTGGTCACAGGGGACTCAATTAGAGCTTATATAGAGGGTTTGATTAAAACTCAGTGTGATTTATGAATGAAACCATGCAAATTCCAAGGTGATGGTGTGGAAGGATATTATCCCATTACACATATAGTCCTATACATATATCTTTGTACACCTGAGCAGAACAGGTCCTAATGCATCCCTGTATTCATTGTCCGAGAATAACAGGAACAATGCAGAAATGTTCGAGGCGCTGCCTGAGCCACCACAAAATAATTCAAAGATATATATTTCTCCAGCAGAACACTCTTTGGAGTGGAAAAAGTAAAATATAAGAAATGAAAAGAAAAAGAAATGTGCATTAGCTTCACATGGGAATGGATGAAACAGCAGTTGAAAGGCAACTTGTCCCTCCATAGAGATGTACAGCGTGCAAGTGTCTGAGATCACTCCCAGCAGCCACGCCACATGACACTTTATTTACACTCTACATAGAATCTCAAAAATATGTTTGAAGTATTTTGACTGCAGGGGTCATGATAGATAGCAACAGTTTGCCCAAAGGATACCAAAAGCACGGCCATAAAAAATAAAGAGAGCACACAATGAGCGCTTCAAAGGAAAGGTCTGCTAAAAATACGTTGTTTGCCAGGATGCCTTTTTCATGTATAATACCGTCCATTATGGGACAATAGAGAGGCCATATTATCACAACTCGATTATAAACTGATAATGCAAAGAGATAAATAAAGCTGTTAGTGGTCCTAATGCTGACTAGTTCAGAAATAGATACCCCCTTTTGCATTTAGTTACAAAACTACAACGCGGAGCATTGTCCATGGTGGAGGATGCTGAGAGATCAAATTCTGCAACTGCTGGATCATCAAAATGTTGCCATTATCTATAATATATTAAATGATATACTCAGCATACTTCATGTGCCTTCTTTAATCCATTTATTGCTCTGGAGTATTCCACCCCACTGATGACTAGTACATACCTGGTACATATGGGATTCTCCTTGCCAATAACATAGTATGCACAATTATGTACAAACTTAATAAGCCACTAAATTGGATTGGAAACCTACTCACCTGCTGTCCCAGTGGATATGTCACTGCCTCCTCTGAACCTGCTGGTACTGCTTATATTCAAGCAATTTTTATGACCTATTGAAGCACTGTACATGCAAATCTAATGTACTGATTTCCTCAGGATGAATGGCATAGTAATGCATAAGTGCCAGGGACTTTTTCACTACCTCCCAAACATTCTGCTTATTTCCTATTTTGAAGGGTCGTATTCTTTTCCAGTCATCTTCATAAAGTTCTTCTTAGATACTCAGATACAGCCATTAGAGTCTAGGGCTAGAACTACAGACATAGTGTTCCCTTTATAGATTTTCACTTGAATCACACCTCAAGCCTTTGGAAACATTTAGGTACTGATTTAATACATTATGTGCCAGAAAGTGGGGCAGCTTTTATACTCTAAACCCTGTTTACTACTCTGTTCTTTTTTCCATTGTGGTGTTCCATGCTTCTATTTATTACAAGCTCACAAGTATTCCCTTCGGTAAAGCTAATGTAAACCATAACTCGACATTTATGCAAGAGATCATAAAGTTAACAGCCAAACATCAAAAGGTTTGCACGTTTCTAGAGTCCTACAAAGGCAACGGAACTAAAAATACACAATGTTTACGAATGGCACAAAATCAGTTATAGCTTTAAGATGTTCTTCAGCTATAGTTTTCTGCAGAATAGGATAGACCTGGTTGATGTACATATTAACTCTTTAGGGTTATAATCAATTAGTCAACTGTAATACACACCCTACGTTAGTACCCCATAATGTGTGCTTGATGGAACTTACCGTACCTAATTGTAGGTGAAATTATATTAAAATAAAGTGTTTTTACTCGTGGTAACACCTAAAGGAAGAAAGGAGATTTAGTCCAGAAAGTAGTAGTGGTGCAGGAGTAAAGAATGGAACCTGGAGCAATGGTCCCCAGAAAGAATCCTAGTCAGGAAAGGGGATCCCAAGTGATTTAATTATATCCCATCTTCCGGTGCTCTCTTCACTACAGTGAAATACAAGTTGATTTATGTTGCACCATGCTCATCCATATTTTAAGGAAGAGAATGGTCTCCACAAGCTGAAAAGACTTGAAGAGTTGTATCTGACTGATGTCTTTGTAAATAACCAGGTCAGAAATATTCCCCTCTATGCTAAGCCACTATATTTCATAACAGCGTGGCCTCTTTCGCTTGCTATTTTTGTGTCTGGTGACCTTGGCCTTGGCAAAATCTCTCAATTCAGGATGAACATTCACATTTATTTTTGCCCCAGCCATTTCTAAACAGTGATTTATTTAAAAAGATTGCTGCTCAACAAATAGCTTATATGGCTATTAACTATTTATACTCTACAGGAAACAAAGTTGTGTAATCCACTTATTCATATTCTCTTGGGTATTTCCCCTGTATCGAATTGAAAGAAGACAGCTTTAGCCCTTTGCCTAGTTGTAATATAAGTGCCTGGTATAAGCCTATCATTTCCACTGAATGCAGATATTAGATTTACCTATCATTTGGTTACTTAAAAAGCCTAAACCTAAAAAAGAAACAGAATAAAAAGCAAAAATATTTATTATAACAATATGCTCCATGGGAGTGTTTTTGACTTACTGGCCCTGTACTTGACCTTAAGTGAAAATGAATAACCCGTATGCTTGCCTTATACTTACCTATAAAAATGAACTACGCCAGCAAAGTTTACATCCTTGTAATTGTACTCAATGGGAACACTATCACAATAACCTTTATAAGTGTATAAGCTATATAAATGACAGCCATTGCTGTAACAAAGACTGGCCATCTAAATCATCCCTTGCAGAAGGATGGTCCTTGGGGGCAGCCATATAGTTATATACTGCAGTCCCAGCACTCAGTCCCATGCCCAGTTAGAACATACTCCCCCCAGAGAGTTGTAATATAGAATGAGGTCCTGGGGGCCGAAGTTACAAATGGAACGCTAAGAATATTTTGCTGATGTTCCTTTTTTAAGTGCCTAATGTTTCTTAACTCTATACCTTCCAACTATCCTGTAGCCCAGTTTAAAGGATGCAAGCAATGCATTGTATTTGCAATCTAGAACTCAAAAGGATCATAAAGTGCAGGCTTTGGTATTTAATCTGCGTGGATTCAAGGTACGGGTTTGGAACCTGTTATCCAGAATGCTCCAGAAAGGACTTGTGGTTATCTGGAAAAGGGATCTTTTCAAAATGTGGATCTCCATAACTTGTCAACTAAAATCATTTAAACATTAAATAACCCCAATACCATTATTTTGCCTCCAATAAAGGTTAATTGTATCTTAGTTGGGATCAAGTACAAGGTACTGTTTTGTTATTATGGAGGAAATGGAAAATGGAGTCTATGGGAAATGGACTTCCTGTAATTTGAAACTTTCTGTGTAACAGATCCCATACCTGTACCTAAATTCATTTTATTTTTTTTTAAACTTTTATTTCTTGTCTTTTAGACCCTATTTACATTTGCATCTTGATCATCTAGATTATTTAATCTATTGAGAAAGATCAATTAGCCGCCCTTGCAGAGCAAGGTAGGGTATAAAGTGTAAAAAAATGGGTGCAAAGCACCTTGTTCTGTGATCTTTGCACTCTACCCCATGGTTTGGACACTAATGTGCTCCCAGAATAGAGAGCAAGGAGCTGCACCTTCCAATGAACATAACTGTGTTAGGCAGAGATGTGGTTGACGTGAGGATCCACTTGCAAGCCCTCAAATCCATGGGTGCAATTGTGCAATCAATGGATGCTGAGAGCAAGCACTACACCAGTGAGATGTGCTAAAATACCAAGGCTAGATTATTATCCTGCATTTCAGTGGTTAGATAATAACCTTGGGGCACTCAAAGGAAAATTGCTGGGGTGCTCAGTAACATATAACACAATTGCCGGAAGAGTGCATAATCCCAAAACAAATGTACAGCAGGTTTCGGTAACGTTCGGCACTCCAGCTGCTTAAGAACATCACTACCAGAATTCTGGAGCTATTTCGGCACAACATTTGTACATTTACCACTACACACATCAATGGGATACCGGCAGGGAAAGGCTCCAGGCAATGGCTAATTTATATTTCTGGGAATATGTTCCCTTTACATTTTCATTCTGCCTAAGGTAAGAAAGTAGCGATTCCTCGCCGTTCGCTAAGGTTATTTGTGCGCTGTTGCTCATGTTCATCTTGTTAATGTAAATACTTCAAATGTTTCCACTTCTAATCTTGCTGTTCCCGCTGAGGTGTCTTCTGTTGGTATTAACAGAAGTAACAATAAAATGTAAGGATGTTAAAAGAAACGGGCTGAAAGAAGCGGTGGGGTGTAATTCATCTGCTACAGGATTTTATCTGTCAGCGCAAAGAAATAATACGAACAGATGAAGATTAGAATCTATTGTCATAATTGCCAACTTCAACAGAATTTGCAGAGAAATAAGGGAAAATGCACAGGGATACATCTAAAGGAGCTTGAAGCCAGCCTGTAGCCATTCATCTCTATTAATGGTCACAGGGCCTTTTGTGTAGATACTTTCTTAATGGATAAGAGGTGTCTTAATAAATGCAGTGGGCTGTTTCAGGCTATTCCTTAGATGATGGAAAAATCTGAGTATGTTGTAGGAGGATGAAGTATTTAGACAAGACACGGCTAGCTAGAAGAGCTTCAGCTGTTGCTGAATTCATTTCTAGCACCCTTTGCTAGACACTATCTGTCTCTATCTCTATCCCAAGGAACAAGGTTTGTAATCTTCAAATGACCAACAAGGTAAAAGGGTGGCATTTTTGTTTGGGGATGATACCAATAGAAGGCTTTGCTATATTCCTGCATTTCTTTATGAATGTACAGCTAAGCCTCCCTTCATTATTCTTCATCTATGAAGCCCAGCTTGCTTGCCCTTTAGTGGGGAATTGCTGGCCTATGGATACTGGGCCAACAGCCATAGCATTTAGTTCTGTTTATCTTTAAAAGTGTGGATGAGGTTATTTTTGGGTATGTGATGCTTAAGGTGGAGCATTATTAGGTCCTACTTCCAATAGTGGTAGCGCGCACAGACACAAATGACACAAAGGTACAAATGACACAAACCGGAAACCTGATACTGAATTACAGGAAGACCATTTCCCATAGACCCCGTTTTAAACAAATAATTCCAATTTTTAACAACGATTTATTTTTTCTCTGTAATAATAAAACAGCACCTTGTACTTGATCCCAACTGAGATATAATTGGAAGCAAACAATCCTGTTGGGTTTAATTAATGTTTATGATTAATGTTATATGATTTTTCGTAGACTTAAGGTATGGAGATCCAAATTATGGAAAGACCCCTTATCCGGAAACCCCCAGGTCTCAAGAATTCTGCATACAAGGTCATACCTGTATTTCCTTTCCTCCTCTTACTCCCTTCAGCACTTCATGATGTTGTACATATTATATATACTTTTCATTCATATTACTTGTATGATGGCAGATCTCTAGCCACAGCTTTTATGTGGGCGGTTTGGGAGCAGCTTCCAAGTAGCGACTGTGCATAGTTCAAGGTGAGTTCATTGGCAGCATTATTAACCAATGAATTTGGCCCTGACTCCGAGGGCTCCTATGTAGCATTAGCTTGATGTCTGACTTCATTTGCAGCCAGCAGTTGGCATAGTATATTAAAGTAAAAAATTTTAAATCAGAAATAAAAGCTGCTTTGGTTTATTTTATTTTGACTGGTTTTCACCATATTCACAGCCAATTTTACTGGGCACGTTTAGAAATTTAGCAGCCAAGAATCTCAATTTACGTGTCTATGAATTATTTGCTGGATAAGGGTCCTTATCTGCCTGGAGTTGATAATTAGGCTTATTCCCTGGATGGCTCTAGTAGATAATACAAAACAATGATCTGTCATTTCATTTACAATACACAGTACAACCTGCCATGTGTAGCCCCTTGTCCATGTTGTATGTAGTATGTCAGCAACTGACTGTATAGATTTTAAACCACAGAGACTAGAATCAGTTAGTGGATTCTGGTTAATACTAAATACTGTCTGAGGCTATTCAAAGAGCACAATTCTTTCTATAATATCATTTCATGGTTCGGGACTGGAATTGGCACCTGAATCACATGATTCAAATGGAAACCTTGTCTTCTATTCAATATTTTTCTCTGATGGCAGGTTTTAAAAAGTATTGAATTGCTTCTGGCCCAAAAACAAGTTGTGTGCTTCCAAATAGTACAAGAGCTTTTACTCTAAAGGGGAAATCCTCCTCTATTCTTTTTTTCTACTCTTTGACATTTAAGTCATTTAGGTTTAGACTGCTAATGGGAAGGGAACTTTCTGTGCACTCCCTACATTAAGTAAACCCCTATGTATGACCCTGAGAACAGCCAAAAGCCGGCTATCAGTCTAAAAATGTAAACATCTCTGAAACCATGAAAAATAGAATATTAATCAAATTGCAGAGTAAGTTTAGGTTAACTGACCCTTACTGCTCAGAAATTCCTGTAGGGTGTAGATGTGCCAGGGGGCCCAAAGGTGGAGGTAGGCCTCAGTATCCAAAGAGCAGAAGTAGAGTTACCACATTTGCACATTTGATCCAGGTTAATACTCGCTGGCAGGGAAAAAGTGTTGAGTGATGATAGGAAATAAAGGGGTGTGGGGAGAGGAATTTGGGATGGTCTGGGTGGAACAACTCATGATTGCATATTTACCAGCAATTATATTGTGTATCCAGCCCCAGCCTGGACTGGTACTTTACCAACACATTAACTCCTAAGAGAAACAGCTACATTTATAAACAGGTATTGGACCCCTTATCCGGAAACCCATTATCCAGAAAGTTCCGAATTACGGAAAGGCCATCTCCCATAGACTCCATTGTAATCAAATAATTCAAATTTTTAAAAATTGTTTTCTTTTTCTCTGTAATAATAAAACAGTACCTGTACTTGATCCCAACTAAGATATAATTACCCCTTATTGGGGGGCAGAACAGTCCTATTGGGTTTATTTAATGGTTAAATGATTCCCTTTTTCTCTGTAATAATAAAACAGTACCTGTACTTGATCCCAACTAAGATATAATTACCCCTTATTGGGGGCAGAACAGCCCTATTGGGTTTATTTCATGGTTAAATGATTCCCTTTTCTCTGTAATAATAAAACAGTACCTGTACTTGATCCCAACTAAGATATAATTACCCCTTATTGGGGGCAGAACAGCCCTATTGGGTTTATTTCATGGTTAAATGATTCCCTTTTCTCTGTAATAATAAAACAGTACCTCTTCTTGATCCCAACTAAGATATAATTAACCCTTATTGGAGGCAAAACAATCCTGGGTTTAATTACTGTGTAAATATTTTTTTTGAAGATTTAAGGTAGGAGATCCAAATGACAGAAAGACCCCTTATCGGAAAACCCCAGGTCCCGAGCATTCTGGATAATATAACAGATGTTTCAGGGATCCAATAGTAAAGAAAAGAAACTTTGCAAAGTAAAGCTATTGGATTGCTGCAGACATACTGTTAGCTCAGCATTTAGCGAGTAACCATCAGTTCTAAAAGGTTGTTGCCGGTCAGTTAAAATGTCGCTGCAAGACAAATGATTAGACACAAGTGGCATGCAGGCTGGAATGCGTGGTGTTTGCTACAGACATCTTGCTAACGGCAATCATAACTGCCATCAGCTTTGCACGTTTAAAGTGGAAACACGATTCCTTATTCCATCAATGCAGCTGAAAAGAAGATCGCCACATCCTCAATGGAATTAAGGGTTTCGTTAAAGTTTACCAGTATTTCTTATGAAAATAATGGCTTCATACAGTTGCAGGCCTGCTTTGTATATGTGCATGTGTGTGCATATAAACATGTCTGTAGTGAGCCAAGGTACCTGCCCAGGTAGTGAGCCAAGGTACCTGTCCAGGTAGTGAGCCAAGGTACCTGCCCAGGTAGTGAGCCAAGGTACCTGTCCAGGTAGTGAGCCAAGGTATCTGTCCAGGTAGTGAGCCAAGGTACCTGTCCAGGTAGTGAGCCAAGGTATCTGTCCAGGTAGTGAGCCAAGGTACCTGTCCAGGTAGTGAGCCAAGGTACCTGTCCAGGTAGTGAGCCAAGGTATCTGTCCAGGTAGTGAGCCAAGGTATCTGTCCAGGTAGTGAGCCAAGGTATCTGTCCAGGTAGTGAGCCAAGGTACCAGTCCAGGTAGTGAGCCAAGGTACCTGTCCAGGTAGTGAGCCAAGGTACCTGTCCAGGTAGTGAGCCAAGGTATCTGTCCAGGTAGTGAGCCAAGGTATCTGTCCAGGTAGTGAGCCAAGGTACCTGTCCAGGTAGTGAGCCAAGGTATCTGTCCAGGTAGTGAGCCAAGGTACCTGTCCAGGTAGTGAGCCAAGGTATCTGTCCAGGAACTGTACCTGTTAGGCCTGATAATGAGTAAGGATGTTCATTTGCCTAAGGGCTGGTTAGAAATGCCACAATGACATCAGAGACTGAGGAAATGATTCAGACTGGGAGACTGTGATGACATAATACAGGGAGAGGAGATACTTTTCGGTATCAAGTAAAAACCAGCACAGTCTGGAAGCAAGTGGGGACATTCATATTAATGAAGCAAAGAGTTTTGTAGTTTTGTGTCTTTATTTAGAAGGAAAATAATAGCCAATAGTTTAGGTACTTCATATTTTTTAGTATCAGTCTAAAAAAATAATAATCTATAGCCATGCTTTCCAATGGGAGGCCCACAGGCCACATGTACTGTAGCACCCTAAGGGCCATCATATACGCGGCATGCTTGCCACAACGTGCCCATGCTAAGATCCTCTTCAGTCAAAGGGAAACATTGTGGGTGGCCTGAAATCTCATGAGCTCATAGACACCTGTGCTGTTTCCCATTCAACTTGGACTGGTATAGGTGATCAAAGTGCTGTGTGCGGCATGACCCTAAGGGATAACTATGACCCACACGTTGAAGGGTCAAAGCTTTTTTTTATGACGTCATCACTTTATCATAATGTGAAACCATAATTATTTGATATATTGGATAATCAACCCAATACAAGGGAAGAAACAGCACAGATACCTATTTGTTATCAAATAGAACAGCTCCAGGGCTGTAAATAGGCTATCCCTGTAGGACATCCACTTTACTTTAGGTGTGAAGCTAAAGCACAGCAATACTGATCATGGCAGCTGCATCTTCATTTTTCTTACATTGAGAAAAAATGCTTCTTTTTAGTGGCATAACAACACTTGGACCCTATTCCCCCAAAGCCCCCAGAATTCATTATTCTTCCTTTACATTTATACTCTTGCTTGCTTTCCACAACCCAGTTATGTGTTGTATGCTTTACCCATTAGACTGGATCCATGTTAACAATATACATTATCCTATTCTAGATTAGTATTCACAGTTGCAGATGGATAGAAAGCTCCATTATTTTGCAGTTCAAGCCACCAAAACCGGACAAATATGACAGATAAAAATGAACACGTTGATTTTCCTATGCTTCTATAGAATGGGATAAGCCACAAATATTCCTTGTTCTCCCGACATGCCATTTTAAGACAGTGGACTCCATATTGTTCTTGTTAGAACATTTACAGAATAAATTTATGCCAAATATATAGCTTTTCTGGAAATGAAGCAGAAAGGTAGACTTCATCAAGTTGTCAGACTATATAGACATTTTTAACTCGGTGACAATGTAAATGTGACATTTCAGGGCACTTTATATATATCTCAGCGCAATAACATGTCTCGAGATCTGGATACACTCAGAGAGCTCAGTATGTCTGATACAGATCACACCCGGCAAGGTAGGATTTTATTATTAAAAATACATTTGTATGCAACATTTGGTACTTACAAATAAAATATTTGTATTATAGGGTCGGCTATCATAAGCTCACTTGGGCTGCATATATTTTCTTATATGTTTGCTTTTAAGAAACAGAATAGAATTATATGTGCATTATTACCCTGTATTATTGTTATGCTTAACTAACACTTGACATAATATTGGGCTTAATTTTATAAAATGCTGTCCCAAATGTCATGGGTATTCATGGAAATAAAATCCAGCAAATTCTACGCTTCACACAATCCAACACTGTATTCTCTCAGCCCCTTTGAAATAATAATAAACTTTGCACAATTACCTTTTTTTTCCCCCTCTCTCTTCCTGAGAAAGGTCACGACTTTATTAAAATGTATTGGAAGTGCACAAATGAATTCACTGCTTTGTGACCCATAGCACCTAGTGTCTATTACTGCTCCAAAGTCATTATCCAGCATTATTTAATTAAAAAGAAAAAGAAGAAAAGGGAGAATAGTTAATGATATTAATCATAGTTTCCAATTTGTGAGCAGTATTTATATATTTTCAGACTCATGTCTCAGACATACATATGTATAGGTCGATAACTCCTTGCCTCTGCATATTTCTATCCACACAAATTCTATGCATGGGAAATGATTTACAGTAAATATCTCTCGTCAAGCAGCATGGATAGTCCCATTTATAAGAATAAACACATATTTGCAGGGAGGGATTGTTTTCTATATAGAATAAAAGGGATACACTTCAGATTGAACAATTTGAATGGCTATACGGATAATCAACATCAACATTGCGTGGGTTCTTCAACAAGTATGCAGTTTCCACAATGGAATTAGAACTGGAATCAATCAGTTCAGTTAGCTCTATTTAATAGATGCACAAAACATTCCTTCTTTGCATACTTGAATTTTACATATGTATAGGCTGCAGATATGTGCTCCATCCGTAAATATAAATAAGAACAAGCAGAGAGGGAATGCTCTTGAAAGCAATTCGGTATCATCTATCAATTATAATGTAAAGAGAAGACAAATCCTACTTAGAAACAAACTTTGTTTTACAAAAGTTTGTGCAATGTATCAATAAAGAAATCATGATATATTTATATAGCTCCAGGATCATACAGACAGTACCATAATTGTGCAAGTGCGGCTTTCTAACAAAGAAATAGAATGTTCTCCTGCATCTAAATCAGTGGTTTAATTCAGGTAAAACCTGTTCAAAAGATAATCTAAAGGCTATCCAAAAGGTAACAGCAATGCTGGGGTTCATTGCACAGTGTTAGGTTTCAATTGGCCCGTCTCCCAGTTAGTGAATTTCATCATTATTTACTAGGTCATGACAGGCGAAGAGGCTGACTTTTTTTAATGTTATGAGATTAAAGAGAGGTTGGCGTGAAAGACACTAGAGGAAACCATTGGAAGGGTTTGTCTGTCTTCAACTGAATTTATTTCATAGGAAGAAAGACTAAAACTGATAGATGATAGATAGATAGATAGATAGATAGATAGATAGATAGATAGATAGATAGATAGATAGATAGATAGATATAGATAGATAGAGAGATAGATGATAGATAGATAGATAGATAGATCATTGAGGGGATCACTGAGACAGTACCATAATTGTGCAAGTGCTGCTTTCTAACAAAAAAATAGAATATTCTCCTGTATATAAATCAGTGGTTTAATTCAGGTAAAACTATGTTGCTAATGTTAAAAGAGCACTGTAGACCTAAAATGGAAATCCATATT
The DNA here is from genome assembly GCF_000004195.4 of Xenopus tropicalis. NCBI lineage: Eukaryota > Metazoa > Chordata > Amphibia > Anura > Pipidae > Xenopus > Xenopus tropicalis. Next base: position 34,062,776 of record NC_030677.2, on the reverse strand, counting down.
GTTCAGGTATAGAATCCTTTATCTGGAAACCCACAAAGCCCCCAAATATGGGAACGTCATCTTCCATTGATTCCATTTTAAGCAAATAAATCTACTTTTTGAAAAAGATTTCCTTTTTGTCTGTAATAATAAAACAGTGCCTTGTACATGATGGTAACTAAACTGCATGAATCCATATTGGTGACCAAACAATCCTATTGGGTTTATTTAATGCTTAAATTATTTTTATCAGACTTAAGGTATGGAGATACAAATTACATTAAGATCTTTTATCCGGTAAACCCCGGGTCCCAATCATTCTGGATAATAGATTCTATACCTGTATTATACAGAATATTGAATTTATTGTACCATTTCAGAAGTTCACCATCCTCCTAAAGTAAAGATCTAGGTCTTTAAAGTTGTCCACAAAAGCAGCCATCTTGGATTTTGTTAGCTAGGGTCCCCGCCCATCCAGTTTTGAACCAGACATCCCGGTTTTTCAAAGTGGCTGTCCTGTTCAAAACTTTCTAATAAGTTTAGACATCACTGTAAAGCATTAGGCAGGAATTTGACTGTCATATAGGGTTAATTATGCATTTGTGATTCACAAAGCACTGGTGTCTGAGTTGCTCTGTAATGTGAACCTATATTAATTACTAATTAGCTATGTATTGCAACTTTATGACGATCCTGTGGTGATCGAAACGCGTAGATGATATGCTGAAATAAATCACTGACCTGATTGATGCTGTAGCTGTGAGTGCTTTCTACTGTTGAGTTTGATGCATTATTTTTGTCAGCACCCAGCCTGTGCCCGATACTGGTGAGTGCCGATTCTTTACAAGACTATATATATATATATATATAAGTATATATATTGCAAGTGTATTGCAATGTATGGACAAACAATCCCTGTTTTGTTTAAAGGGGAGGGCATTTCTTAGTAGCTTAATGCACAGAATGTCTTAATGTCCTGTATATATTGATAATGGGTGAGTGCAGAGGATCTCTTGTTTGTGGTCACAACCTCATTGCACCCCCACCTAATGGTTTAAAATTTAGTGGTTGAGCACAACTTTCACCTTTTTTGCTATATATATATATATATATATATATATATAGTATATATAGTATATATATATATATATATATATATATATATATATATATATATATATATATAGTATATATATATATATATATATAGTGTATTGTGAGTGGGCCCTAAAGCTCAGGTAAGTGACAGCAGCACAGAGCATGGGCAGGGAATCAGCAGAAAAGAATATGGGGGCAGGTCAGACTAGGGGGTGCAGGGCCCACGTACCCCCAAGGGGCTCCTGCCATGGCCTTCATTCCCACCCACAGGGGCCCCCACCACCAAACTGACCCCCTCCATTGAGTGCGCATAAGTGAAACTTACGATGGGGTCAGGAGACTGGTGGCTCGGGGGAACACCCAGCGGGGATTGGGTCTGGGCTGGACGAGCCCACCGGATTTTTTCCTGGTGCCCTGGCAACCCAGCCTGACCCTGGATGGGGGCTACTGGGGGTATCTTTGGAGGCACAGATCCTCCCTGCTGAAGTGCTCTAGTTACATTGGCTAGAAAAGAAGGAGCAATTCTAACCTACTTGGTAAAGCCTTATTTTTAAACTTGAATAAACAATATAGGCAGTTTGCTTTTGTTTTTAAAACAAAACTTTTTTTGCCACCCGTGAACTAAGCTCTTATTCCAAGGAGCATTTTAACACAGTTCACATACAACTCATTAAAGGTGTCAGTGACACTCCAGCAGAAAGGCAGAAGACATTGCATTTAGTGCTCATTCTGGAAATATTTACATATGGATTTGTGTCACAGTCTGACCTTTTGTATAGAAACCATTTCATTTTGAAGCCTTATGGTTTCCTTTAATGGAGTTAAGGTCTGTGATTAATTATCGAATTGGTGAGTTCTCATAAAGCCGGGTCCTTTATACATGCATTGTATATGTTACCTCTTACTGTTTAACATAAGCTCAGTTTGGGCTTAACGTAAATGCCTCTTTAAGTCATAAACTGAGTTTTGGGTTGAACATTTCCCTCCCCTTTGAACTAAATCTTATGAACTCAATGTTATGGGTGCTGCCCACCACCCTAATCACTTCACTGCTTTAGAGCAAATACCACTCATTCCTCTGCAAGATATTTCAGCTGCAATAAACCTATGGAAAATATTTGTGCTTAAAGCTGCTCGAGAGAAGAGCCTGGAAATCTGACTCTGGAGTTTATCAGGCACTGATTGAAATAACTACTGTGCTGTAGATAAACATAGGGTAACACTGGGAGAGCTTTGCACCATTGGCAAAGGGGGGATGAATTTAATCTTGTTCTTTTCATGTCGTCAGACTAAAGATACAGTTATATATAGCAGTTACTGTTATTAATTTTTTTTAAATTGTTTACATTTTATTTTACAACAATGTGCAGCTGAAAGATGCATTCTTCAAGATTATGCAAAAAGTAACAGCAATGCTGGGGTTTATTGTGAATTTCATCATCATCATCATCATCATCATCATCATCATCATCATCATCATGCTATGTCATGACAGGTGAAGAGGCTGACTTTTTTTAATGTTATGAGATTAAAGAGAGGTTGGAGTGGGTAAAATACACTAGAGGAAACTATTGGAAGGGTCCATCTGTCTTCTACTGAATTTATTTCATAGGAAGAAGAACTTATAGATAGCTAGATCATTGAGGGGATCACTGAGATAGATAGATAGATAGATACATAATAGATAGATAGATAGATAGATAGATAGATAGATAGATAGATAGATAGATAGATAGATAGTTGATAAATAATCTAACCACTATCACTGGGCTTGATAAAGGAAAGAAGAATTATCAGGGGATTGCAGTAATAGAGTTACTGCCGCTTAAATCATGTGAAAGACATCGGCAGTCCAAATGCTCATTGATCAACATAGAAGTCTATGGGAAATACATGGGTGGACCTACACCTGCTACTCCTGCTTTCCATGGCTTATTGTCCATATGAGAAGTGGTGATGGGGGGAGAGATCAGGTCATCCTGTCCACTGGTATTCCCAGCCAGATTAGAGTAGCGGTCAACACGTCCTTTGTGCCAATAGATTTAGAGGGGATGACCTTCCAATTTCGGAAGCCTATGGGCCTGCACACGTTTCAGTAGGCACTGCTAAGGGAACCGGGTTACCTGGTCATCATAAAACAGCACTGCTCATAGTTATCTGGTACCCAATATGTTTATTATAATAGAAACTGAAACAATGGCCAGAAAAAAATCCGCACTAGCTATTTACGAGAATGCCCAATATTCCGCTTGAATACTTCCTTTAAACACCTAACTGGATGGAGATTAAAAAGTTTGTCAGGAAAGGCCGATTGTTCTGCTCTTCATAAGTACGTTAGAGACAAAAAACCCAGAGTAAATTGGATGGCCTTTGTTTAATTTGCAATTTGCACACATATTTCATAGTTATTTTCTTCTGACAAGAAGACAGCAGACTAAATGTCAGCTAAAATGCTGAAGAAAAGAGTAAAAGCGTGGCTCTTTGTCTCACAATCATGTATTGGAAAATGGAGAATTAGCAGGCAATCGTTTTGTTGTTTCTCTAAATAGTTTATAAAACGTTTATTTGGAATATCTGTGTAGGGTGTGGCTCTATCCCATGGGAATCCTCTGAGCTGCTCTTTACCTTCTGCCACATATACTTTAGACATTGCAATCACTTGGGTTGTATCTGCCAATATAAAGAGGGCAAATGCCATCAATTTGATGTGGCTAATTTGCTAATAGACTGTATGTGTAGCTTTAAAACAGCATTCAAACCTATGGCAACCATATCAGCAAACAGCCTTAATCAATCTAGGACCAATTAAGATTCTGTCTTCCCATTAATAATAATAATAATAATGATAATAATGAGGCAGTCAGATCGTGACTTCCCAGCATCCTCTGTGCCTCCAGACAATTAGTGAAAAGAGATTGGTGAAAAGTCCTCCATGTATCGTGAACATGGATGCAGGGAGCCAAACTCAGAAGATCCCTTCCACTAACCAATTAGCCAATAAAATTAAAACATAATAAGCCCTGTGTTGGGTCACCCCCTGTCCAACTAGGGGAAAGATACTGGGCAAGTTCATTTTAAAACCATTAATAATATATAAATAATATTTGTGAACTAGGGACTGCCTTCCTAGCCCTCCCTTACTCCTTCTATTTAGGTTTGGTTGCAATATACCTGTATATATATATACAGGTATGGGATCCCTTATCTGGAAACCCGATATCCAGAAAGCTCCGAATTACGGAAAGCCTGTCTCCCATAGACTCCATTATAAGCAAATATTTCAGATTTTAAAAATTGATTTCCTTTTTCTCTGTAATAATAAAACAGTGCTTTGTATTTGATCCAAACTAAGATATAATTAATCCTTACTGGATGCAAAATAATCTTATTGAGTTTAATTAATGTTTTATTGATTTTTTAATAGACTTAAGGTATGAAGATCCAAATTACAGAAAGACCCCTTATCCGGAATACCCTTGGTCCCGGCATTCTGGATAATGGGTCCTATACCTGTATATACATATATATATAGGATCTCAAGGAATACATTTATCTAATTACACTTTAATGTTACAACACACTACTTTTATTTACAGTATATTTAAACAGAATAACAACAACAATAAAATTTACAATACCGACACACTTCTTGGTTGTAAAAATGTCAGTAAAAGAATACGAGTCTCTTAAGAAATAACAGCAGTGAGCAACATCTGTAAGGAACTGTGTGTTCACTGACTATAGTCTTTACTTGCTCTAATAAAGCATCTCCCCCCCGGAGGGGCCAGTCGTGTCGCCCCGCAGCTGTTGTTAAACAATAACTTCCACAGCATGGCTCAGCATTCTGGGGGTTGTAGTTCAAACAATAACATCTGGGCAGCTTAGAACTAATGTAAAGCAACGTCAGTGTTCTTCATAGTAGAAGCCAAAGCACTCACTTATCTCAATTGTAGATAGAGTTTCCTCAGATATTTAACCCTTATGTAATTTTTATTTTTCCATGTTTTCTGGCAACTCCCAGCAGGGCATACATGAGAATTGACACCATAGAATCTATGACATTGATACAATGGCACTTATATGGCGCAACCGTAAATGCTATGGTGCATGGCACTTAGAAACCTAAAAAGGGACCACTATGTGCATAACTGCTTTGCAATCTATGCAGTCCTCTCTAAAGCCTATTTTCACTGTGTCCCTTCATACGGTACAATGGTTATTGTTGGCAACGATGATTCCATGGGGCGTTGTTTAGTTTTGTGTTGAATAAATATATGGTGGATAATGTAGCCCATACTGTAATGTATTAAGGTACTGGAAGTCACTGTACAGTTACGTGACCAATCTTAAGGCCACGTGCCAAGTGCTTTTATACAGGTCATATAGCTACAAGGGGACTTCTCATGTCTTCATGCATTTTAGTAGAGAGTATATTATACATAATAACCTGCTTTTCTCTGCAGTTAGCAATTGCTCTTTTCCAGTAGCTCTCTCCCTTTGCTGCATGTTCTCCACAATCCAATCCATCCCTCTATTCCCCAAAGCTTTCTCCCCCGTCAGCTCTTCTCTGCTCTTCTCAATCCCCTCAGTCCCACTTCCCCGCTCCATTCTTCCCACTCCCTCCTGTCCATTCCTCTCCTATTAATCCTTAGTTGACATCATTGTCTCCTATATTGGATACAGCTTCAGATGACAGGAAACCAAGTTTGGTGAGTAGTGATGAGCGAATCTGGCCCGTTTCGCTTAGCAAAAAAAATTTGAAAAAATTAGTGAAACAGCAGAAAATTTGCGAATCACGAAAATGATGTGCATCCAAAAATTTTTTTGAAGCGCATATTTTTTTTTACTGCGCGTGACTTTTTTTGCCGCGAATACCTGCCTGCTGAAAAATTTCGCTCATCACTACTGGTGAGAAATAGAGATAGTTCAGAGGCTGGGGGAGGCATCACAAGAGAGAGCAGTTGGTCATTGCTGGGATACTGGATGGTATATATGCAGTAGACAAATCTGCAAATGGGCAGTATGCCATGACAACCAATCAAATGTGTGCTTTTATTGTTCTACATGCAGCTGGCTGAAAAAAAAACAAATCATTTATTGGTTTCTATGGGTTATGGCCTAGGTGTGCATCAGTAATAAATGCCATATTCTGATGTCAGAATATGCCATTTATAAGAATAGAATATACAGTATGGGGCATTGTGACCCATAGGTTATAACTCAATGTGTACAAACAGATATTTATGCTACACAGTAAGACCCATACACCCACACCTACAGTTCTAGAACATGTTTGACTATTAGTCCCAACCCTCTAATAACACAAGTTGGCATGCACATTTTCTGGTGCCAAAAGCATTTGACTTTATAGAGGGGAAAATACTCCCTGGCACCAGCGTGTCTGTGTTATTTTGCGTTTAAGGCACGACTCAGTTGTGTGAACCTTGAAGAGGAATGTGCTTCGAGTAAATACAAGTCTTCCCTGCTAGAGGGTGGATGGTTTAACATCAGACTTACATTATTTGAGTCATCATTTCAAAATTACATTTAAATTCATTTCTATGTGTCCAGCATCAATCCCCTCTGTTACTGCCGATCGGTAGGTTAAAATATTACATGACTTGTGTTGAGGACGAGCAGAATTCTACAATATCTACTGTTTTTTTTCTATTCTTTTATGTGCTTACCTATCCCATGCTGGCAGAGTATACAGTATCACATCTAAAAGTCAACACTACTTCCTACCGCCGATAGCCTCTGGTAATGGGGAGATTTCACAAATACGACTGCTTTTGAGTTCTGATCTTTACTTGGCAGGATAAATGCCACAGGATGGCTGAAGTACAGGGCTGTCCTATTGTACTATTGTGTTTGGTGAAAGGCTTTGAATTGTACAAATTGCTGGAGATAAAAAAAAGCACCCACAAAAGCTGTTTTTTTTTTCATGTTTCCTGTTTATATAACGGCTGTATGGGTGAAAGTAAAAAAATGAATTTAGTTCATAAATAACTGCAGGGAATAAAAGGAAACTTTGAAATGGATAGCGGATTCCATGTTATGGTGTTCTGCTAAGCAGGTTAAAGGTAATCTGAAGCACATGGAAATTTGACATTACGGGGCACATTTACTAAAATGCATTTTTTTCTGGCCTTGAAACACAATATGGCATAAATTCAGCATAACCACAATCATTTCTGTATTTCTAAAATGTCTCGACAAGGCTTTTATCGTTTGTACAATAATATCACAATTGCGTTCCGAAAGTCACAAAATTTTCGTGACGAAAAGTTCGTTATGCCACGAAAACCTTTCTGGCTTTGATGCCTTCCATGTCTGGGTTTGGAAGCCTTACATAGGACTCAATGGCATTCAACAGATCAAACCTGGCGAAAAGATAGTCCCAAGAAAAGTGTAATCAAAGTGACGAATGAATTCCCAAATGTTCGTATTCTTTGCGCAAAGTACGATTTTTTCATGGAAATTTAATTAGAACCATGAAAAACTAAATTAGAAAAAAAATAAGAAATTTTCTCAAAATTGTTTAGTAAATGGGCCCCTAAGGGGCTCATTTACTAATCCACAAATCCGAATCCCGAATTGGAAAAAATCGGATTGGAAACAAACATTCTGCGACTTTTTCGTATCTTTTGCAATTTTTTTTGTCTGCGTCGCGACGTTTCCACGAATTATCGCAACTTTTTCATCGCTGCCACAACTTTTTCGCGAATTGTCGTGACTTTTTCATATTGAGCGCTTGTAAACGGCGGCCAAACCTTTGCGACTTTGCATGATTTTGGAAGCCTCCCATAGGGCTCAATGGCACTCTGCAGCTCCAACCTGGCCAAAGGAAAGTCTCCCATAGGGCTCAATGGCACTCTGCAGCTCCAACCTGGCCCACGGAAAGCCTCCCATAGGGCTCAATGGCACTCTGCAGCTCCAACCTGGCCCAAGGAAAGCCTCCCATAGGGCTGAATGGCACTCTGCAGCTCCAACCTGGCCCAAGGAAAGTCTCCCATAGGGCTGAATGGCACTCTGCAGCTCCAACCTGGCCCAAGGAAAGCCTCCCATAGGGCTCAATGGCACTCTGCAGCTCCAACCTGGCCCAAGGAAAGCCTCCCATAGGGCTCAATGGCACTCTGCAGCTCCAACCTGGCCCAAGGAAAGTCTCCCATAGGGCTCAATGGCACTCTGCAACTCAATCCCGGCCCAAGGAAAGTCTCCCATAGGGCTCAATGGCACTCTGCAGCTCCAACCTGGCCCAAGGAAAGCCTCCCATAGGGTTCAATGGCACTCTGCAGCTCCAACCCGGCCCAAGGAAAGTCTCCCATAGGGCTCAATGGCACTCTGCAGCTCCAACCTGGCCCAAGGAAAGTCTCCCATAGGGCTCAATGGCACTCTGCAGCTCCAACCTGGCCCAAGGAAAGTCTCCCATAGGGCTCAATGGCACTCTGCAGCTCCAACCTGGCCCAAGGAAAGTCTCCCATAGGGCTCAATGGCACTCTGCAGCTCCAACCCGGCCCAAGGAAAGTCTCCCATAGGGCTCAATGGCACTCTGCAGCTCCAAACCGGCCCAAGGAAAGCCTCCCATAGGACTCAATGGCACTCTGTAGCTTCAACTTGGCCAATGGAAAGTCACAATACTGAAGCTTGAATGAATCCGAAACTCGTACTTGGCACGACAGTACGATTATTTCGCGACGGCGGCGAAAAAGTCGCAACAATATGAAAAAAAATCGTGACGGCGACGAAAAAGTCGCACCAATTCTCGAAAAAGTTGCGACGGCGGCTGAAAAATCGCAAAAAACGATCATAATGAAAAAACGCATTCAGACGCTTTTTGGACGTTCGTGGATTAGTAAATGTACCCCTAATTATAGGTGTTTAAATGGAGAGAGGCAGGCAAATCTGGATGCATCTGACCAGTTGTACAGAAATCTTTCAGTGTCATGACTAGGTTGTGTCCAACCATTATTTATTTTCACTTACCCACCTGCTTCCTTCTCAGCAAACACCAAAATGTGGTTTGATTTGTGCAGTATATGCAAAACTTATACCAGTCTGGTAAAATGGTTAGTGCCTGTTGCTGTGGTGTTGATTTGGGTATGCCAAAGCATGCAGCATAAATAACAGCATTTCTAAAAGGACCTCAACAGTACCAAAATGGAACCCAGGACTCCCCACTAAAGGAATACAGGAAAGTATAGGACTACCTTGTACAAGCATCAACAAGTATTGTGTCTAGTACTGTAGCTTAGTAGTAATAATACTGTAAATAAGTAGAGCAAAGATCTAATAATAATAAATGATAAAAGGGGTCAATTTTTAGCACTTTGCAAGCTGCTATCTGCATAGTGTGAATCTCGGCAGGTCTTTGCGCTCTGTTTTGTAGTGCAGTGACCTGTGGCTGGCACTGAAAGCTATTCCCAGTAATAATACGTAACTTACAGTAAATTAGTGGGAAAACAACAACTCAAAACAAAAATGGAATGTTGTCCAGGTTCACCAAAACCCTCAGCAAAGGGAGCAAAGCGCAGTACATACCAAAAAAAGGGGGTTGTCAATCAAAAAAATCACATGTAACCATCCCCCTGTTATTGGTATCTATACGCCTTATGTAAGAGGTGTGGGCAGGGGACGGCACATAGGCATCCTCTACCTATCCCATAACTATTAGAAGCAATTGTGCAGTTGCTCCAGGGAGTGGAAAATTCTCTCTATTATATGTGTATTATAGAAATGGGAGCGATCTAAAGGGCTAGGAAGTCAAGTTGCCCAGTTTGCTCAATCTATCTCACTTACACGTAACAACACTCTAGCTGAGCACATCTGAGAGTCACTATGAGTGTGTAGGCACAGTAAATAAAGATTTGTTGTACTGTAACCTTTGCTGTGTCAGTATGTGAATAAAAGCCAAGAGGAAAGGCAAGAACATCTCTTGTCCTGGCTTGAGATGATTCCATTCATTCATTTTTGTCTTCCTTTTGTGCCTAATTTAATTTTCTGTGACACCTCCTAATAACTCTAACGGTGGCAATTTCAAGCCGTTACACTGGTGAGTGAACACCGGGCACAGTGATGCAACCATACTCTTTTTCTGGCACAATATTGATCGGCGATTGTAAACATGCTGCTGATTCCTAGTTACAGAAACCACACCTAAACCACAAAACAGAACTCTGCTCGTGGGCAAATATTTAAAATGCATATATATAGTTGCTGAAATTGACAGTGAAGCCACAATTAAGACGGCGAGTGCAGAGATAGTAACACCATCCTGTACACCGAGTCCCTGCTGAACATATTGTTAACGCAGAAGGGAAGAAATCAAAGGCTGATGCCCACAGCCTCCAGCAACAGTTCCCACACAATACATTATGTGAGAGCTCAGACATAGCCTCAAGGTACAGCCAATTAGAGAGAATGAACAGCACTAGACACAATAATGGTGATGAAATGATGCTTCTCGGATGGTTAATTTAATATATATATATATATATATATATTTTTTACAAGTTAAAGTTATATTTTCCAGTTACTTCCTGCTCTATACTTACACAAATAGTTGTAGCCTGTGATCATTCTGCCATTCTGTCCCACGACATATCTGCAAGTTTGTGGCAAGGAGCATAAAGAACGGATAATGATCTACAGATTGGATCCGGTGACTAGATACTAATCCATGTCACACACATGCCCCATTATTCTGATTACATGCGCGCCCAACTTGCAGCCAAGTTGCACGCACAAAATGGCTCAAATTTGCACCAATGGGCAGTAACCCATAGCAACAAATCAGTATTCTGTTATCCAAAAAAGGCTGCATGTAGAATCTTGAAAGCAAAAATATGATTGGTTGAGGGCCCTGTACTTACCACCTGTTCATGGCATGTGTTGGGTACAGGGCTCCTTTGTGCCTGGCAGCAGTGGCAGGGCTAGACACAACTGATTAGTATGGGGCACTAAGGGCCACAATTCCACAACCCTTAGCACTCTTGCACTTGCTCCTGACCATTCATAAATGGGCCCCATGCTATTTGTATGTAGCACAGTAAATTCCTTTTTGCCCACTCCCTGCTCTGCAGCCTTTATTAAGTGTCATCTCCACATTCTACAAATCTATGTTATTCAAATTTTGGAGCTAAATCAGCCCTGCCCTGCCCATTAATCCCCATAGAATTCAAAGGTATGCAGTTTATAGGAATTCTTTAAAATTGATTTCTTTATTGATATACCCCATGTGCCACTGACCTAATACACTGTTCCCGAAACTGTGGGGCAGTAGCTAGGAAGGCCAGCCAGAAAGGCAATCAAAATAATCAATGCTTATTTAATGTTCCTTGTACTAAAGAATAGCAAATTCTGTAAAGGTTTAGTTGGAAATCCTGACCTAACCGTATAAACTGTTATTTTATATAAACAGCCAATCACTGACTGTGCATTAAGCACAATACCATAACGCCACTATACAATAACGGCACGAATTTAGCTTCCCTAAAAAAAGTCTAGAACAACACACACAATGCGTTTCTGCACTTAGCCCAGTTGTTTATCCATTTGGCTAAAAATAAATATTCTCCACTCTCCCCCTCCAACCTCAAGATAGTTCTAATCTCTGAAAAAGAAATCCAAACTCTCTGCAGAAGCTGGGAATAAAAGCCAAACCAATTCAAATTTATTCAGACTTAACTATGCTCACACACATTAATTATGTATTATACACAAAGAACTATTCTACAATGTGAAATGTTCTATATTTGTGTCAGGAAGCCAAGTATGTCTGCCTGTGCCAAGCTGATGAACCTCGTGTGCCCAATGCATGTCATCTGCTATCAAATCCAAGAAGCACTCAGCAGAGATATTGAAAGAGATCGCTGGACTCTTCTGATGCTTATCCAAAGGCACAACAATAAAGAGCCGATGTATTAATCAGTTTGACTTTATCACTTGTAGTTGAAGCACACTACTAAAACAATCAGGAGATTATGCATAATATCTGCAGCAGGGCAATTTAGCACTGTCCTTGCTGGCTGCAGACATAAAGCTGAACTCTCAGCAGGGGTTTAATTTTAAGACTACTTGAATGCTATCTGTTCCATTTCCTTTGCACTGAAGGGATAAATTACAAGTCAAATATAAAGTGAACAAGAGCGCACAATGGTGAAATGTTGACACTTGGCTGATTTAGTATACCCTAAAAGCCATGACGGAAACATAATCAGTCTTAAAGGTAAAAATACCATCAAAAAATGCATTAGAATGGAATGGCTTTTTAAAATGCCTGCTCTTTCCTGTCACTATTCTTTTTCAGGTGTTCAGTTTCAATTTTCTCAACTGTGTGGTTTTTTAAACACAAGGTTTTGCCATTATGTATTTTGTGGGGAAATGGAGAGACTGGCATTTGCTTGCTGCAAGCTCGGTCAGGTATATAAAGATAACAATTCGGTAAGGCTCAGTGGTTGCACAGATTGACACCTATCATGTAAGGTGTTGTTCACCTTTAAATTAAATTTGATGTATGATGTTGAGAGTGCTATTCTAAGACAATTTGCAATTGGTCTTCATTTTGTATTAGCTGCCATTTTTGAATGATTTAGCTTTTTGTCCAGCAGCTCTCCAGTTTGTAATCTAGCAGCTATCCAGTTTTAACCTAGCAACCAGGTAGTAGTTTGAAAGAGAGACAGGAATATGAATAGAAGAAGGCCTAAATAGAAAGTTAGGCATTAAGAAGTAACAATAACAATATGCCACCTTCTTACAGTTGCATTTTTTGGCTCCAGATGCCAATGCATCCCAAGAGGGTGTTCGGATGAATTAAGAACAAATTGACATATCTAGTAGAAGTAAATCTAGAGCAACTGGACTTGCTGAGTAATCACTGAAGATGTTTTCACTACTCATCCGAGCGGCTTCTATTTACTTCTACTAGATGACCTGGATGAATGAAAACCATCATAGACAACAAATTAGTCAATTAACACTGGGGAGTCCTGGAGCTACCGCCACCTTAAAGGTAGTGGCAGTAAAGTAGTAGAGTAGACTAGATTTCACAACATTGTTGGTGAAATTTGCATTCGTTCAGTTCAGAGCATTAGTGAGGTTTGGCATTAATGGTAGGGATCAGGTCTCAGCATGTCCATTCAGGAGGAGGTCAGGTCTCTTTGCGGGCCAGTCAACTTCTTCCACTCCCATTTTGTAAACCCATTTTTTTTTCTACTTTACTGTTGTATGGAGCTATTATCCTACTTTAACAGAAAACCTGGAACTGTCAAGAATCTCATTATATCATGTAGTGGCACCTCTGGCTTTGATGGCTTAGGCTTAAATAACAAATTCTAGTAATTAGAAGGGGTGTCTACTTTTGGCCATATAGGGTTATTTAATACATTAAGTTTAATACATTAAGTTTGCCCAGGTACAGTAACCCATAGCAACAAATCAGCAGGCAGCATTTACTGGTCACCTGTTTAAAAGCAAAACTCTTATTGGTTGCTATGGGTTACTGCTCCTGGGCAAACAATGTCTTTAATTACATATGGGAGATAGTTTAATAGAGACATATCTCAGTTAAACTGCCAAACCTCAGGAGCCATAATGAACAGTCCATCTTTAAATTCAAAAGGACAGAAAATCCAATATGCCAAAGCCTTTAATTAGAGTGTATCACCAAACAGTGACCACATAGCCATTCCCCTCATTCCTTCACATATACACTTGTCTGCTGAATCACTTGGTTCATGTGTAGTATTGAATGGAATTTTTCACCAGGCATGGATGTGCAGGCATTTTTCTGCAAAACCACAGGAAAAATTAGAAGAGCTCATTAACTCCAAAGTGGCCCCTGACTTTGGTGTTTGCGTTAAATGCATCCGACTACTTTTTCCTGTTTCTCGAATTTTCCAAAGGTTTCATAAATGTTTCGCCGGAGAGAATGGATTTGCTCATCACTATACTTGTGCAGTCAATTTTAAAAGAAGTGAATTAGATGAATTAACTCCCTGGAACAATACAAACCTTGGTGCTGATGTGCTCTTCTCACATGTACAGATATATTCCACTCAGTACATCTGAGGTTTCATTTTAGATCAATTCCCTACATAAAGCACAATAGCTCTCATTCATACGAGGGCAGTTTTTTTCCTCGGTTAACTCTTTTACATCGACTGCTGTTCATGCTCCTACGTTCTTCTAAGTTCCTAAATCAATTCTTCAGACTATTTTAAGACTGCAGACATTCTCATTTCCTAACCTCCAGAAAGATTACAGAAACAGCTGCAGATGTTTAGGTAAAGTGTATCTCAGTAGTTAGATATTGATCTTCTTGTACTCATGCAAAATATGACCCAAAACGATCCCTGCCCAGGATGTGTGGCTTGAGTGCACATTTATCAAACTCCTTCTTGCATAAAGGCAATGCAGATATATTTTTGTGTATTCCTATTAATCTATTTAAATTCACTCAGCTAAATGAATCCACGATAGAGATTTTTCTGATTAGCTCCCAGCAGACTGAACTGTTTGTATTTGGTTATGGAGCAAAACAGAATGATAGCGCTTAATGGAATGGCAGATTTGCTTTGTAGGTTAATGTGACACTAAAAGCCTTACAGATATTAATTATAGAGTGGAGTCACCCAGCTTGTGATTAACTGCCCCTAATGCAGCAAGAGACACAAGTACTAGGAAGTACTAACAGACTCGCTCACATTTCAGGGTCGCCGGACATATTCTCTTGACCACATTTTCCAGAGAGTAACCAATCACAATGAAACTTCTATAATGTCATTAGTGGCATCTTCTCTGTTGATCCAATGTCCCCATGCCTATCCATGCCCTCCGGCTTAGCTCAGTACACAACTACTTGCTTCTGATATGAGCTACTGAATGTTGACGTTCCATTAGAGATATAAAATTACCTGGTGTGGAATTGTTATTAATGACTGGATGGGGAACGAGTCCATAAACATCAAGTTGACATTTTCTTTTCATAATTACAGAATAATTTCTTGGAATAATCATTTCTTGGAAAAACAAGTCCACTTATTTATATACAGAAGGTATGGCCAGCGGCATTGGCTTTCAGTCTGAAAAAAAGAAAACACCCAATATGCTCTGTGGTTCTGCACCAAAACTATAGAAGACAGTAGTGTTAATATAAATATTTACCAAATTATATATGTATTACCCTCTAATTTGTTCATGTATGTTACTCAATCTCTTAGATTGTAAGTGTTATGGGGCAAGGACCTCCTTCCTCCTGTTTTGCATTGGATACGAGTGAGGATGGTGCATCCTCAACCAAAATTCTTTGCTTTTAACTATAGTAATCTATAATTATATTTATGGGGCACAATTACTAAAAACTTGTTCCCATAAATGCCTTACATTTACTAAAAAATCCGAACTGAAAAAAGTCAGCGTGAGAAAAATCACAAAGAACCGCAAACCTATTGGAAGATTCAAGACAAAAAAACGATCTTCAAGGAATAAAGGGGACCTCTGCCATTGACTTCTACATTATCTCAGCATGTTTAAGCTGGCAAATTGTTGGAATTCCGATTTTTAGCGGTTTTGGCACATAACAAATCTCGAAAAGACTTTTTTAGCGATAGAAATCCGAATTGACAAAAAAACAATATGACAGTTAGTTAATGGGTCCCTAACATATTTACATGAATGACATGTAAAATAAGGCGGAGTGTAAGTCTTGACCATTGCTTATGACTCTATAGCTCATTAAAAATTAAACAGTAAACCCAAATATTTTTCAAGAGAATAGTACATGTTCCATATTCATGTAAATATTGATGCTGTATCAAAGGGTGTTTGAAAAAGGGATCCTTATATGAAAGAGTTTGAATAGCTGATGTCTGAATCTCAAGTGAGTGAGTCACAGAAACATCAAAAATTATAGCAAGCGTCAAGGGAAAACATGTCAGATGTCATGGCAGCATATGACAAACAAGAAAAAATGCAACAAGCAGGTTGAGAGGTTTTTTTTTTTCAGTAAAAAACCTCAAATCCAACCAGCAAGTTATTTAGCAAGTGAATTTAAGAATTGGCTAACCTTAATAAAATGCACAAAAAATTAAAAGCCAAAAAACTATATATATTTTTTTCAGAACTGCCTTGTATAAGTAATATTAGCTAGTGCAATCTCTAAGGAAGAGTTCAGCACTGCCCAGATCCAGCTCTTAATCATGGTGGTAGATTTGCTATTGGCAATTGTTTTGTAGAGGATGTTTGGCTAAATCATTATTCTGTGTGGTACTACTATGCCTAAAGGACAGAGATTTATTTAATAGAGACAAGGCCCTTCTATGGGTCAAAATTTTGTTTTCCCCTCCAGGTATTCACATACTTCAAGACAATAACAAAGTGCTAAACAGATTCAGCGTTGGATACAAGAAATACGTCAAGCCTTTTTTTAGTCACCAGCTCTCGAAACGTCATTGAACCTGTATGAAAAGACTGCCACGTAAAGGTCCTGCAGGAGAATGGTTCTCTATCCCACCATAAATATAGCAAAGCTCTTCAAACAATATTAAGTAGTGAAGTATTTTGTAAAGGTTATAGGCTTTTCAATGTCATGTTTTCAAGGCAGAGTATATAATTTGAATTACCTATTTGTATTAAGCATGAACAAAAACAATATGTAGATGTTAACGGAGTTGAACTGGGGCACCTAGGGCCCACCGGGTTACCCAAGTCAAGGCTCATCCTCCAGCCCCTGCTGCCCCCGCTGTGCTATAATTTGCTATTCTGTACCTCAATTGGAAAAATTAATGATGGCCATGTGTTCTACAGTAGAACGCACAACAATCTTTAATTTTGTTCATAATTGCACACTATTGGGTAGCTTGGGGCAGGGCCCAATAGAATCAGGGCACACCGGGATATTTCCAGGTGTTTCGGTAGGCTAGTCAAACCCTGGATGTTAATTTTGTTTAGGTTAAGCTGAATGTAAATGTATACAGTTGTGTGAATCACTGCAAACTAGATGTTTTCCATTTACTTAATAAATTAATTTGTGTATAATACGTTATAAAAAGGAAGACGTGAGAGATGAAGGAACCATTAGTAGGGTTGGATAGAATTAAAAGAGCATTCACAGCTACATGAAGGGGAAAATCCTTGGGAGATAAAAGGCTGTTCAAACAATGAAGGAAAGTATAAGTAGTCAATACCTTAGAAAGAGAAGTAATTACAGCAGATGAAAAGTGAAATAGTATAATTTCAAGGTGACAAGACTGTCCTTTACCTATATTGTATTTTGGGGCAATCTGGGGCAAACTCATAGCAGTTATTTCCCCTCCTCTTCAAACTGGTATGCCCTTGATCTTCTGGATAAAATAAGTGTTAAACATCTATGTATAAATTGCATTCACATTCACCCTATTTAGCAGAATCTTGAAAGGCCAAAAAATCACCAATATATGGACTACGTCTTAATAAGACCCAATATCTCATGAGATGTAGTCCATATATCCCCGAATACAGTCGCTCAAATTGGCCAATAATTTTACTTAGTGGCAAATGGGTTTCTTGAAGACCATTTGTAGAATGACAGAAGCAAAACCCCTGTAGAAATTTTACAGAGCAATCAACGAAAGAAAGCAGGATAACATGCCTAAAGGTAATACAAGGGCTAGGGTTAATATGAAGGTTAACCCATCATAAAGAATGAAATATATATATATATATACATATTACACACACAATTGCTCCTATGAATGGTATGCATGGGTCTATAAGAATTAGAAAATCATGTTATAATCAAGTTAAGGTGGTTTCTATGAGCCTGTAGGTGTAGATCTTTGGAGCAACTGTAAATTCAATTCCTCTTAACCCCTGTCTAACACACCATTATATCTGGAGGAACTTGTTCCTGCTCCTATTTCCTTTACTGGCTGCTCTGTGATGTCTCTTTCATTGCTGTCCTTGCAAAAGCTATTCTATATGTAAATCCTCTTACTCATAGCTATGTCTTTATAAACTAAGGTTTTAGCCTTTGACTTTGTCAGCTCTTGACTGTTTCTATATAACTGCCCTGTGTACAGGGATTATCCCTTTGTCTAGACATATATGTAAGGTAAATTGGTTAGAAATATATCCATCGCACACCAGCATTTCCAGTATTGGTGCGCAAGCAGAATAAACTTACTGTATCGATTCCCTTATGCCCCTAGTACAGCCACATTAAAGTGTGCTTAGAAGAGTAGTACATCCAGCAGAAAGCCATCTACCCTAAATGCAGCCTGCAAATTAATTCTTGCATTTTAGGGCCCCCCACCTTCCATTGCCTCTCACTAAACTTCCTCCATGAAAGGTCTGCTTCTGCAAACAGGAGATAATGGCTCCTCCTGCTCCTTTCCCCTCCTGAGATAGGAACCAGCCAAGTAAAGGTGGCCATACACGCACCGATATTATCGTACGAAACCTCGTTTCGTACGATAATCGGTGCGTGTATGGCATGTCGGCGAGTCGACCGATATCGCAGGAAGCTGCTGATATCGGACGACTCGCCGATCGGACCAGTTTGAAAATTTTGATCGGGCGCCATAGAAGGCGCCTGACCAAAATTCTCCCTTCAGAGCTGAATCGGCAGAAGGAGGTAGAAATCCTATTGTTTCTACCTCCTTACCTGCCGATTCAGCCCTGAATGGTGTGTGGCGGATCTTACGATGTTTCGTGCGACCGATGGTTGTACGAAACATCGTCAGATCGCCACGTGTATGGCCACCTTAAGGCAGCAGAGGGTCTTTTACTCATCTAATTTTTTTTTTCAATTTACAGTATAAAGCCTTAATCAAAATCCGCCTATGGCTAAAGGCATTAGTATTTGATTCTTTTAGTACAAGTATACTATGCCTACTGACACAACACTCCGTGGGTACCCTGGAATTACCTTCACATTCAGGGGGCAGTAAGTACAGAGTTCCCTAAAGTCAATAGGCATACTTGCACATAATTCAGCGGAAGAAGCAAGATGGACAGAATCTCACTTAGTGAAACTAAATGTTGAAGAAGTGTGTTGGGACACAAGTACCTCTAAAGCATAGAATCAAGACACTCAACATTTGTGTCCATACTAGTTTGACAGGAGCCATAAATGACTTTCTTCATTTCATGCTTACCTCTCAGTGTAAGCTTACTCCATCTGTATTATAAGAATACATTAATAAACACAAGGAGTAACTGGAAACATAAGAAATGCAGTTTTAGGAAAACAGGCTTTGGAATGTCCCTTAATAAATCAAACCTATTAGCTCTGTATTTCTTACTTCTGTTCTACACCATTTGATTTGCAGTTGGATCTCCCTGCTTCCATATCTCAACACCAGACTAGTATGAAAGGTCATGTTTAAAAATGGATTTGTATCTTATCTTGTGCTTTGTGAATTGTTCATCTTTTAATAAATATTTCTAACTTTTTTTTTCATTCCTTATTTACTGGTCTTTCTCCTACCAACCCCCCCCCCCCTTTTTTTCTGTTTTTTTTTCCGAAATAGGTGCTGTGCCTT
The DNA here is from genome assembly GCF_000004195.4 of Xenopus tropicalis. Classification (NCBI taxonomy): domain Eukaryota; kingdom Metazoa; phylum Chordata; class Amphibia; order Anura; family Pipidae; genus Xenopus; species Xenopus tropicalis. The sequence continues at coordinate 34,043,178 of NC_030677.2, read as the reverse complement.
TGGAAATAGTTCAGGTTGCCTGGGCAACACTGGCACCATTTTTCTGAAAGTGGGGATTATATATAAGGCCGTTGTTTGTCTCTATAGTGCCTGTATACGGAAAAATCTAATAGCTCAATGCAGGTACATAATGAAAGCTATTAACTATAATGTGCAGTGGATTAAAAATAATAATATTCCTGCTCTTTCGCAGAATACAGCAAAGTGCCCAACATTATCCAGAACGACTAATACTGTCCACTTTGCAAATTAATAGTTCACTGGAAATGTAGAGACAGCTTCTGAAAATCACGCAAGGGATAATTACAAATAATGCCCAATATCTTAAAGGAGAACTATACCCCCAAACAATCTAGGTCTATAAACCCTGCTTCATCTTAATAAACCATTTTCATAAAATCTACTTTTTTTAGTAGTATGTGCTACTGTGTAATCCACAATAGAAAACTGCAATTTAAGGCCAGCGCCCTGAGATCATGTAATTTATGGGCACACAGACCATAATAAAATGGGGGGCTCAAGGTAAAAGATGTAAAAGGGCAATATTTACTGATATATATATATCAGTAAATATTGCCCTTTTACATCTTTTACCTTGAGCCCCCCATTTTATTATTATTATATAGTGATGAGCAAATTTTTTTGGCAGGCGTGGATTCAAGCGAATTTCCGTACTTCACCATTGGCAAATTGTTTTGCGAAACTTCCGTGAAAACTTGCCACGGAAAAATTTGTTGCGCGTAAAAAAATTGCTTGTCAAATCGGACGCAGTTGCATCCAAATTGGGAACTGCGTGTCAAAAATGGGCACGGTCACATCAACAACAGTGCAGGCAGAAAAAAACGCGGGTGACCAAAAAGATACGGGCGACAAAAAAGATGCGGACGACAAAAAAATTGTGCGGCAAATGCGTTTTGCGAATTTTTCGCCATTTCACTAATTTTATGCCGAAACGGGACAGATTTGCTCATCACTATATATATATACTGTATATATATATATATATATTGCAAAAAAAGACCAGCAACACCGGATCTATTGTGAATAGTAGATTATATTAAAAAATGCATGAACAGCCAACGTTACGTTTCGATCCCCATGAATCGAAACGTAACGTTGGCTGTTCATGCATTTTTTAATATAATCTACTATTCACAATAGATCCGGTGTTGCTGGTCTTTTTTTGCAATATTTAAACTTTTTACCGTGCACCCGGGACAAGAATTGAAGCGGTGTGCCATCCTTGGTTTGATATATATATATATATATATATATATAGTAGAATGTATGAAGCCGGCACTCACGTATACAGTAGTCACTGGATGCCTGGGTGCAGTGTTGAAAAATGGAAAATTTACAGCAACATGAATACCGCACTCACAGGACTTATGGTGAAGAAAAAAGTTCATTTATTGTTCAAACATCAAACTGACGTTTCGGCTGTGTCCACAGCCTTTTTCAAAGTGTGTATGCAGTCAAGCCCACCCTACATTTAACCTCAATCTGGCGCCAAACAGAACTGATGACGTCATGCATTCCAAGGATGATGCTCCCCCCACTCGTGTACACTATCAAAATTAAACATAAGAAAACCAAAAAGCAAAAAACTAAAATGAAAAGTGCAAGAAATAAGTGAACCAACACTTATGTAGTAATAAAAGCAAATAACATAAGTAAGAGGTAGAAAAAAACGAAAGGAAACCTGTACTGGCTGAACTGTAACTCACATCTTGAGTTGAGCAAGCAGCGATCACTGGAGCGGCAGATAGAGCTGATCAAATAGGGGAATTGTCCAAACAGTTTGGTAAGATTCTTTAATAGGCCACTTAATATGATATTAGCTGTTGGTTAAGTCTTTTTTGTGGGGGTATAATTTTCCTTTAATGAATAACAGATCTGTCCATGTAACCCGCTGACCTCCATGAGCTGCTGAATTTTCTATTCTTCATTTAACGTTAGCAAATTTGTTTCTTAAATGACACCGTTCTTTTTTATTCCTTGGTCAGATCTACAAATGTTAATTTCCAGTATCAAGCGTTCGTGTAGACAGGTAGTATCACATTTAGATATGGAGGGATTTTATTGTAATGGCAGCAGTATCTAGCTGTCAGCAAGACTATGGCATAATGGATCGTAATGATTTTGAACAGAGTAAGGACAGGGCTAGCAGAAAGCATCTAATTCTAGGAGATGGCCCCTGCAGAGTCAGTAAAGGGCACATGCTAATAAGCAAACTGCGGAACGGCACTGCTGATGACATGCACAGAAGAAAACAGCAAGCTCAGCAGACGTGGTGCAGCTAATAGAACCATTACTGCCGCATGTCAGGCACTGGGAAAATACCAAGGGACAGGAGCAGTTGAGCATAGGAACATATCACGTGCATATTACAGCTGAATGATCTCTTTAGAGGAGAAACAAGCAGCTTTGGGACCGGCTGTAATATGTTTTCCTCCGTAAAATAAAATATTCATTTTATTTTCACCTGCAAGGGAAAAACAAAATCACAAGTATTGCACAAAGCCAATTTTGATCTGGCCTATAGCACCGAATATGAATACAGTTTTGACTTAAGGAAAACAAAGGTAGGAAAATGACTTTACAAACAGGATTACAAATCTATTAGATTTATTTGGGAGAGCAATTTATACCCAGCAGAGCTGAGCAAACAGTTATCAGATGAACACCCTCACTACATAGGCACCATTTACTGACAGATCAGGTCTGCAATATCTCCATGAGACTTTGGCTTCCATATTTAGGATATCAGTTACATAGTTATATAGGGTTGAAAAAAGAGTCCATCAAGTTCAACCCTTCCAAGTAAACCCAGCACACACCACCTATACTTACCAATCTATACTATCACATACATAAATCAGTCATGTCAACAAGTTGGTAGACTTTGCAAAATGGCCTGCACTGCACTGGGATGTTTGCCATCTTGATAAACTACGTATACCTGTCTCCACTGTCACTGCCCATATACATTTGTTAGTGGTTTAGAGTCTCAGTGGGGCAAGTCTTCATACAGTTAAACCTGGGCAGAGACATTGATAACAGGTCTGTGAATAAAGACTTTTACTGCTTTACTTGCTGCTATGACATGTTTTTTTTGCATCACTCCACATATTCTCTTTTCCTTGAGGACAGTTCTCCCTTATGTATATGTTATACAATGCATTTGTTTTACTTTCCTCCATTCGGTAAAGAAGGAAGGGAAATATCTTATAGAGAGTTTTTCTTTCACCCATGGGATTTAAAGTGCTTTGCAGAGTGGATGCAGCCAACACAAACACTTCATGACATGACTCCAGGAGATTAAGTGACTTGTCCAAGGTCACAAGGAGCTGCGACAGGCATTCAAACCAGAGGCTCTAGCTTGAGCTCCAGAAGCACACTATTTAACCTTAAGGGTACATTTTTCTCTAAGTTCAATATAAAGAGATCAATGCACACTTTAGCTTCAGTGAATAAAAAACTTATAGGATAGGTGTCCCTCTCCAAAATGTAGGAGGCACTTGTATATATTACTTTTATCCTGTATACAGATCTCTTGGATGTCGGTTGAATATAAATATATAAGTCCAGATATAGGCAGCACGCCATGCAAGAGGAGTTGCGACCTGGGTGCCAGTGCAAATCAGTAAAATATAGAAGCAAATCACTGGATTTTCATAATAGCAGGACAAAGTGACAGAAAAAAATGTTATCTTACAAGGTTTGGATTCGGATCAATAAAAACCTTGTAAGATAACATTTTTTTCTGCCACTTTGTCCTGCTATTATGAAAATTCTTTGAGTGCCGTCACTTGTTGCTTCTATATATATATATATATATATATATATATATATCGAACCAAGGGTGGCACACCGCTTCAATCCTTGTCCCAGGTGCACGGTAAAAGAGTTTAAATATTGAAAAAAAAGACCAGCAACACCGGATCTATTGCAAACAATCAATTATATATTGAAAAATACATGAACAGCCGATGTTACGTTTCGGTCCCCGTCGGGACCTTTCTTGAGAAAGGTCCCGACGGGGACCGAAACGTAACGTTGGCTGTTCATGTATTTTTCAATATATAATTGATTGTTTGCAATAGATCCGGTGTTGCTGGTCTTTTTTTCAATATATATATATATATATACACAACCAAAACTTTTTGTGTTAACTCAAGGTAAATTGAAAGAATCTCCCCACAAAAGTGGATCCTAAGTTAATTAGACATCTTTAACCTAATCACTAACATGTATCACAATGCTCACAATCTAGAGGAAGAATGATCTCTGATATTGGTGGTAACAGGGAGACCAGAGCTCAGGAATACCAAAGCATTCAATGAATGAGAGGTGATCTACCTGTCGCCACCACGTCTGTAGCAACAGGGCATTTACCACTATAAGAAGCAGTGACTGGCAGACAGGGGCATTTTGACCACTGATGGTCAAAATGCCCCATGTGTGTCATGAATCTTACAAAGGCTTCTCAATTGAGTGGTGTTTCACAAGGAACAGTGGCTAGGGTGTTGTTAGCAAGGAAGCCTGAAGGGACATCATACTTAAATGGGGTTAATTTTAGATTGATGATAGAATCAATATGAAAGGCAAAACAAGTTAGCACACAAATCCTATAAATATGTTGAAACTCAACATAAATAAAGTGTGGTCTAGGTGCGCCAGCCTCAGTTCCTCAGTCAGGGGAGCAGACTGGATCTTTGAGTGCCCATCTCCTTTTTGTTCTAAAACAGACTAGCACCTCTGAATTGTCTCCTCTTATTATTTGAGAACATGGGCAAGCAGTGCCAAGTACAGTATTTAGAGATAGCTACAGGCATTCAGTGTCAGTATTTCTTATACTTTTTAGATCTATTGAAAAAAACAATAATGGGTTAGTATTATATATCTGTTATGTTTGTTCGGTCTCTTAGCATCTTTTTTTCTTTGCTTTGAGATTGGAACATACTTATGGTTCTGAGCCAGTACCCTTTGTTACTATTGGCTTTCATTGCCAACCTAGCAGTCTATTATCATTACTAGTGGAAATGCAAGTCCCATCAAACCCAAGCCAGCTTGTTACAGAGGTGCCATAAAAAGCAACATCCCCTAATTACAATAAAATTGATGTTTCTGTATGGAAATACGCCTTCTATTAATAATAAATAAAGCATAGATATCATTATAGCTTAGAGCATAGACACGTTCCCTTTTTAACCCATTTAACAGTTTGCACCTAACAAAGTATCAATGATGTCATAATTCCCTATAGAGAATAGATGGAAAATGCAATTTGTTAGAATCACATCTCAGAAGAAGCTGTTTAATTGAAACACTAGGGACTTATTTAGGTTTAGAGTTAAAAATCAACTAACGAGTTTATCATTTGCATGTTGTCACATATTTTCTTCCAAATGGCGCTTTAAACACCAAATATTTCCCAACATAGTCTTCAGTTATTAACATCAAAACGCAGAGAAATTAATTCTACCAAGCTTTAATAAATCTTGTTTTTCATTCCGATCTATGGAATTTGACTTTTATTATGCTTTGTAATACTGACAGAACTTATGTTCCTGCTGTTTAAGGCGTTCAGGATCTTCTGCTGATGGCAGCACTTTTCCCCGCTCGGTTTATGGTGCAGTACATAAGTAAATCACTGAATGCTGTAGAAGATTAATGCAAGTCATGAATCTTTCAAAATTGTAGGGTACAAAGAGGATATTTTTCTTTGTCCATAAAAAGCCTAATGTTTGCCTTCTAAAAAATATATAATTTCTGTGCTTATGATGGCTTCTTTCAAGGGCTAAAAACCTTCAATTTACCCACAAAATATTTCTAAAGCAAATGATCATTCCCTTATCCAGGTTCTGTCATCTACAGACTGTATAATTACGGCATAGCAGATATATTGTGACAAGGACAACTCTATTTCTACGTGTTCTACTGTTTTCTTCATAATGCAGATTTGTTTTTTTTGGGGGGGGGGGTGAAAATTTGCCAATTAATGAAATAAAAACAAAACAAAACTGGACAGTAAATGAACACAGCACAGAAACGCATTCCTTGTGGCAATCTGGAAAATCAGACACTAAAAAGTAATATTATGTTATGCTTTATGATTACAAGCGATTGGGAATGTTACCCAAAAGGAAAGCTGCTAACCTAGTGTGCCAAGCATAAAGGGTTCATTCAGAAAGCATGGCAACTTGCTACGTGCCAGACATCCGTAAATGCTGCCTTTTACATCCTGACTTTTCGGCGATGGAGCTTCGCTCAGATGTGATTTTTGTTGAAATCATCAGTTTATCAACAATTAATAAAAAATGAACATCCTGAATATTGCTGAATCCTTTGAAAGATGCCTCAGAGCTACACGTTTCATCTCCGGCACTGTATAATCCCTATTACATCAGTATGCAGCAACTATTTCAGTAGGAGGTCCCTAGACACTGCAATTTTGTTCAGAAGATTTCTCCATCCACCTGCTGTACAGAATCATTACATAAAAATCCAAGAGCAGATTGCTGTATATCCATTAAAAGGGATCATTTATCACAAAGGTTTCACAACATCAACAATATACAACTGCCGAGGCACAGAATGGATAGCCCTGAGACATTTGTGTATGCTATCACCACATATAGCTTCATATTGCCAGCCTAGAAATGACAGGGGGCTTTGGATGAAGAGAGGAAAGCAGAAATGTGAGGTACACCACGGCTAGATTACATATTTCAGCCAGAAAAAAAGCCCATGCTCATTTTTATCCTTCTTTTTGCCATGCCTTCAGTTTAGCATCATTAATTAAAAAGCCTTGATGCCCAATCTATAGCGGGATTGATGGTTAAAAAATGCTAATACAAGGTCTTGCAGAAAATCAATGCTGCTGTAAGAGCAAGCATTCTGCCTATGCCGCAGTTTTAAAATGGAATGGATTCAGATTAAACAGAAATATAACGGTGCCTGGGAATATTTATTATATTCTGGTCACTACTTGATCGGTAATATTAAGGATGAGTTGGTAGTAGTAAAAAGTGATATTTGTTGACATGGCCGACTTAACTCATAATAATTTTAAAGATTCTTTTTAGGGCTCCATTAGTTCTTGGGGCCACACTAGCCCTAAACGATCCAGTCACATGATCAGAGGATACAGTTTTGTATGATGATAGAGTACCTGTAGTGTGTGTAATGTATCTGTCACTGAAGTAGACTCCTTTGGAAAGAGGCTTGAATCCTACCCCATATAGGGCTCCTATACAATTTAAACCAACTTCTGTATAGAGAACAACAGGAGATTTCAGATTAAGTTGGGATCCCCAAGCTTTTTTACTTGTGAGCCACACGCAGATGTAAAAAGTGTTGGGGAGCCACACAAGCATGAAAGAAGTTCTTTGGGGATGCCAAATAAGGATTGTGATTGGCTATTTGGTAGCCCCATGTGGGCTGATAGCCAGCAGGAGGCTCTGCTTGGAGTAAAACTGTGTCCTCAAGCCAGAAATTTAAAAAATTGCACCTACTTTGAGGCCACTGGGAGAAACATTAAAAGGGTTGGTGAGCAACATGTTGTTCATGAGCCACTGGTTGGGGATCACTGGTCTAGAACATTAATTTATGCTTGCAATGTGCATATGGGAGTAAGGATCCAGGGAGCTGTTAGAACATGGCTGGCATTTATTATCTGAAGGCCTGTTGACCATATTCACAATCAGTCACCTGCAGGTGGGGACAGCAAGTGATATTGGTGATACAGTGTATCTGTGTGGGTGCAAGCTTTGCTCTAAATTCTGCTAAATAACTTAAATAGGGTTGGCCACCCCAAAACAGGTTTTACATAATGAATTAAATGGTAATTCTAAATAACTTTCCAGTATACATAAGTTATTTGCAAATGTTATTGCAACTGAAAGCAGTCTTTGTCTGTCCCTTCCTATTTTCTCACTCACTGTTAGTTCTTCCCTAAGTCTGTTAATCAGCGGCTTTTAGTCACATTGTTTTAGCGGTGAAGGTAATATAAACAGACCAACAGGTGAAGCTTTCAGGAGCAAAAAGATTTATTTAAAAAAAAAAGGGCAGAAAGGGAAGTAGACTGAACCGATGAGGAGATGATGTAAAATAAGAGAAGTAAGAGGCTATCAACAACGTTAGGAAAATACAGGAAAACAGTTGGAGGAAAAAATAGTAAGTAGGAAGGCAAGCTGATTGCAGAACCCTCCCAGTGAAACACAGATACACAGTGATATTGGTTACAAGGTACCTGTGCTAGTGTAGTGTTTGATGTTTCAAGGTTTTAACAGCAAAAAACTAATATGCACCCAACAATACATACAAGCTTAGGGGCTCCATGGTTCCAGTCAGTCACTGGGGAGGGACAACATGAGCATTGATCAATGGAAACCTAATTAAATATCTAAATTAACTCAATGTAACTGGCCAATCCCTACTCCGAAGGCCCAAAAGCAATTCACATTATTGGAATGGCCTGCCAAAACATATAGGATATTATAAAATATGTCTCAAATTGGTGTATGTATGGTTTCATCGCTGATTGGGCTATGATTACAGTGGGCAAACCCCTTGGATGGCGTTGCCATGTACCATTAAACCTCAATGTGATATCCAGAACCTGAAATGTTATGTTTTGCATAATGGTGTATAGCAGCTCTTGTTGCTGCTTCCCAGTAACTTACATCTTTGTTCCATTTAGAAGTGTTCAGTAATTTTCTACCCAGAATGTTCCTTGTGTGATCCTTACCTAACTGGGAAATGGATTACAAGACCCAAGGAAATAGGTAAAGGCTGCAGTACTGTCTGCTTCAGCTAAGATATTCTCCATGGAAACTCATAGTACAGTATCATATATATTTTAACAATATATTGTCAAATATAGATGATACTGAGTTCTAGCAGATATTACATTGATGTCTACAAGATATCTGAGTAGGGGTGGGTCTTTCAGGACCTTAATCAAATCTTGTAACGCCATGTGATACGGCAAAAGGGCAAGAAAATTCGCGAATCACATATGTCACGCTATTTTTTTGTCGTTCGTGTCTTTTTTGTCGCCCGACCTTTTTTGCCACAAACGCCCCTAATTTTTACATGCCCAATTTGCCGCGCGCCAGTCTTTTTGCCGTGTGACAAATTTTTCCACGGCAAACTTTCACGGAAGTGTTGCAAAACAATGCGCCAATGGCGAAATGTGGAAATTCACTGCGAATCCATGCCTGCCAAAAAAATTTGCTCATCACTAATCACAACTATTCATTAAGCTATGCACAGTAGTATAGTATATACATTAAGCCTAGACAGATATGGTTGGTTAGTTTGTCAAACTTTGGTTAAATTGCCTAATCACCATTTTCATGGAAGTATAGCTGATTGAATAGCAGTATTTAGAGGAGAGCCGTATGGAAAGAGTCCCTTATTTCATAAAATATTGGACATTCTGGTGGCCATAAAGATCCCTTTGGAAGGCTGTATTTGACTTGCGGGCCACCATTTGGGCATGTTTGGTTTAGACAATGGCATATGAGAGTGGGAATGCTAGGTTGCAACAATTTTCCACAACAATACAAAATGGAGATCACTGGCACATAGTTTTCCCATGCTACCATTTATAGTTATATTCATATCTACAGAATAATTTAATAATTTCACAAAATTCACACAATAATTTTGGAGTCGCACAAGTCCATGGAAATATTATTGTTTGAATCATGTCATAAATAATTTTCTGCATATTATTTTCAAAAAGCAGAGTTTCTTGTAAGATATATTTACATTTATCAAGAAACAAAATATTGGTATCGGTTCTGTTATCCAAAATGCTGAGGATCTGGGGTTTTCTGGATAAGGGGTAATTTGGTTCTCCATACCTTTCTGATAAAATGTAATATAAGTCGTAAAGGGTGAATGATCTTTTATTTGGGATCAAGTACAAGGAACTATGTTATTATTATGCAGAAAAATGATTTTTAGAAATGATCATTTTTAGAAAGGGGCCTTATAGGAAATGCCCTTTCTGTAATTCAGAGCTTTCTGGATAACAGATCCTGTACCTGTAATGAATTTGTCTTGAAATCTTTTCGCAAATTGCAGTCATTAACAACAATCTTATAAATCTTATAACATAATGTTGCTAACATGTGGTATAACGTTGAATTATAATTAATTTCCAGTGCATAGAAAAGCAACTACCAAAGTAATCTAATTTTTACTAAACTGAATTTTTTCATTATAAATACTTTTTGTGTAATGTCCAAATTACAAAAGCAATATTTGTACTCTGATTATTTGCACTATCTACTACTACTTTTTTTTTTGGGGGGGGGGCACATTAGTTTTCTTTGTATCAGCTGAGGTCTACAAGTATTTGCTTTCATAGAGATGCCCCTAGAGCTTTAACAGGCAGGGCCTTCAGATAATTGAAAATGTATTTAATTATGAAAGCACCACACTTACACAATACAAAAACACAGCAATAGCTCAAAAAATGACATATGAGACAGGCCATGAAATAGCGAAGTCTGAAATGGTCAAGTAATAAGATATTGTCAGAGTTACACAGAACTGAAGAAAGGACTTTGGATTTGATCCTTGCTGTGTGTGCTTTATTCAAAGGGAGTCATATAAAATATGTATTTCTATATATTATTCAAAGGTACATATAATTCCTTTTCTAGTGAAGAATGACCTCTAGCAATGGATTCCTACACTGCTAATCAGGTAAAATAATGTGCATATAACTTGCATATGATGTTAAATCATTCATGTTTCTATGATGTCCCCACTAAAAAATATAAGAACTGTACTGCATATTTATTAGTAACGATAATGGGAGATTCTTATATACCTGAGCCCACGTTATAGCTGTGTTATTAATAAAGATGATGATAAATTAACACAATTCTGAGGTGCAATTCTATGTAGATTTGGATTTTCACTCCAGTTACTACAGTAGCTTGCTTTTCACCTTGAATTCAATGGAACTGTGAAATTTCACTCAATCAGAATAATTATTGGCCATATCAAAAACAGTAGATATACACATTTTTGGTTGCATGCCCCTAAAGAGTAAAGGTCCCCATACACAAGACGATTTCACTCGTTGTGCGACGAACGATTATATCGACAAACGATCGTATGGCGATCGGGTTTCCATACGATATGCCATCCACGGGCAACGATAATTTGCAAAAGATTTCATCGTATCATTATCGTAAAATACGTACGATCGTACATCTACGTATGATCCAATGTCGTGGCGGAAGCGGTATTTATTTATGTTTGTTGACTTCCGCTGCTGGCAATCATGACATGCGCAGAGAACAATCGTTCGAAGACAAATGTCTGACAGTCACACCAACTGGCAGATTTTATCGTTAAACGACTAAAATTTTTAAACCTGCACGATCGATTTTGGGGGCGATAATGTCGGGTCGATAAGTGGGCTAACGATCGTTCGCACACCATCAACTATACGATAACTTAATGATAGTATCGGATCGTTCAGGAATCGGTCGTTTGACAGTAAAAAATCACCCCGTGTATGGGGGCCTTTAGTCCAAGTCCAATGTTCTTTAGATTTTAATTAAAACATACATATATCAAAAATTATATTAATTATGTATTTATTGGTCTGACCCAGGGCCGGAACTAGGGGTAGGCAGAAGAGGCAGCTGCCTAGGGCGCAATGATTTAGGGGCGCCAGGCAGGAGCCTCTCCTGCCTACCCCTAGTGCTAATTTGTCATTGCCTCCGCCGCTTGTCATTAGCGGCGGAAGCAATGACCGACTAACCGCCCCACCCCCCTGCACCTCCTCCTGTGCATTAACGCGCATGCGCCGTTCGGGGGGCGGGGAGGTGGGCGGAGTTGGCCGACCGGGTTGCCTAGGGCGCCCGGTCGGCTTGGCCCGCCCCTGGTCTGACCGGCAAGAACTCCACAAAGACTTATTAAGCTGGGCATATATTATTGGTATTATTGGTTTTGTACGTTATTCAGTGCATTATGGCGAATCGCTGAGATGACTGATATTGCAAAAGCTTTGGATATTGGTCGCCTCGTCAATCGGGCGGGACAAAAGATTTTGATTGGGCGCCGTTGAGCAAAATCTGCGTTTAGGGCTGAATCATCAGGTAGAAGTAGAATCCCTATTGTTTCTAGCTCCATATCTGAAGATTCAGCCCTGAACGTCAATAAAGGGAATGACCCTCTTTCCTGCAACCAATGGTCGCTAAAAGGTATTGTTTTTCTGTGATCAAATTTAAAAAAATGGATTTGAAAATTTATGTGATGACACATAAATGTAAAAAGGAGTATCATTAAAACAAAGCAGTGTCTCCTAATAAACTAAAGGGTAACTTCTGTTCTACGTTTTGCAGCGTATCACGATACCGAAACAAAATCGGTATTCTTTGTGTAATAAAATTCATTATTATATAGCTACAGAATATAAGTATGTAGATTATATTAAGTTCCTTTTTTGGTGTATTAATCAAACTACAAAGCAACAGATTGAGGTAGTGCTGATTGAAATATAAATGAATTTACATGAGGTGAAATTAGAGTGTTTAGGGACATTTGCAGCAATTACTCTGTTTATGTAGATTTAGCAATTAAAGGAATCTGGGAGGAAGAGGAAACAGAGTGTGCTGTCAGTGCAACCAAATCATCATGTATATGTGGTCTCCATGGTATATGCAAGTAATTATTGCAAGATATTTCATGATAAGACAGATACATATTTAGCTAGTTATCTAGTTGGTTTGCCAGACAGATCAGTAGAGAAAGATACATTTGACAGATCAGATAGATTAAAACTTCAATGGAAGACAAACCGTATAAGTGTTTAGTATTTATGGTACAAATAATTGTAATTATAAGGGTTTTTATATTCACCAAGGAATAAAAGTGGCCAAAGTTAAAGGGTAATCCCCTAAAAAGTCCCTTTTATTTCTTAATCAAATTTGCAAATGCTGACAAATTAGAAATTGATTTACAATGACAAACCTATAAATTAATTGATTCGCTACGAATGTAGCTGACCTGATGCCCAGTGTAGCTGACCTGATGCCCTGTGTAGCTGACCCGATGCCCAGTGTAGCTGACCTGATGCCCAGTGTAGCTGACCTAATTCCCAGTGTAGCTGACCTGATGCCCAGTGTAGCTGACCTGATGCCCTGTGTAGCTGACCTGATGCCCAGTGTAGCTGACCTGATGCCCAGTGTAGCTGACCTAATGCCCAGTGTAGCTGACCTGATGCCCAGTGTAGCTGACCTGATGCCCAGTGTAGCTGACCTAATTCCCAGTGTAGCTGACCTGATGCCCAGTGTAGCTGACCTGATGCCCTGTGTAGCTGACCTGATGCCCAGTGTAGCTGATCTGATGCCCAGTGTAGCTGACCTAATGCCCAGTGTAGCTGACCCGATGCCCAGTGTAGCTGACCCGATGCCCAGTGTAGCTGACCCGATGCCCAGTGTAGCTGACCTGATGCCCAGTGTAGCTGACCTAATGCCCAGTGTAGCTGACCTGATGCCCAGTGTAGCTGACCTGATTCCCAGTGTAGCTGACCTGATGCCCAGTGTAGCTGACCTAATGCCCAGTGTAGCTGACCCGATGCCCAGTGTAGCTGACCCGATGCCCAGTGTAGCTGACCTGATGCCCAGTGTAGCTGACCTAATGCCCAGTGTAGCTGACCCGATGCCCAGTGTAGCTGACCTGATGCCCAGTGTAGCTGACCTGATGCCCAGTGTAGCTGACCTGATGCCCAGTGTAGCTGACCTGATGCCCAGTGTAGCTGATCTGATGCCCTGTGTAGCTGACCTGATGCCCAGTGTAGCTGATCTGATGCCCAGTGTTGCTGACCTGATGCCCAGTGTAGCTGACCTAATGCCCAGTGTAGCTGACCTGATGCCCAGTGTAGCTGACCTGATGCCCAGTGTAGCTGACCTAATGCCCAGTGTAGCTGACCTGATGCCCAGTGTAGCTGACCAAATGCCCAGTGTAGCTGACCAAATGCCCAGTGTAGCTGACCCGATGCCCAGTGTAGCCCAAGTTGCATGAATACTCAGTGACTAAACCTTGGGCACCTAAGTGAGAGGCTATAAACCTGCTATATGAGTAGTGAATATAGATGTTGCCCTAATGCACTCATTCCACTCTTCCAATGTTTGTACTGGCTTCAGGGCCATATGTCTAAGTCCACAAAACCTTGAGTCTGCATGGTACCAGTAGTATTTTCCACAGGCTGATGATATATGCAATGATAATTGGCATAATGATTAAGCAGTCACCAAAGTCAGAACTGGAGCATTCTGTTTCATATGCCGAATCCTTCCCTTCTTAATCTACGCATATATAAAGGTTACATAGTTGGGTTAAAAAAAGACCAAACTCCATCAGGTTCAACACTTCCAAATGAAACCCAGTGCATTTCCATATACACTAGTGATGTGCGGGTTGGCCCACAACCCAGGGGACCCATGGGCTTACCCTTAGGTAAGGTGAGTAAGGGTTGAAATTGGGGCGACCATTGCAAGTTTGGGCTGGGTGCAGGTCAGACTGGGGAAGCATACTCTTCCTCTGCCCCGAAGTTTCCATGTTTAGGAACCTAGGAGTGTCCAGAAGTAGCATACAGAGTGGAAAGACATAGGGATGGGATGGGTGTGGGTCCTACAATGGCAACATTTTGTGATTTAGTGTTGAGTGCGGGTACACTCACATATATTCAACATATAAGCCAATACCTATACTTAACTAACTGTAGATCTTAAGATCACAATAGCCTTGGATATTATTCTTGAATATTATGACTTTTGATTTTAACATCACAATATCACCTGGCAGGGCATTCCACAACCTCACTGCCCTCTAGGTGTGCTATGTATACTTTATATGTGTGCATCCCTTGTGCATATATGTGTATTTGGAAATTCTCTTAGACACCTAGCATGTTTAATCTCCCATTTATTCATCTAGCCTGAAGCAATTTTCCAATTGTTGAATACCATTTCACCCAAGGCAAAAAAGGATACTGTGCAAGGCGCAGGAAGCCCTATGACTAGAGCCTAATTTGACAGTCAGTTCATGTAAAAGTCATTAAGGAACTGGAAAACTTCCAGAGACAGTCAACAAAGAGCATCAACATGTCTCAAAACAGATCATTAAACCGGCGTTTGCCAGAGAAATCTCAGAGCACATACAGTACTGCTCTGATTCTATCACGCCCTTCTGCACAGATACTCTACGAGTTATAGAACATATGCCGTATGCGCTACAAAAAGCAATGAATGAACCATGGCCAGACTCTCTAGTATCAATATAGCTTTGCTTAGTACATTATAGAGAGGATGGTATGCTTCAGTATCATATACTTCTTATAAGGCATCGGATACTGGCCTCTTTTTAAGAGGAGGTGGAAAATAACGTTATCAGTTTTTTGGTGGTTTGTCAGCGAGGGTTGGAGTGAAACAAAATGTCTTAAAATGCCCTTTCAAATTAGGGCAAGTGCTTGACAGCAGCTGTAAACCTGAAGCTGTGCTGTTTATCACTGGCAAAGCAGCAAAGCGGAAAAAACCCTGAGATTTCAATGGCTTCAGAGTTAAAACATCCAGTGCATAGAAAGTGCAGGACGCTGGTGGGTTTCATTTACTATACATTGGATACATAAGGGCTGGATGCAAAGCAAAAATCAAAATGTTTCTTCAATAGTATTTTATTTCTCGGCATGCCCGCTCTCTGCCATATTATAACGTATGGATTATTCATGCAAAGAGACACATCGACTGCTCTCTCCAGCTCACTGGCATTAATCAGTGTAAGGCTGTTTGCAGGCTGAGCCTGACAGATCACTACAATGCAGGCCTGGAATGCTAGTATTTTCTTTTGGGGGGGGGCAGTAAAATGTCTCATCATTTGAATAACAGTGAAGTACAAAGCAGTTCAAAGTAAAACACATAGGAGAAGTAAACATGCTGATGCCAGTAAAAACTCACATGGCGCAATGGCGCCAACAGTTCTTGGCCAGAGGCACGCATTTGAGCACTCACAGTGTCATCACATTTGGTTCCAATATCCGGTTTAGACATGGATCACTTTAAGCATGTGCTTGCTCTATAACACAGCCTTCAAAATATAATAGGAATTGGGAAATCTGTCAGAAAACAGCTTTTTAAGCCTTACTGACTGATGGGGAAACCAAGGCAATAAGGCAGGGTCCTACAACTCTGTGATTCAAGGGGATTAATGGTGAAATGACAAACCAATATTGTCCACACACAAAGAGCATGAATAAAGCCTGATACAGTTGGATGAACTCTTTGGGTGTCATAGCCCAATAAATAGCAATATAGGCAATGGAAGGATCAAGCGTATGGTTTTGAGCATGAGCAGGCAATTATTAAATAGAGCAACGGCAATCAAAGGCTATCATGACTATTTGCCCAGTTAAAAAATATGAACTTTTGCAATTTGGTAAATGTTAAAGGGTATCTAGGGTTGCCACATTTGCTGGATTTTAAAAAGGGGGCATGCATGACACCCTGCGTTGCTGCTGTCTTCGCACAAACCATCAATGTAATCATACAATGTCATCATGTGATGACGTTTTCTGGTCACGTGATGATGTCAGGGGCAGAGTTTTGCATCTGCTGGACACAATTCAAAGGGTTTCTGCCTAGTTTTCAGAATGTTTAAAACCAGGCAGAAGGTTTTGACCAAGACAGCCCCTTGAAAAACCAGGCTTCCCTGGTCAAAATCAGACAGGTGGCAACCATAAAGAAATGCCATCATCCTACAAATCCAAGCAAAGGGACAGGCAGGCCTGCATTTGTGAAATAACCGCTTAGTCCTATGTAGAAAAATGTGTTTAATAATTTGTTATAATACTCATAATGTATCTATATGCTTAGAATTCAAGTGATCTGGTCACCCTACATGAGCTTATAATGGGGTCACAAGCAAATATGGCCTTAGACACACAGCTTTTATTTACTTGTTCTCTCAGTAAAACGCATTCATTTGTGCCTATGCTGGAGTTTCCATTTTAATTCTGATGGCACAAAAGCTGGTGTTTTGACTTCATTTATAGTGAGGAGAAGCCACTGCAACAGCAAAATCCTCCCTGCCTAAAGCAGCGAATGTTCATGGGCTGGATTATACTAACTGATTATATCATCCAAAGGAGTCTCCAGAGATTCAGTAGTAGTAACAGTTATAAAAATATCACATCCACCCAAGGAACCTCAGCTGAACACCCTGCCCTAAAGGAAGTATATCTGCATTTCTCTTATAATGTTATAAAGAGCCAACAATTAGCACAGAAAAACATTTTCAATCAAAACTCTTCAATTTGGGGACAAAGTATCCCTCCCCCCTGAGCTGGTGAATGAACTGCTTTCACCCAGGGAAATATTTAGGTCTGGTGCATCAAACCTAAGCATGCCACCAACGTTGGCAGTGATTTTTTTTATTATACAGACACCCAACCTAAGGCTACTGCCCAAGGCACAGGCCCTTGGGTGCCTATATATAAATACGGCCCTGCTTTCACCAGTGAGTGAGCTGCTCAATGACAGTGTAAATGCACTTTCAGCCCCTGTTTCTTACATACTAGTCAAGCCCAACAAACACACCACATTATTTGTTATGTTCCACCTCTTTGGTTCTAAAACAATGAACTACAAAGATCTACAAAGTTAGCTTGCCTACATTTCTACATTTGTATACAAGAATAAAGCAAAGGATTTCTTCCTGCACATTTAAGCCATGCATCTGTGGTTACCCTTCCATCAGCTCTACCTAAGCCCTGTTAGTGGGATACGGATGACTAATATGTACTTTGAAGCAGAATTGCCCAGCAGCCAACATTCCCCGACAGTCAGAGCAGGACACAAGAGTTCAGCAACAGCTGGAGACCCACTAATTGCACCGCCCCACCCTAAACTCTCCCACAAGAGGATGAGCTCATGATAGGTGATGAAAATAATAGATCTGTGCTGTACATGCTCACTATATTTCTGGAACTAACTCAACACACACACATACAAAATACAGCACAAAAAGTAAAAGTGTGCCTAAAAGTCCCAGCCAACTTTTATAAAGTGGAGATGTTAAAAAAAATTGGGAAAAAAAAAATGAAATGTATTCTCTTATAGAGACTTAATGCACTGGAGCGACAAACTCGCTCATCCCTGGCAGTATTTTCTGCTAATGTATTTATGTCTGGAATTTGATTATACGCACTGATCACAAATCTTTAATCTCGTTATTCAATGTGATGAAAGCAATTTCACAAATGGCATCAACCAGACTACAGCAAAGAACTGTAAGCTTCAGTGTAAAAAATATCAGCAAGGAACACTCGATTGCCTAATGCAGCTGATTTAAGCCCCTTAGTGAGAGAATATGAAATGGGAGCCCGCGGGTACGGCAGTCATTTAATTGGTGTTAGGGCAGGGGAAGGAGGCTTTTGTCAGCCTCATCGGGGAGTCCTTTACAGATTTTAACATGATAAATTCATATATTCTAAGGAATAAGCTATGGGATAAATGTATATTTTTGCTTCTCTAAATGTCTGCCAAAATGAGCATCTTTTAATGCAAGATACTAGGGGGCATTAACCAAGACCATGGATGAAGTGCCAGAACACTTTAAAAAATGGCCATTTCAAGAGCAATTTGGGCATCTGCTGCGAGGTGCAGAGTAAAGTAAGTTAAGGGATGGGTAGGGGTGTAAGGGGCCACCTACATGCTTCTCCCATCTATCCCTTATGAATAAAGTGATGATGAATGCTGGCAGCTCTGTATTTATCAGGGGAATGCAGATTTCTGCCCTCGGTTTTGGAACACAGAGACTCACAGCAATTCATCTATTTAAGGGCAAGGGGCAAAGTCCAAAAGCAAGGTGAATTTAGTCTGTTTTTGCACTTTGCACCCTCCCCTGCATGTAGTAAATGTCTCCCTTTGTGAATGTTACCTCTGCAATTAATTGAAAATCTTCTCATTGTTCTTGTGGTTGCAGTTACCTGTTTGTACCAAAGGCTGAAAATATATTAAAGAGCACATTGGAATGGTGGGAAATGGTACTGAGATAACACACCTTCAATTTGTTGCCATTGAGCTCACTGAGAACAGAGTGTTTGGGGGCAATTTAGGGCATTTTGTACAGAAAAATACATCAGGCAGAATACATGTAATGGGATCATGTCCACAGGCCTAGAAAATCCTATGCTAATTGGATTGCAGGTTTAATATAATATAATATAAATATGAGCCAATATCCTATCAAATTCTTAGCTTGGTGATGATTGGTGCAAGTATAATTAGGATGGAGTGGTTTGGGGGCTCCTGCTAATTTAGAATGTTACAGAATGGCCTATTTGTTATAGTTCTTGAATTATTTGCCTTCTTCAGACTCTTTGCAGTGTTTAAATGGGGGGTCACTTACCCCAGCAGTGAAAAAACTATTGCCCTGTGAGGCTACAGTTTTACTGTTACTTTTTGTAACTTTCTTTTCTATTCAGGCCATCTCCTATTCATATATCAGTCTCTCATCCAAACCACTTCCTGGTTGCTAAGTTAACTTGGACCCTAGCAACCAAATAACTGCTGAAACTCCAACTCCTGAACTGAAAATGAATTAACTAAAATACTACAAATAATAAAAAATGAAGACCAATTGCAAATTGTTTCAGAATATTACTCTGTACATCAGGGGTCCCCAACCTTTCTTACTCGTGAGCTAAAAAAATAGCTTTTCAGTAGTTAGGTTTAAAAGAGCAATGACAGAAATACTCACAGGAGAGCATCTCTTGCTAAAATCAGCAGACAGCACATGACTAAGGTGACATTCTGCTGTCAGGATTCCATCACCGCCATGATTGATTCCTAGAAGAAACTGGCACCCTTGGGCAGATCTTGATAGCAAAGTCATATGGCATATGCTTCTGAATTAAAAACTGATCAGTAATTGAATGACTGTGATAAGATCCTAAGACCCTACAAATGACCAAACAGGTTCACAGCTGTGAGTTGCCTTCTATCTGTCCACGGCAGCATGGTAGCCTTAGAAATTGTTAACATAACCCTTGTACATGCTGCATGAATAAACCTGTCTTATTTATCGGTCATTTTTTATAATTATATTTATGCTTCTGCTTCAGCCACTTTTTTTTAGCATGCTGAACATCATACCCTCCCTTGCCTGCGGTATTGATACATTGCCATAAGGTACAAAGGATGGTATCTGTTCTCAATGTAAGAGACAGAACTTGTCAGTAATTGGAAAACTCGGACAAAAATCCTCAGAAAATGCTGTTCATCAGTTTTAGTTTGTGGATTCCTGCTGTGCCAGTGATGTGATAAGTACATCACAAGGTGCATTATAACGGCTTTGTTATAAGCTTCTTGGACTGAGCAATGCGGGGTACGACGTGCAAGCTATAAATTAAGGCTGAGGATACATGAATAAGCACCCAACTTATTCCTTTGGGCTTTCAGTTCTAGAGCATTCAGAATCTTCTGCTGAATGTGACCACAGCCTGACACCAGAGACAGATGCTGAACATTCTAGACAGAGCAGTGTCGGAGATAGAGAACAGACGTTGACTCAGAACTTGGATTTAATAAAGGCTTTGTCATGTCGGCTTCAGATTTACAGTCGCTGCAGATATCTACAGTTGTTGACAAAAATGGCATGAAGAGTAGAAATATCATAGCTAAATCCACGTTGTTTAAGAAAATTAACTAGGAGGCAAGCAGAGCTGATGTCTGGGAATTTTAGCATGAAGAACAAATTATACCCTTTACCAAGCAGAGAAGCCTTTTTTCCCAAGAACTGAATGTGTATTTCTCCTCTCTAAAATACAGAATAAGCATACTGTATGTGACTGGTGGTTTTCAGCCCAAAAATATACATTTACTCCATTCCTCTGAATAGTAGGTGACACAGAAGAATATTAAGCAGAAATAATCAAATGGCAAAGCGACAATAAGCAGTTATGGCACATAAACACCAGGAATACCCACAGATCCCTTCCACTCTGGTTACACCCTGAATAAGTAAATAGCACTGCAAAACTGCCACCATAGCTTTCCTAGGAAAAACTGATCTTGATCCCTATGCATCACTTTGACATATAAGGATCAGCTTAATTTTTTTAAATGTTTTTACTTCCTCAAGGAATATCCTTGATACCCCCTCAGTGAAGTTTTCCATTTAGCAATTAATGGGGGCTCAGTTTGTGTCCATGAATATAAAATCACATCAGGGAGTCTTCAAACCAACGCCAACATTATTCTGCTTTCTTGAGAAATTTGTAATGTACAGGTATCTAGAAACCCATTATCCAGAAAGTTTTGAATTACGGAAAGGCCATCTCCCATAGACTCCATAAAAATAAATAATTTACATTTTTATAAATGATTCCCTTTTCTCTGTAATAATAAAACAGTACCTGTACTTGATCCCAACTAAGATATAATTACCCCTTATTGGGGGCAGAACAGCCCTATTGGGTTTATTTAATGGTTAGATTATTCCCTTTTCTCTGTAATAATAAAACAGTACCTGTACTTGATCCCAACTAAGATATAATTACCCCTTATTGGGGGCAGAACAGCCCTATTGGGTTTATTTAATGGTTAAATGATTCCCTTTTCTCTGTAATAATAAAACAGTACCTGTACTTGATCCCAACTAAGATATAATTAATCCTTATTGGAGGCAAAACAATCCTATTGGATTTAATTACTGTTTAAATAATTTTAGTAGATAATTTTAGGAGATCTGAATTACAGAAAGACCCCTCATTCAGAAAACCCCAGGTCGCAAGCATTCTGGATAATGGGTCCCATACCTATATATATATAAACATATCATACATTCATTTTTACCTTTGAGTTATATAATAATATAAGTAGAGTTTGGCCCAGGCCATTATTAGCTAACCAGTTCAGAATATTTGTCCCAAGAAGATTACAAAGTATATGGAAACTAAAACACGGAAGTCTAGGCTACTTCTAACCAGTAAAATAGCAGTTGATTCTGCAAAACTCTTTTTTACCTTTATATATTTATATAAAGACCCCATACATTCCAACACAACATTAACATGTTGAAAACTTTAACAGACAGAGCTTAAGAGAAACTAAACTACAGACTTACATAAAGAGAGTGCCTACGGGGCTTGTTATAGTATGTTTATCATCGTTACACATCCCAGCATGCTCCTCACAGCACAACATGCTCCATGTCAGTACAGAAACCCACACTCTGAGCATTTAAAGCAAAGACGTGAACAGATATTCATTATTCAGGCACACATTGTCACACTCGTGCTGAATAGAGATTGGAGTCTACCAAATGAAAACAAAAATAATATTAACAGAGTTGGTGCCTCACATAATACAACAACCTGCCCAACAGTACCTCCAGCCTGTTTGCATTTTTTTATTCTGGGAAGATAGACAGAACAATGAGGCAACAGAGAAGAAACCATCTCTAGGTACATTCTTATGCATGTTGGGATTTTATCAATTGGCTTCTCTTGAAGCTGACAATGGGATATATATAAAGGAGTTTCCATTATCAATACCCTAATTTAAACTGCAATCATGTGGACTTTTGCTTCCATTAAATCCCCTACTCTATATTCTTTCAAGGTTATATGTTGTCCATTACCTGTACATATTAAGATGTCCCTCAGCTTGAAAGCCAACTAGAGTGAGAATTGGGAAAATCTTCTGGATAAACCTAAAAACACAGCTTGAAAGGTGAGTAAGGCTGATGCCACACGTGGCGTTTTTACGCTGCATATTTTCTAATTCTCTCGGCGGCTGAAAAACACACGATATCATCATCCATAGAAATAACTTGAAATGACTCGAAGCAAACCACACAATGCGTAAATACGCTAGAAAACTCCTTACCACGGATTTTTCAAGCGTTTGCTGAAATACGCCAGTATTTGCACAAAGGCAGCTGCCAGACCTAGTGGAAATACGCGGCGTTTTTTACTATTTCGCACTATTAGCACCATGGAAACGGGATTTGCTATGTCACCAGTACTAGGCTGAAAAACGCCATAGTCAGGGGCTGTGTGGCTTGTGTGGCGTTTTTAGGCTGAGAAAATACGCAGCGTAAAAACGCCACGTGTGGCATCAGCCTTAGATTGATATTTGGGGTGAATATGTATTTGCTTTCCTGCATTTCCAGTCTTTCAACTACAACTAAATAAATTATAAGTTAATATTAGTATATATTAGTATATCTATTTCATGAGCTAAGAGAGCTTCAACTTAACACATTTGGTAACCACTACTTGAGAGTTTCCATTAGGCTCTGAACATACAAGGTGGTAGCAGATCTGAGGGAATTTGGCATATGTGCCGATTGACCTTTCATTTCTTGACAACAATATTGATTGTATTACATTATTACAAGGTACAATTGGAGATCATATCCCCGTATTGTGCTAATATTGTTTATTTTTGTAATTTTTCTTTTTTGATTTTCTTTTTTTTCCCCCCCGCACAGTTACTATTTCAACATGATATAACATTCTGAGGCATTTAAAAGATCAAAAAAGTTGTTTTCCCTAGAGAATCTACTATGAAGTTGAGCTATCACAAATTGCTTTAAAGGTTGGCACAGGACTGGGTGTTTATTGGGTTAGTATTCAATAAATAAAAAACTTTCCCCTAATGAGGAGGGCTGTCTGCAGGCAATTTAATTCCACACTTCAGCTGAATTCAGCAGAGACCTATTTTTATTTGATCTGGGAGAGCTCGAGAGGACCTTCGGTAACACAATTTTGGAGATGTGAAACTGCCTAATTCTAAAAGGCTTTTTACTTATTGTCACTGGAAGGAAGGAAGGAGGGAAAAAAAGCTTTACTAAGTTTTATTCACAACATTCTTGGCTTATTTAAGTACCTATTTCCATCAAGCACTTGGTGGGCTATTTATCGAGAGGCAATATAAGCATTAGCACTTACGGCATATACTATTAAGCTAAATTGCAGCAAAAGTGTGCTGGTATCTAATTTTGCCATTGAACATTTAATTGCTAAAACATATGTCAAGAACAGCTAAATGTACATGTAGATATTGTAGCAAGAACTGCAAAAAAAACCCCTAAAACTCCTCCTTCCTACTACTTAACATATATTTCAAGAAAATGTATGTTTTCAACTGTGTTCTTTTGTAGTGTACAGGTATGGGATCCGTTATATGGAAACCCGATATCCAGAAAGCTCCGAATTATGGAAAGCCTGTCTCCCATAGACTCCATTTTAATCAAATGGCTCAGAATTTTAAAACTGATTTGCTTCTTCTGTTTAGTAATACAACAGTACCTTGTAATTGATCCCAACTATGATATAATTTATCCTTTTTGGATGCAAAACAATCCTATTGAGTTTAATTAATCTTTTATTGATTTTTTAGTAGATTTAAGGTATGGAGATCCAAATTACAGAAAGACCCCTTTTCCGGAATAGCCTTTGTCCAGAGCATTCTGGATAATGGTCCTATACCTGTAATATAAAAGTGCAACAAAGAATATCTTCTACCGCGTATCTATTTGCTGATGCTTATTTCCAGGAAACAGACTATTTTAACCAATAGCCCTGGGGAATTAATGGCCCTGACTGGTAAATGCAAGAAGTTTAGATTTTACTACACCAAAAAAGATTTAGTTTGGATTCTTATACTTTGACGCCAAAACTGTAGCATGTGGTCAGTTTAAAGGGGGGGTGTGCTGGCAACCATACAGTAAATTGGATAATCTGGAATGGTTGGAAAGTAACTATTTAATTTATTCCATATATGAAAAGAGCTAGTGTATCTTGCAGGAACCCATCTTGCCTGACTCACCACAACACAGCACTGCATCCCATTAATAGCACTCTATAACAACAACACTTTAAGACAATTATAACCAATCTTTTGTAGTGTTTACAATTACATAATATTATATTTAATTATAGCCCCTTTTAAATAAGACAATAAAATCTTTCATCTTCCTTCTTCCATGGGAAGATTCACAAGAGACTCTAGGCCAGGGTTTGTCAGACTTTTTAAATTCCTCTTGGAGTTGCACCCTCCGGGCAAGGCTCTGTTTGCTCATAACAAGGGTATAGATATAGAAGATCATTGCTGTTATCAGTCATTAGCCAAAAATCAAAGACAATATAAAGCAGAAAATATGTTTTGCCTTAAATTGCACACTAACTGAACTTCAAGGTTGGCTTTTAAGTGAATTAAGCCCCACCACTACTGCTCCAGCCTCCCACCTCCCCGAAAGCCCAGTTCCATGGTTTGAAAACTAATGTTGTAGCCTTAAACTCGTCCTCATAAAGTGTATACCAGAAACTCCAGCAAATACTCACATTCTACATCAGTGGGAATCAACTGGTTGCCCTAACATTTTCTAATAAAAACTGATACCCTACCCTAATACTGTACCTAAAACAACCTAAAACAAATGATATTATAATGCAACATTGGAATACTCATTAGATATTTCCTTTACTCTAAATAGCCCTATACAAGAGAAAGTGTGGTTGGGTATGAGCTATGGGTATCTGTTATCACTATATAACCCCCATAATTAAGCTTTCAGCACAAGCAGACTTGTAATCCAGTTTTATTTTCTGGTGGTGTTTTCTGTATTATTACCTGAGCACCCACTAAAAACCATCTCTTAGGCCAATTAACCTTTAATCTTATTGTCCCAAAGCTGATTAAACAAAATGGAAAACCAGTAAGGGTGAAGACACACAGAGCTACTAGTAGCAGCTACTTTTCCATGGCTACTAAATGCCAGAAAATACCCTGCCATAGACAATACTGAGAGCTGCCTCTGCTAAAACACACGTAGAGACTGTTATCAGTAATCATCAGACTGATCATCATTGTCTATTTTAGTAGCCTTGACAAGTAGCTGCTCCTAGTAGCTCAATGTGTCTTCACCCTAAGTTCTTAACTCAAGGACCTTGCCTACATTGCACTTCTTCCTACCAATCTATCCAATCATTTAGAAGGCTAGCCTGTTTATTTCCAGAAACAGACCAACTATTTTGAACAACAGTTTGGTCACCTTCATATGTGGCCATATTGCATTAATGGCTGAATAACTATCATGTGGTAGTATTTGCTGGAAAATCCACAACTCACTCTATGTTTGGCTAGCTTAATGATTCAGAAATAATTATCTTCCCACTGTCAAAGTACATCAGCCTAGGAAGGGCCATGTGAAGTTTTAGATTATATTGTTGGCCGCTGTTTACAAATTACAGGTTGGGGAGTTGGTTAAAGTATGTCATTGACCTGACTAGCAGTTGGCTGCATTAGTTTAGTAATTACAACAAAAGGAAATGGCAATAAAACCATACATAAATCTCCCAGTGTGTCCACTAGATGAATTACAAAATAGTCCCTATGAATCTCTAACGTATTTAACATAACGGTCATGTTATTTAATTAAAGACAAGCTCTCCGCCCAAAAATAAAAATAAAAAAAATCACTGCGTTTCAACAGGAATGACAATGTATTGAGATGAATTAGTCTCACATTAAAGCCATTAAGATTATAAGTACAACCTAGTCATGCTGATCTTAAAAGCAAAATGCTGGGTTTTTTACAGTTTTCTATCTGCGAAAAATATATGGATGGGATGATTTAATTAAGCAACTAATATAAAAATATGTGAATGTTACCATCAGTGGAATTTAATTAGGAAGTAATAACATTCTCCCTGGCAGTGAGAAATATGCATTTTAATATTTATGTATTTTCTGCAACTATTAAAATGTGCAGTTAACCACAGATGATAAATAGCTTAAAACCTGCATGCATTAAGCACTCGAGGGTTTTATTTATCAAAGTCTCCTGATTCAAACTGGAACAACAATGAAGCTGCTTTACTGTGGATAAGTTGCCATTAGGCTGAAGTGACCTTCGGCACACCGACTGTTGCGGAACTGTTGCCGGCGGGGGGAATCCGTAAGTTGAAGTTCTGCAAAGTTGGCGATGATATTGTAACTGTTACAGTTATGCAGGAAGTAGAGTTTGCTTTTACCTTGTACAGAGCAGTATCATATATCAGAGGAATAACCACAACACTACCAACAACCACTTTTAGCCTTGTTTGTATAGGTATAGGACCCATTATCCAGAATGCTTGGGTCCAAGGGTATTCCAGATAAGGGGTCTTTCCGTAATTTGGATCTTCATACTTTAAGTCTACTAAAAAATCAATAAAACATTAATTAAACCCAATAGGATTGTTCTGCATCCAATAAGGGGTAATTATATTTTAGTTGGGATCAATTACAAGGTACTGTTTTATTATTACAGAGAAAAGGGAATCATTTAAACATTAAATAAACCCAATAGGACTGTTCTGCCCCCAATAAGGGGTAATTATATCTTAGTTGGCATCAAGTACAAGGTACTGTTTTATTACTACAGAGAAAAAGGAAATCAGTTTTAAAATTCTGAATTATTTGATTAAAATAGAGTCTATGGGAGACAGGCTCTCTGTAATTCGGAGCTTTCTGGATAACGGGTTTCGGGATAAGGGATCCCATACCTGTATAAGTTTCACTTTTAGGACAGAGAAGCTTGACCAGCAGACAGGCTTAAACATTATTATCAGCAATAAAAATTATCCCTGTGGCATGTCCTACATCAACTCAACATCATATTTACAGCCTGGTACAAGTAGTCAGCAATAGTCCAGCTTCTGGCATCAACCTAGAGGGTACATTTGTCTTTTCTGCTCAATTGTACTGTATATGTTAAACCAAAGCAAGCTGCCATTTTGCACCTCTCCAAATGAGCGGATCTTTCAGTGTATTTTGACTGGGACACTTGTCTCATTAAAGAATATCTTGTAATGGAGTAATTAGCTTATATACTGATGGTATCAAAAACTCAGTGTTTCACAAGAAACACAAAGGTCTAGTCATTTATTAACAAATCCGAATTGAAACCAAATCAAAATACTGCACGTTTTTTGTGATTTTTCCATTTTTCTATGAATTTTTGTAGACTTTCAAACAAAAAAAAACTTGAAAATGTCTAAAAGCATGAATTAAATTAAGATACAAGATAAGTTACAGTTTGCCTAGGACAATTGACTTCTACATGACCTCAACAGCATTTAGATGGCAAAGTTTTGTAACAGTGGTTTTTGTGGTTTTTATGCGTAATAAATCACAATTGTCTCTTTATAAAGAAATTTGAGTTTAGCACAAGAAAAGCACAAAACTTGGGATAAAATTTGAACATTAGTAAATGCTCCCCCTTGACACTGGTGTTTTATATAGTAAATTTCCACAGTATATGGGACCTGTTATGCAGAATGCTTGGGACCTGGGTTTTTTCTGTAATTTAGATGATTTAAACGTTAAATAAACCCAATAGGATTGTTTTGGCTCCAATAAGGAGTCATTATATCTTAGTTGGGATCAAGTACAAGGTACTGTTTTATTATTACAGAGAAAAGGGAATCATTTAACCATTAAATAAACCCAATAGGGCTGTTCTGCCCCCAATAAGGGGTAATTATATCTTAGTTGGGATCAAGTACAGGTACTGTTTTATTATTACAGAGAAAAGGGAATCATTTAACCATTAAATAAACCCAATAGGGCTGTTCTGCCCCCAATAAGGGGTCATTATATCTTAGTTGGGATCAAGTACAGGTACTGTTTTATTATTACAGAGAAAAGGGAATCATTTAACCATTAAATAAACCCAATAGGGCTGTTCTGCCCCCAATAAGGGGTCATTATATCTTAGTTGGGATCAAGTACAGGTACTGTTTTATTATTACAGAGAAAAGGGAATCATTTAACCATTAAATAAACCCAATAGGGCTGTTCTGCCCCCAATAAGGGGTCATTATATCTTAGTTGGGATCAAGTACAAGGTACTTTTTTTATTATTACAGAGAAAAAGGAAATCAGTTTTAAAAATTAGAATTATTTGCTTACAGTGGAGTCTATGGGAGACGGCCTTCCCATAATTTGGAACTTTCTGCATAATGGGTTTCTGGATAATGGATCCCATACCTATAATTGTAACTACTCTGCAGGGAAAGACAAAGCATAATATGGAGCCCAATTTATACATTTCTAGGCAACGAATGCTCCTGCTGAAGCAAGTAAATGGGAAAAGAAGCCATTAATGAATCACTAGCTATGCACCAGAGGACTGGAAGCTGGGATTTTTCAGTCACTAGAGGCCTGCTATAAAATGTTATTGCTATTTATACCTTTTGTTATGAGAGTGATTACACCTTGGAAAATGCAGTTGGAGCTAAATATCTATTTTGCAAGTCTATATTTTATTACAGCTGCATTTAACACAACTAAAATAATTTCAGTTCCCTTGCCACTTCCTGCATCCTTGGCAAGTTAACGCTGGCAAGGAAATGGAGTTATCATTTCAAGTCTATTAAAAAATCTCAACATTCCTCGTACGGAGCGTACAAGGCTTTCCAAATCTGCTGCACAGCACTCATGAAATTTTGATCATGCTAATGTCAGCACACTGTAAGCATGAACACTCCAGAAATAAAGTGTTAGATTTCAGGTATAAATACAATTCACAAAGGGAACCTTTTGTAGCAGTCAAAGGACACAGCGGCTATTACGGGGGGGGAAGAAAAAAAAGAAAACAATAGATGCTCTCGGTATTTCTAAAGCAAAAAAGAGCAATGAAGAGTAAAATGAGCTCATGAAGAGTGTGATTAAATGATGAGGAGGTAGGAGTGTGGAAAGAAGATTTATTTTCAGGACTTGTACTGAGGCACACTTGGTGAAAGAATTCCTTAGGCTTGGCGGAGCATGAGTTTCCAATATATGTGAAATTAAGTATTCATTTTCCTCTTCGGTGAACCCTCTTGGACATTTCTCTGAATCTTGATATAATAGATGACTAACTAATTTAGTTTATACTTTGGCATTTTTCCGTCTCTCTCCCCCTATCGCCGTTTAATGCTATAATGACGAGATGAAACCTCGTCTCGAAGTGGGTAGAGATTCAGCAACTGATTTAAATAGCAAAGTAAATTTCAATCTGAATTCAATGAGGGCAAATAGAGGTACTCAGTCACTTAAACCAACCACGTTAGGATCGCTAATGGCTATTGAACTGTGAAGTGCAGCATCTAAACCTGGTGATATTAGCAATGCATGGCAAAGAGGAGATTTGCAACTCATTAAGGGGTATGCTGGCTCAGCACTTATTCTACAGGGAAGGGCAAATATCATTCGATTATTCTACAGCACTTGTCAATCTAAGTCTATGGTTGAATCCAGACTATTAACCTAGGTTTTTTTTTCCTATGAATAGTCATGATAATGATAAAAGGTTTAATATAAGCAGGAAACATATGACAGGACACTTAGAACACCTCCTACCAACCGATACAGTAGGGAGCTCTGCTAGTGGTGCTAGTGGTGCCTTATGTTACAGAACACGCACTCATGCTTACTAATTCTCTGGGGGCAGCACTGCGTAAAACAGTGGATTCTAGGCATGCTGCCATTTAATTAGTCAGGGAAAGAATCAGCACATTGTTTCATTACTATACACTCTCTCAGGTGCTGCTGACAAATTGGAAGGTCCAAAATGCTATTTCTTTTCCTCTGTCCAACTAAATAACTAGATGCACTTTTATTATTTGTTTTTTTAGTGCTCTGTGTAGAAACTTACGCTCTACCGGTGACAGTTACATATGTACGTATCTAAAGGTCTGCTCAGCACTGAGTGAAATCATCCTGATTTATAATTCTTTTTGTTTTTTTTTGTTTTTTTGAGAACCATCAAAAAGTATAGCTCAGAGCAAAGAAGTTGTTGAAGTCTCCACACTCTACAACAGGGATCCCCAACCAGTGGCTCGTAAACAACATGTTGCTCCCCAACCCCTTGGGTGTTGCTCTCAGTGCCCCCAAACCAGGGAGTTATTTTTGAATTCCTGACTTGTTGACAAGTTTTGGTTGAATAAAAACAAGATTTATTACTGAATAAAGCCTTTTGTGCGCATAGAGGCTGCCTAATAGCCAATCTTAGCCCTTATTTGGCACCTCCATGAACTTTTATGGTGCTTGTATTGCTCTCCAAGTCTTTTTTACATATGACTGTGGCTCACAAGTAAGAAAGGTTGGAAATTCCAGATCTACAATGACCTTCAAAAGTGGAAGAACAGTTTGTCAGTGTTGTATTTTAGCAAAGCCATTTTCATATCAAAGTACTACTGAATGCAAGGACCTTCCATGGGATCATGTACAAAAATGGAGATTTTTTTCCATAGTCTTCCAACCCATACCAACCATCAGCTTGTGCTTATCTAATGCAAGAGAAAATCAAACTGTAGACAGTTGTAAACGGTTATTGTAAGATATCAAGATTTTGTGAGACATTTACACTCTACATTATCCTAATCATGATACAAAAAAACTGTATTTACTCATATTTAGAATGTATTAACAAAAAAACCTCCTAAACCCTGTTTCTGCTACAAGTTCTCTGGACATTGCATGTAGATGACAAGAAGATATCTAACTACATTCTGCTAAGAAGGATTATCATTGGAGAATGTTCTTGCATTTCCAAACTTAGTCTGCACCACCTACATCAGAGAGCTAGAAGGCCAGTGGACAGTCTTAAAGAGGTTCTAGATTCTCTCGTATATACTGAACTGTTTTTTTCTCATTCTGGTTTTGTGTCATTGAATGACATTGGAGGCACTCGTCATCCTCTCTCAACAGACTGAACATGCAAATGGTGTGCATCAGCCCAAAATCTTGTTTACCAGGGTTATTTTCCCTTTTAACAACACGGGGCTCACCATGAACACTGCAGAATTCTGCTGTGGCCCAGATGTTTGTGCATTGCATCTGCATAGTAATCCCCCTTAGAAAGAAGCAGCTCTATATGGATAAGTGCCCTGCTATGCAAAGCACAATGCTAACGTTCTTATATTGCCTCCACAGCAGTGTGAAATAGGAAAACAGGCCGAAATAGTTACACTACTTAAATATAACAACTCCTTGCAAATATGTAGCACTGTGACTGACTAAAATGCTTCGGGGATCTTTTGCTCGACAATGCCCTCTGAAAATGTTATTTATAACTCCAGCCATTTAATACAGCAAACCTAGCTTGGAAGGGAATATTTCAGATTTTTTTAAATTACAGCACTGAAGTTTATAATTTAATATCTTTTTATGAAGCATATTCAGACTAAAGCTGTATTTTTTCCATATGTATGTGTAACATCTTTGGCGATAAGAAATTGCTTCTTATTAAATCATAAGCTTCTAACAGTTTTCCTTTCTTAAACCATTATTCACTTTTTCTTTTATTACATCAATTACCCATTAATGTCCTTGTAATTCCATGCCCATACTGATGCCTTTGAATGTCTAATCACTGCAACATTCAATTCCATCTCAGACAGTTTTATCCCATCCCTTTGTCATTTACTGCTCTTATCATCTAAACATGAATAGAGCTTAACCTTATATAGTGACTGCATTAAGGCATAATCACAAGGCTCCCTTAATTGTCCTTGTTTATTAAAGGCGATGACATTCCTGTGCCCATGTTTTTCACCTAATGGACTATGTAGCATCATCAGACAGGTTGTTTTCTTCTCTAATAACTGACACGGAAACTACTAATCAGCTATGTTTATTTGTTCCTTTGGATAAATGATGTCTGATTCAGTTGCCTTTCTTCTATGGGCCTTTTGGCCTGGAACCATAAAAAACTGTCAACCGGAGAAGACAGAGTAATGTCATGTAACCAGCGGGGCCTTCATAGTTCTACATAGGATGCAGTTCATTTCAGATATTTGATGATCATTTAATGACATAAATGAAATCCGGTAAATATTATCTGACAGGGAGGGAACATTTATTGGTTCCATTTAAGAAAACATCACTTTTATTGCTTAGAGCAATTGAGCCATTCATGCTGTTCTTAGCATATTTGTAATCTTTTTTTTTCCCTGTTTCTCATGAGTGCCTGCCGCTCGAAGCATGATTGCAAGTCGCCAAGCTCTAGAATTACCTGCTTGCAAAACCCATTTTCCCTCAATGGGTCCAGGTCTACATTTGATTAGACTCTACGTATTTCTTTCTTTTAATGATAACCTGTGCATGCCCAATAAACAGAAAGTGATTGTATTGAGGTTCTCAGTGAGTTCATTTGGGAAAAACCAGGGATGTTTTGCAGCAATTTCTGATTGTAAAGATTTTCATGACTTAGATGGGACTATACATGTATGTCTTTATGTATATGGGTGTGCACACCAGTGCCAGTGGATTCTACCAGTCACCCTACTGCCTGTCCTTTATTTCTATTTACACTCAACTGTTATCTTTCCTTTCTTGTACTTCTCATATTCATATTGATATCATAATAATGACTACAGTAACATTTTAGATTAGTGCTTATTGCCCTACAGCTCTTTAATTGTTGTACAATACCAACCAACAAGGTGTCACAATTACTAAAGAAAGTATAGCAGGCATTTAGGTCTGCATTTTATGTAGGAACTGTTGCTTTCTGTCGCACCTGGGAAAAAAAGCAGCTTTTCTTCAGTAGTGAAATTAATACTGACCAGTTTAAATGTAAGAACAAAATTCAACCAATGTACATTTATATTTGTTGAATCCAATGTTGTACATTTAATTGTACACTTAAGTCTATGCAAGTAGCACTATAAAAGTAAAGGCATATGTGCATGTTGTACAATACCAACCAACTACTGTTGGTACCACAATTACTAATACTAATTACTAAGTATAGAAGGTTTGTTTCATTTAGATCTGCATTTTATGTAGGAACTGTTGCTTTTTGTCACACCTTATAATAAAAACAGCTTTCCCCAGTAGTGAAACAAATATTGACCGGTTTAAAAGTAAAAACAAAATTAAATGTGTATGAAGATGCTAAAGCTTAATTTGTTTTTGGCCCAGAGCAGAACCCAGAGAGTCATTTGGGGGCTCATCAATTCTCTGTAGTCCCTGTATTACCTAGTTTAGCCTCACTGGCTGCTTAATGACACCCCCTCCTGTACTTGGAATCTTTCCATGAGGACAGATAGGCACTGTAAGCCAGGCAGTTGCATTAAGACCCATCCCCTAAGGAAAAGATGAATATTTACAGGGGGCTTTTATTGAACAGGTTTTATTTATAGAAGCTTCCTGGTAGGGGGCTGACATGGATAGATTATTAGACTAGCTTTTAGATATGTATTTTTCAGCAGGAACAACCTGCCAATGGGTATAGGTCAAGCATACAAACAAAGCCCTACTGATAGGGGTGCCTTTCTTCTTGCACTTACTCTTTGTAACCATGCGTATTTATATTTGTTGACTCCAATGTTTGTTCCACCTCTTTGTACTATTACTGTATTGTACACATTAGCCTACACAAGTAGCACGATAGACGTCTATGCATTCATACATGAAGAAGTATCCTGAATTAGTCCAGGATCTATGTTATCCATAAGAAAATCTATATCTGTAATGGTCTGAATGGAAGTAGAACACTTCCCAAGAATGAAGAAGTGAGGAAACGGCTGCTCAAGGTTAGTAGCAGTAGGTAAAATGATGCATTGATGTTTTTCAATTATCTCCAGTCCATTATGGTTGAGACTAGAGACAGAAGAATGATATTTAGTAGTGGATCTGCACTTGATTACATTAAAATACAGACCGAATAAAACAATATTTTTTTTTTTCTCATAAATAATCAAAAGGAATATTTTTAACGCTGAAAACTGATCATCTCTGGCATATTTTTAAATAGCTAATATAACATTGAACTTTTCATGACGCTTTTCATTCTTTATTTTTCAAGTTGTGTTACCTTGAATCTAAGTGGTATCCATTAAAGGAGACTACACCTTATGGAAAGCAAGAAATAGATTCAATTTATTTGTTGTGAGCATTCAGCTGAGGCATTTGAGTAGTTTATTCTACCCAGAAAGCTTTATTATCTGCAGAGTTTTGCTTATTAATGTGAGCATGAGAAACTTTACTCTGTTCATCAGAGCAGACCGGTAAATCCCATTAGCGCTAGTAGAACTGTGTTGTCCTCTGGATGAATTCAACTCTATCACCAAAAATATAAAGTTTGTATTTGTGTCTAAAAACAATATGTAAGTTAGTTTTAGAAGTACATTTAACAGTGATGTTTTCTTCTTTTATGTTACCATGCAGCCACTGCCATTCTTTATCAATGAGATTCTAGCTATCTTTATAACTAAGCCTTAAAGGAAAACTATACCCCCAAACAATGTCTGTCTCTATAAAATATATTGCATAAAAGCAGATATGTAAAACCCTGCTTCATCTAAATAACCAAAATATACTTTTTTTAGTAGTATGTGCCATTGGGTAGTCCCATATAGAAAATTTCCATTTTAAGTACTAAGGGCCGCCCCCTGGGATCATAGGATTCACAGTGCACACAAACAAGCCAAGGCACACATACATGCTAGGCCCCATCAGCCAATTAATGGACAGAGTTCTGCCTTTTGCTCCCACACTGCTTCC
Organism: Xenopus tropicalis; assembly: GCF_000004195.4. Taxonomy (NCBI): domain Eukaryota; kingdom Metazoa; phylum Chordata; class Amphibia; order Anura; family Pipidae; genus Xenopus; species Xenopus tropicalis. Next base: position 34,007,593 of record NC_030677.2, on the reverse strand, counting down.
TGTTACAGTTAGAGCTGTATTATTTCCTGTAAGCTGATCTCTGAGGGAGCACACAGCCCCTCACTAAATGGTGGATCAACAGAAAGGATGTAAAAGGGCAATATTTATTGATATTTATATATTCCAGTTTGGTGAATTTCTTTAATAGGTCACTTAACATAATATAAACTATTTGTCAGTTATGTATTTATTCTGTGGGTCTAGTTTCCTTTGAACCACATTAGTCCACGATCAGGACTTTAGGCCCTTAAGGCTGGGGTTATACAAGTGACTTTCTTTTGGTACTTAGGCTTTAATGAAGCCTATGGAAGTCACCATCTTCTTCCACACAAATGAGTGTCATTAAAGACACCAGTTGGTTCGTGCTGCAGGCAACATATTCAATGTGAAACTGGTTTACCAAATGGGAAAATGCTGTCAACCCCATGAAAAGCATTGCCTAGGGCCAGTACTGAATACAGTAAGAGATAAGTGATGGAAAAACGGTGATAATTGAATTATTCCTGCTTGTACTATGGGCGTTATGAGGGATGTCCCTCCTTACTAGTCATTCCTGGTCTTTGACTTAATCCAATTGCATCTGTTGATGATAAACTGCTGAATGCTTACAATCTAGGGGTGGATTGTAACATCATTTTGGGTTATTATTATACATTCTATGCTCTATATGACACAACAATGCTCTGAACAGATAGTTATTACTTGAGTAGTTTAAAAAAAAATATTGGAAGAGTCATAAAACAGTTCCAGTCATTAAGCTTTTATGTTTTAATATTTTAGCCAAGTAATGGGTTGTCCTAAGGGAAGACATACTGCAGCTCTCAAGCTGTTGTAGAACTTCAACTGCTGATCCGCAGACAGCAAACTAGAGACTTTTGTGGGGGTCATTTATAAAATTTGTGCAGAGTAGAATTATTCGCACAGTGAACAAATTTGCCCTGCCCGTGTTTATATTTATAAAGCTGGACAAGACTGGTGCATCTAATGTGCAAACATAATTGTGAATTTTTATTTTCAGTAAGAATTACTTTTTATAATGGCATATTCTAAAATTGCGAATATTTATGCACCACAACTTTGGCGCCAGAAAAAATATTTGCTAAACTGATTTCACAAATTGGGAATATATTTTCGCGAAGTGAAAATTGTATGTTTGCGCAAAATAATCACGCACAGAGGGCATGCTCACGCAAACCACAATATCGTTTGTGCGCAATGCACATTTCATTAAGATTCACAAAAAAATCTTTTGGATACCAAATTAGATATAATGAATCTTTATTGGAGGCAAAACAATCATATTTGCTTTTTTTTTTAATGTTTATATTATTTTTTTGTAGATCTAAAATATGGAGATTAAATTAGGGAAAGGGACCCCTTATCTGGAAAACCACAGGTCCTATGCATTCTGGATAACAGGTCCCATACCTGTATTGCTAATAAAGTTTTCCAAAAAGTGCCCAATGCACCAAGCAAACTCAAGTAAATCCCCCCTTACTGGGTTAAGTAATTAAGGTATTTAGGGTATTTAGGCTACCACTAGGGTACAGAGAAAGCTGTACTGAACATGCTTACAGAAGTACAGAGCCCACGTGGCATGTAGAAAGTGTTTAGGATTGCAGGAATGGAAATGCCTAACAGGGATGTGCATTAATATTATAACTATATATATATATATACTGTATATATATATATATATATATGCTACAATATGATATGATATATGATGAGAAGCTCGTCTTGATGACTTAAACAAGAGAATGCCCATGTATAAAAGTAACCACTTGACAAAACAAAGCAAGCATTCTATCCGTTTTCATGCCTAGGAGTTCTTTGTGCAGGGAAAGTTCAAGGATCTTTGCTTGATTTGATCATTTGATCATCAGGGTGAAGGGGGAACCTTTGCTAATCTGTAAACACCTCCACAACTTCTACCAGTGTAGGCAACTATGCACTTGCAACTATGCAATGGAAGATTTGGTCTTGAATAGTGAATAGTTCACCATTTGCCCTGGATGCTGAGATCAGTAGACACACTGGGAAAGCCATGTCATCCTGACTAATAGGCTTCTAGTATTGAACGCCAAGATTCATATCTTGTATCCTCATACAGTTCTGTACAGAAGCAAGACATGAACCACCTACATGCACCATGAACACTTTTTTAATAGCTTTCATGGGTGGTTCCTTTAGTATATAACTGCATTCCTTGTAGTGAAATGTTGTGCCATAGAGAGCTGTGTAATACCCTGTTCTCACTTCTAATCCACATTGGTTGTCTTGGACACGTGTGGTACATAGAGGACGTCTGTATAACCAAAGATATGCTCTATGTCCAACTTGCAACTGGTATCTGATGTGCTGGACACTTCGCTTTTGGGTTCATTAAACAGATATATCTTCTATAATGTTGCAAATGCAAATTTATAATATCATATTAGTTTGTTTTTGGCTTTTGGCTTTTTGGCTTTTTTAGTTTGTTGTACACAAAACCAATATTATAGCAATTTATATGATTCATATAAAGCACAGTTTATTTTCTAGTCATTCTAGTAATTATAAGGAACAAAACATGATAATACCAAAATGATAGGCTGCCAATACTGTATAAGTGTATATAATAATAGGCGTATAGATTTCTGCCTCTTGCAGACATGTATTGGCCATTAAACTGTGGTAAGTAATTAACTGATCCAACAGACTAATGGTTTAGAAATTTACTTAATTAAATAGTTAAATTTACTTTAATCCGTTTATGAGTCCTACTGAGCCACAGTCCTCTAATCCCAGCTAATCTCAGCCATTATCTACTTTTTGTCAATCTCTAGTAATGTGCTTGTTGTGTGTGATCCTGTAAACCTAGCATTATAGCTTTGGGCTCGTGAACGCAGATTGTACCTTTGGGGCTGAGAAGAGAAGGTATTTTTGTGGATGTAGCTAAAGGAGACATTCAGAACCATCTATTATAAGAAATTTTGAATAATGAATCGTTTAGGTTTGGGTGGTAAATAAAATAATGATGTAGCCTGGTGCCAGGGAAACACAGTCAAATGGCTAAAGACGACGTGAGTAAAAGACTTAGGGGCTGATTTACTAACCCACGAATCCGACCCGAATTGGAAAAGTTCCGACTTGAAAACAAACATTTTGCGACTTTTTCGTATTTTTTGTGATTTTTTCAGCGTCTTTACGAATTTTTCGTTACCAATACGATTTTTGCGTAAAAACGCGAGTTTTTCGTAGCCATTATGAAAGTTGCGTAAAATCGCCCGATTTTTCCGTAGCGTTAAAACTTACGTGAAAAGTTGCGCCTTTTTCGTAGCGTTAAAACTTAAAAGGTGCGAAGTTTCGCGTAAGTTTTAACGCTACGAAAAAAGCGCAACTTTTTGCGCAAGTTTTAACGCTACGAAAAATCGCCAGATTTTACGCAACTTTTGTAATGGCTACGAAAAACTCGCGTTTTTACGCAAAAATCGTATTGTAACGAAAAATTCGTAAAGACGCCGAAAAAATCGCAAAAAATACGAAAAAATCGCAAAATACCGATCATTACAAAAAAAACGCAATCGGACTCATTTCGACCCGTTCGTGGGTTAGTAAATGTGCCCCCTAATATTGTGTGTGTGCAAGGTTACATGAGAAAATGTTGTTCCCAAATGCAACCTTGTTGAGAATTATTGTAAATGGACTGCTTTGTGACTAGAGATGTAGCGAACTGTTCGCCGGAGAACTAATTCGCACGAAAATCGGGTGTTCGCAAGTTCGCAAGTTCGCAAACTTTTAGCAAAGTTCGCAATTTTGGGTTCGCCTTAGCTGGAGCCAAATTTTGACCTCTCACCCCAGAGCCAGCAGATACATGGCAGCCAATCAGGCAGCTCTCCCTCCTGGACCACCCCCAGACCACTCCCTTCCATATATAAACCGAAGCCCAGCAGCCATTTTACATTCTGCCTGTGTGTGCTTGATGAGTTAGCATAGGGAGAGAGCTGTGCAGGGGTTTGAGGGACAGTTAAGGTAGCTTTGCTGACTAGTAATCTACTTTCTACTGCTCTGTATGTAGCTGCTGGGGGCAGCTGTCCTGCTGATCTCATCTGCTGTAACCCAATACGTTACACATAGTAGTGACATTGCATTGCAAAAAAATCACCTGAGCAACGTTTTTCCACCAGCAATAATATATTCCGTATCCACTACTGCGGCGTTTTGTCTTTGCGTGTGAACCGGCTGTAACCTTTACACGACTTGATTGGCATGTAGATGCCGGACGTTTTAAAGCAGTTTATTACACAAGTTTAGAAATGTAGTGTGATTTCTGCCCTTTACAGCACAAAACGCAATGCTGTGTCAACAACGTATTTTTCAGAGAAATTTTTGCCCTTGATCCCCCTCCTGCATGCCACTGTCCAGGTCGTGGCACCCTTTAAACAACTTTAAAATCAGTTTTCTGGCCAGAAATGGCTTTTCTAGGTTTTAAAGTTCGCCTTCTCATTGAAGTCTATGGGGTTCGCAAAGTTCGCAAAAGTTCGCACTTTTTGGCAGAAGTTCGCGAACGGGTTCGCGAACTTTTTTTGTGAGGTTCGCTACATCCCTATTTGTGACTAGTTTGCTAGACTAGCCAGCGAGGCCTGTTAAAGTGCTAGGGTAGGGCTAATGTCAGGCAAGTACCACCGGGAAGCTGTAAGCAGCAGTAAGAGGACTGAATCTCCCAACTGACACCAGTGTGTCTCACCCCTAAGGATGATATGAAACTCAGACTGGGCAATACGGGTATAGGATCTATTATCCAGAAGTTTTGAACCTGGGGTTTTACGGGTAATTTGCATCTCCATACCTCATTTAAACAAACCCAATAGAATTGTTTTGTCACCAATATGGATCAATGCAGCTTAGTTACTCCCAACTACAAGTTACTGTTTTATTATTACAGAGAGAAAGGAAATACTTTTTTAAATTATTTGCGTATAATGGAGTCTATAGGAGATGGCCTTTCCATAATTCAGCACGTTTCTGGATAACAGATCCCATATATGTATATACTAGCTTATTAAATACACCAGAAAAGGTTTAGCCTTAGGGGGCAAATGTATGCATTTCTGAGTTGTCATTTGTACAAAACTGCAGCAACTGCATCCCTATCTTTATTTTACTTACATACATTTTTTATTGGGGTTTTTTTCTTTTTTTAAATGAAGATCTCGGTAGGTTCTAACTTCTTCTTTATTTCTTGAAGCTGAATACAACATAAAACTACATTCTCAAGGATAACATAACCACAAAATAAAAAACCTTTATTGCAAAAAATTGTGATTGAAATAGGTGAGGGGCAGCCATGTCTAGGCACACCTAGCCTGGAGTGATTTTTCTAAGCTCCCCCATCTCAATTTCTCTTCAAATTAATCCTGTTAAGGACTTTAAATTCTGCACTGAACAATAAATTTGAGAGAGAACATAAAAAGAAAAGAGAACTTAGCCATAAAGTATGGCAGAACTGCTGCTTGGCACAAGAAAAGCCAAAACCATTTTAACCTATACAAGCACACAATTTAACTATCATTTTCTTATCTTATTTTATTTTTTACACTATTTACATTACCATTACCCAAAACTATATACTGTATATAACTTTCACTGTTATTTTCAACAAAACTTAAACAAAACTGTTCCCAAAACAGAAGCTATAATATTCTACATACATATAGGTATTAATGTAAAAAAAAAAATAGAATGCACACATTACACCGTATAACATCCATCCATCCAATAACACCAGCATGCCAGTATCACTATCCCTACATGAAGTCTGTCGGATTCTGCTGTCAGGAAACTTTGATAACTGGGCCTGTTTGAATGCTTTCCAAAATTAGATGCATTTTAAATTCCCATTAATAGCCAAACAGCAAATTATCTAATGTTAATCACTCTCTGGGAGTTCTAATTTCTATTCCCACAGTGGGCAAAAAAAATGGAAGGGATGAAAACGAAGACTGTATGCAAATCTAAAATGAAGTAAAGCCAAAATAAAGGCTGATTTGGGGTTTCATGTTGAAGCAAATCCAAATTAAAAAGGGACTGTACATTTGTATAAAGGGATTGTAATGGGCACTTGACCTGCACCTAGCTGCTAGCTGCCATGTTGATGATGCCACTGAATAATCTTCACTATAAATCGTTTTTGTAGCTTCAATTAATATAGAAACGTTGCACTTTGACAAAAAAAAAGTTGCAGATTTGTTTTTAGGTGGGGGGCTCAGAAAGTTCTTTGTAATGTTGTTTTCCAGACAGATGGAGCTGGCATAGCACATATCCTTACTTTTTCCAAATCTATCTGAAAAATATCATCCTGCATATAAATATCTGCTCTGTTCCCCAGATTAAATACCTGATTATATTTCATCCGCATGTCTCCGCACTGACGGCTCACAAACCATGACTTAAAAACAAGGCGGCTTTGGGTAAGTTTGGATTAAGTGAAGCCCTGCCTAAATTCTGTTTATTTCCAAGGATGATCTCATTGTGTACAGATGATGAGAATGATTGTTTTATTTTAAATGGTGCAATTAGAGTATATGAAAGGGTGATGTCTGTAATGCGGAGTAGGAAATCTCTACAGATCTACTAATTCTGCTCAAGGGGTTGTTTCTGTTGGAGCATTAATGGTCTCCGTTCACCTAGAAAGGTTATCATGTGTCTGAATGGCTACAGTCACAGCACTGTTGACTCAATCATGGCAGACATTAGCCCTGACTAAGCACAGTGTAGATGGCTGCAGTAATTAGTCAGTATTAACTTTGTGTGACGTTCTGGGTTTCAAGCTTATAGATCTATCCACCCGTGTATAATATAGGCAAGTCTCATTAAAGTGCATGAAGCAATCATCTCACCTTGGGTATTTTCATGGCTCATAATCATTGCTTCAATGTAACATCTTATGGGTAGTGTAATACATGCCTTGTGGGTTCTTTAATGCAGAAATAACATGACTTCATCGAGGTGAGCCAATAAATCAAGAGAGAGCAGGTTGGGATGGAAAACTGTTCCAATAGCTTTAGGTCACAAATGAGGCCCCTCACATGTGTTATTATGGGCTCATTTACTTACCAAGAGCAATATACAGTTTTCAGACACAATTTGCTCTAAATTTCAGACACAATCTCTAAATTCCTCCGGAGACAGTCCCTCAGTGTCTTCAGGACTAAACTCAAGGACTCCTTCTTAGAGCACTCACATGATTGTAAGCTCTTTTGGGCAGGGCCCTCTTCACCTCTTGTATCGGTTATTGATTGCTTTATATGTTACTCTGTATGTCCAATGTATGTAACCCACTTATTGTACAGCGCTGTGGAATATGTTGGCGCTTTATAAATAAATGTTAATGTTAATGTTAATAACACATGACCCAGTTCTTGCACTTATTTTGCAGTGTCACCCACTGTAACCAGCAGCACCTAATATCTTTTTGTTTGTGTATGTAAGTTACCCTTTCATTTAGATTGTAAGCTCTATGGGGCAGGGATCTCCTTTCTCGTGTCTCTTTTGCTCTTAAACTTTATTGTAACTGTACTTTGTATCTATTATTGTAATGCCCCCCTCCCCCCATTTGTTCTATTAATTTATTGTCCTGCTGTACAGTAGCAAAATATAAATAAAAATGTACATACATACATTTCCATTAATCCTCTTTTGCCTCTTTGCAGCTCTTAAATGTGGGCCGCTGACCCCACCACCCAAAAAATGATTGTTAAATTGTATTGTTTTCATAACGTTATTCCTTATCTTTCTATTCAGTAGCTTTCCTATTCATATTTCCCTCTTTAATTAAATCCAGTCTAGCAACCAGCTGCTGAAATTCCAAACTGGTGAACTGCTAAACAAGGAACCAGATAATACCAAAACCACAAAAACTAAAACATTATGACCCGTAGCAAATTCTCTGAGAATATCACTGTCCACATCCTACTAGAAGTTGAAGTAAAGTTGACCTACCCCTTTAATGATATATTTCATAATATATTATATTTTGTACGTAATTTTTTAAAATAAATAATAAATATTCACTACTGAAGTACCAAAGGCACTAGTGAACAGGTTTAAACTTCATTCCTATTTGATATAGAAATGTCTTTTATTGGTACTGCAGCCTCATTCACAAAATGCAATGGTGGAACAGAATGATTTTATGGCACTGCCCAATTCCATCACGATTCTGTCTGGCATAAGACATGTGACCTTGATAGACCTGACAGTCAGCCGTCACATACAGTTTGGATCAGGCAGATAAGTGATAAAACGTGTTTCAATTCTGATGTTTACTATATTACCTGACAATCAGCTGTCAAAGTCAACAGCGGGTCCAGAAAACATTCTGTGAGAGTAGTTTTGACTCTTGTATGTGACTTAGTTAGACAGATGTCAAAGTCAGACAGAGCTCAGCATTATAGTCACGCCTGACTTTGAGAACTGATGAAGTCTTGGGCACTGTACAGTACATACAGGGGCTGCACAAACTTCCTTCCTAAAGTGAAGTCTGTATAAGCCAACCATAGAAATAAAAACCCGACATGTAAATCCTGTAATATAGCAATTTACAAATGAAAAATTCCTTCCCCCAGTTGACCAGTCTTGTATTTACAGTAATAGTTCTTCAATTCAGTTGATCACATATGCCTCACAGGTAGGATTGCCACCCAGCTGGTGTAGCCAGTAAAATACCAACCAGGGCCTGGACTGGTATTACAAACTAACCAGCAATATACTTGTCGGTAAATTTGTAATCTGTAGTTGTTCAGCCTCCAGTCTCCCCACTCTCACTCCATCCTGCGCAATACCTCTTCTAGCTGACCCTTCCTCTCCATTGACTGATGGTGTAGCAGCTCCATCCCCAAACACATCATAGGCCTGCCCCGTTTAATTCATAGGCCCACCACTTTTGGTCCCCCACCTTCACTTCATTGGCTGCTAAGGGGCCCATGATAAAGTGCCGACCCTCAAAGGAAGATATATTTGATATTTGGTACTGGCAAAGGATAAAATGTTTTTGTTTGTATAAAAAAATAATTACATTTTAGCATGTTTGCCCTTCTGTATACGCAATAATTGGAGATACAGGGTTGTATGTATTAACACTGGAGACAAACATCACCATTGATGTTGCCCTTTTATTCATAACAACCAATCAGCAATTAGATTTGAATGGTCATCTACAAGTTAGAAAACAAACGCAAATGCTGTAGGCAACATCACCGGTGATGTTTGTCTCCAGTGTTAATAAATACGCCCCCATGAGTTTTATCTAGTGATAGGCTTGCCACCTTGTTGGTATTTCTGGATTGGCTGGTAAAATGATCTATACCAATGTTGTTAATAGGAAAAAAGATAAAGTATAGTATAGTTTCTAGAATAGGTGGCAGCCATATCCTGTTAGTGTTCCCAGAATTGGGTTTTTATTATAAGGACCAGGTTTGTTCCTGTACGTACAGAAATGTATACACAGAAGCCATCTTGCCAGAACGGGCAGTTGAGTCAGCATCCAAAATGTTTGGATTGTTAAATGTCAGGACACAGTGAGTAGATATTCAACACATTTTGAAGGAACAATCTGGCACTGAGACTATTTTAGAGACGATGAATAAATGTATCTGATCTGTCAAACGAATTTTATGGCTGCAGTTAATAAGTGACAGAATTAGACTGTAATCAATGCAATCTCTGCAAATTACTTGATGCGATGTACATTTCAATCAAATCTGACTCGTTCTTGTTTGATTTAAACTCTGGCTGCCACTCATTATCCCTTTAAATGCAAACTCTATCCTTCAATTAAACCAGTGGTTGTCAAACTCTTTCAGTTCAAGCCCCCCCTCTGTACAGCCCCCTCCTCCCTTTACTCATAACAAGGTTAGAGATCTAGAAAAACAATGGTGTATCAGCCATTCAGCCATAGTTCCAAAGATATTTAGGACTGTAAATGAGAAGGAGAAGGAAAGGTATAAACTAAGTAAGCTTTATCAGAAAGGTCTGTAAATACAGCCATAAGCACTCACAGAAACTCTGCACTGAATTCTCTGTCAAAAGATTTGTTGTGTCTGTAATTCCTGTGCCAGAGACACGCAGCTCTCTGCTCTCTCCTCTCTCCTGCTCCCCCCTCCCTCAAGAATGCTAAGAACTCACTCCCCCCCTTAGGAATGTGGATCTGAGCCAATCAGCAGGAAGCTTCCTCATAGTCTAAATAACTAAGCATGTTCACTTGGTCCCGGTGTCTGTGCAGGAGCGAGGCATTATGGGAACTTTCTTTACACAGCTCAGTGTTTTTTCTTCCTGTTTGGCTTCAGATCTTCTGAACAGGTGAAATATAGGGAGACTTAAGGGCACTATTGAGGGAACTGTAGGTATGCCTGCAGCTTGAGATTAACTCTTTATTAGCCTTTCCTTCTCCTTTAAGATTGGCCTTTGGATGCATCTTGGAGAGTAAATAAGTCCCCCCAACTGCCTTTAGGCTGAGTCCCCCCCCCCCTTGCAACTGCTCCAAGCTCTCACCTTTTAATGGGTTTAAGATTTTTCAACCTATGTTCCATTCAATTGGTTCTTTACCAGATCCCAAGTTTGGCTTCTAAGTACAGTTAAACAAAGGGGCACTGACAAGAAATGACCAATACAGCACTGCAATGGTTTCTTCTAGATTGCTCATGCTATGGGATGGTTTTCCATAAACCCTTGTTTTTTTTAACCCAGCAAACCATAATTAAAAACAACCATTTTGCCTTCTGATAATTGATGCAATAAAAAAGTTCACCATCTCAATTTACAGTCTTGAAAGAGAATGAATGAAATTATGCACCAAAATTTTGTCTTTTCCATAAAGTTTTTTGTTACTTTTTCATTTTAGACAGTTATGCTTTCTCAGCCTAACTTTTTTTTTTTTTTTACTATAAACCTCCCACCTGTGATATGTGTCGATAGTAACGGCAAATGGCTGGACTCGTACTGGAATCAGCCAATCAGAGCAGGTCAAATCTATCAGTGACTCACAGCATTTGTATTGTTTGCAGCTAGAAAAAAAGTTAGGTTGAGCAACTCACAGATTAATTGTTAAATATATAAACAACTTTATTTTAAAAATATAAAGACTTGCTGTGAAACAGATGTGTTCAATAACATCCACTACGGTTTTGTGGAATTTTTATATTTATCATTTCACTCTTGTTTATAAGTGTAGTAACTGATAAAAACGACTACCGACAAGTTCCGACTTGGGATAAAAAGGGGTGTATTTTATTTATATGTCGAAATATGTCTCCCGTTTGATGCAGTAGCCAATAAATTTCAGTCATTGCTTTCAGCCCTGAATTACGCCAGCCGTCCCAGAGAGGCAAAGCATCCCTTTTTGCTCATCTCCAATTTGAGCTTGTTTATTTGAGGTTCGGCCTTTTGATGAATTTCAATATTATACACATTTACAATCTCATGCATTATTTATCTCCTTCTGTTCTAGAGTTCATGATGATTCTCCAGATCCCCATTAAGCAACGATTTCAACACAGTCAGTTTCTGTAAATTGTCTCTAAATGTCTTTTGAGTGGAACAGAAGAGAACATAGTCATTGCAAATCTGTCTCCCTCTCTTTCTGTCCCAAACATTTCCCTAAAAAATGAATCAGTGGCTATTTTCTTTCTGTCGATTTGACTTCTAACAAAACTTAGATTGGCCATTAAAAGAGTGGCCTCATTGTGTTATACAGAACGCCATTCAGCGAAGAGTGTTTTAAAATGTGAAATGTGTTCAGTGGAGACTTGGTAGAACATGACCTATAAAACACTTACACAGGCACTTCACTTATTATGTTTTGCATAATAGTGAATACAGAAAGCAATGAATGCACAATGTTATAAATAATATAACATCTGCAAGTTACACAATAACGTAATGCTGGTTAGCAATGGTATGCATGTATTAACCCCTGCTAGAGGTCGCCACTTGATGATGGAAACAAAAATGCATTATACATTAATTTGTCGCGCAAAAACAATGAAGTACAGAAACATAATTGTTTGAATAGTTCCAGCAATTATTTTGATGGAAAAAAAGTTGAATTTATTGTTTTTCATACTTTTATGGGTTCTTATTGCAGACATTCTTCGGAAATCTGAACAGTTGTGTTAACTGTGTATAGTAAATCATTTTTTTAAAAAAAGGAATTTGCTGAGAATAGTCAGATGGCTGATTCATGTTGCTACTAATAAAATAACAGGCTATTGCGGGATGCAAGTTGGGGTAGCCGTCCCTTATCCCAGCGTTTGTATTCAGAGGGGAAGCGAAGGCACTACCTACAGTATGCACCCCACATTTGTTTTTTATCCCTTTAGGAGGGGGCTGCCGCTGTAGGGTAGTGTGTGTAGTAAGATGAGATGTTGTAGGTTATGCTTCATTATAAGGTTGTACATTCTGTAGACTATAACCACTAACATGCCAGTTGCAAGCAAGTGGGGGTGATATTTGGCATTCAAAGTAACTTACCAGTGCTGCAAAAACACCCATGGGCCCCCATCCACAAAGCATCACCCCCTAAGTGCACTCCACCAGCCATCCAATTCCAATATTTGCAATAGTGCACACTGCTGTGAACCCTGGGGGAAACGCCATGGCTTAGTCACATGCCCTGCCCCTCTCCCCAGTATTATTACACCACCACAGTACTAAGAGGAGCGCTAGCCCTCATTTCAGAAATACCTGTAGCAGCTTCTTCTCCCTTAATATACTAGCTTGTGATATACCATATTCCTATGTTGTCTATCATATGTCTGCATACATTAGGCCTCTTATATCTTAACATTGAACCTAAATAAAGATTCCCCTGCACAGAAAATGGTTTGGTTAAAGAACTAAATACATATGTAACAGTAATGCCTTTGACCTGCTGCAATGGTATGTGGCCCTGTTGGAAATCAGCAATTTATTAGTGCAATCTGCTCACACATTTAGATGGCCAGATGGAATGGACCAAAGGCCCATCTGTCAGATCATTCAGTGTAAGTGTGGAAGACTCCAGCTACTGAAGTTCTGGAATTACAATGAGCAAATCAATGTGTCCGATAATGCCACAGCCCAGGTTTTCATTTCAGTCCATCAATGTTAGTGCAATTGGCCAAAGCAGTCGCTTTGGAGACTACCCTCATGCAAAAACAGATTTACTAACTACAAAAAAGTACTTAACTGTATTCTATCTATCACGTCTAATAGATGAGTGATTGCAGTCTATTTATTATCACTGCCCTTATACTTGCACCTCTATATATGTTCTTGTAATACAAAGCCCAGCATCCCTGAGAGTTGCACTCCAGCATGTGGTACTCAGCCACTCTAGATAGCCAATTACAGACACCCCCAGGAAATTTTTACAATTATATTTGGCTATCTGGTAAAAAAGGTTGGAGACCCCCTGGTCTAAACTGTCAAATGTTTCTGACATAAGCCAGTTTCCACATCTTATTATTAGATCCACATGTATCTTCAAATAAAGGCTAGAAATTTGTGCCAATGATATGAGATAAACGATTCTAGGAAATAGATTACACTGTTGATATCTTGCCTATCTTATCTTATGTAAACACAAGAATTAAATTGATTTTAATCAAGCTTAGTTTAAAGAAAACAGTCAACTGGTGCAGTTCATGGTCAGTTTGTACCTAAAATATGTTGAATGATCGAGAGCAATATCTATGTACAATGGATAGTGGTTGGTTGATCCACTGGGCAGGCAAATGTAATCTGTCAATGTACTATGTTGGCCAGTTGGCAGATCCAACAATAGGAAGATATACCTTGTACAACCCCTCATTTAGTGTCCATCTATCCAACCTGCAGTCATATACTGTACACAATCAGCCCTTGTATGTTCACCTTAACTCTCTTTCATGCTGTATTTTTGTGCCTGTTTCAGTTTGTGTTTCGGTTTCTATACTCACGCATACAGCTGGCGCATTATCATGCCGTGCCCTTGGTGGTTTAATATTGTTGGAATAAAGCTGCATACCGTGATGTATAAGGATAGAAAGGAAATTGAGAACGTAGCCTGATTTGCATAGAGGGGATATATATATGCACAGCTCTGGAGTAATATTGTCACCAGCTATTTTCATCAATTCCTAGGAGATAAAAACCCAGTAATATTACATTTGTTCACATTTCCAGCACATATCTGTCACTGTGCCTTTGCATTCTGAACATCTCCAGATGGACAGATTATTTGTAAGGTTATGGGCTCTCTGTAGCAGCATGTCAGGGGTTTACAGTTACATTCTAAGTTATTGGTGTTTATGACGGACTTGGCTGCAGATTAACAGATTTAATGCCAAAAGAACATTTTTTTGTGAATTCAACATTAACAATACAATATATGGTCAAAAGAATGTGAGATGGGTGGGACTGTTATTGCACATGTAACTGCACACATTTCACTCATAGCTAGCAAATCCCAAAACACAACTGTACATGTGAAACATAAATGGATACTGCTATTTTATCATTAAAGAAAATTTGTTTATTAATTATCCTCTGGCGCAGCCCCTGGTTCTGATTTACCTTTAGTCTCAGGCTACATAATATGCTTAAATGGCGCAACCCCCAGTGTAGCATGATTGACAGATCTGGAGTGTGAACCTAATGATAATTCTGGGCTGGGAGTAGGGTTGAATACTAAAAAAAGCATAATTGTAATCACATTTTATAGTAACACTTGTTCTCTTTTCATATAGAAAAGAGCCAGAGGCCACCCCTTTAGATTAGAGGAACGGAGCTTCCATTTGAAGCAGCGTAGGGGGTTTATCACAGTGAGGGCAGTGAGGTTATGGAATGCCCTTCCTAGTGATGTTGTAATGGCAGAGTCTATTAATGCCTATACTGTATGTGTGTATGCATGTATTTATGAATGTACAGGTATGGGACCTGTTATCCAGAATACTCGGGCCTGGGGTTTTCCGGATAAGGGATCTTTCCATAATTTGGATCTCCATAAGTTTAGTCTACAAAAAATCATTTCAATATTGAATAAACCCAATAGGCTTGTTTTGCCTCCACTAAGAAACAATTATATCTTAGTTGGGATCAAGTACCTGTACAAGGTTCTGTTTTATTATTACAGAGAAAAGGGAAATTATTTTTAAAAATTAGATTTATTTGCTTATAATGGAGTCTATGGGAGAGGGCCTTTCTGTAATTCGGAACTTCCTAAGTAACGGGTTACCGGATGAGGGATCCTATACCTGTAGTTTATGTATGTATGTAAGTGCAATATTATTTGGCGGTGTTGAACTTGCTGGACCTTTGTCATTTTTTAACCAAAATTACTATGGCCATCACTGACAGGAAGATGCTAGTATAGCTTTCATTATTATTAATAATTATTATCGTTTTAGCCATCAATATGGTTGAATTTGGGTTGTCTGAGTTTTAGCTCTCCGGCAGTGTAACTACATTTCCTAGCATTCACCAGATTTCATGGGGCAGTGGGATCAGCAGTGCTGTTTTTGCTCTATAAGGGGAATATTTGTGAATAGGTTTTCCTGAAGCATCCAATATATATTAGAATTGCAATTCTTATTGAACAATGGAAACACAGGTTCAACCCGTACCAGTTATCCAGAATACTTGGAACCTAGGGTTTCCAGAAAAGGGGTCTTTCTATAATTTGAATCGCCTTATCTTAAGTATACAAAAAATAATTGAAACATTAAATAGACCCACTAGAATTGTTTTTCCTCCATAAGGCTTAATTATACCTTAGCTGGGATCAAGTTCAAGGTTCTGTTCTATTGTAACACAGAAAAAGATAATTATTTTTTACAAACTTGAATTATTTGATTAAAAAATAGAGTCTATGGGAGATTACCTTCCTGTAATTCAGAGCTTTCTGGAAAACAGGTTTCAGGATAACAGATCCCATACCTGGGATCATAGGAATTAATAGAAATTTGCCATTTGGCAAAACAAAAAAAAAAAGTTCAGATTTGGTTTGTTATTCTACTAAATAATTTGGGAAGGCTTTGCTGCCTCTCTAGTTAATTATTTGAAGCACTAGAATAGGTTTCTAGTTTATACCAAAAAATATTTTCTATAGCATGAAGTAAATGAGCCCCAGAAGAGTTGCTCAACATTATAAAGCACATAGCACAAGTGCATAAGGGAAATATATGCTATAGAAAAAAACCTTATACCGGTATTCTCAAACTTTTAAGGCCCTCTTGTGAAAAGGCAATTGGATTAGGGCAAATAGATGGCCATAAACACTGTATGTAATATAGCTATTTACTAGGGTCCAGGGAATAGATTTGTACAAACCACCGCCATTTGAAATCCAATAATTGATTTGCGTCTCTTTGGTTGCTGTTTTGTGATCCATTTGTGGAGTGAATTTACGGGATGCACATGTCAGTCACTGAGTCCAATTGGTATTCCCTGATTCAAGCCTGACTGAGCGCTTAATTACGGCTGATTCAGCACAATCAGAGAAGGGCAAGTGCATGCACATTATTATAGTTGGATCAAGAACAATTTCATCTTTTCAATTATTCAATAATGAAATCATCAGTGGGTCAAGTTTAACATTTACAAAAACCCCGGTGCTGCTGATGAGTGTGGCGGTGGCAGGAAGCAGTGTAAACACGTCCCATAAGTAGCTTTGTGGCCACATACAGCAGGTATTAAATAAACAGGGAGCAATGTCATTTTAAAGTCATTGGTATTGATGTATCATTTATGTGTTCATAAGAGACTCCCATCCAAGCAGTACAGTGTAGAGTAGTAGCTATCTGTCAGGCAGAACCAACTACAGTGCAGATCAATCAGAGATCATCTTTCCAACTGTAATAATAGAGGCGAGTAGTATTCATCTGTATGTCGCACTAGTATTTACTGCCATCTCACTGATCAGGCAATATCATTGCAGCTGCTGGGTAAAATCTAACCCAGATTGCCTTATGTTGTAGGTAACTGAGATAAGAAGAGACACCAAGCACTAAATCTAGCTTTCTAGCTTCTGGCTTTACAGATGTCAACTATATTATCCAGTATTGTTAGTTACAGACTAGCTACCTGAATACTGGAGAATGAGCCATATGCTGAGCCCAGCCACGTACTGTAGGTCTCTTAAACTCACAACCTAGGTATAGTTAACTTCTCAAGCACTTTCTTTTTCCAGTTCATGTTCATCCAAACATGCGCTGAACATTATAGAAGTGTACGACCAATGGTGGCAGGAAAGATCATAATTGTAACGTGTACGGCCACCCTTAGTTATACACATACCAATATTGTCTGCCCACTCAGCCACTCCAGCCAAGTAAGAAGCTTTGTTGGCTGTCCCCAGTGTTAGACTGGAAACCCAAGGGCCCACCAGAAAACCCTAGGCCCGCTTTCCAAATTATTTTTCCTCTTTTCCTCACCCAACCTCTTTATTCTCCTAGTCTCTTTTATTTACATGCTAGCGTCTATTCTTCCATCTATTTCTCCTCTTTGTTCCCATTCAGAAATAGGAAATGGCCATGAAACAGGCCAAATGGTCAGCAGCAGGATGGCCCACTGACACCTGGGCCCACCAGGGTGTTTTCCTGGTATCCTGGTGGGCAAGTCCGACACTGGCTGCCCCATCTGGTATGTGATAGGGTCTTAGATATTGATAACTGCAAAATCCTTGTTGGAGAGAAGTCAAATAAAGCTGGATGCTGTCCTAAGCAGTTGAGTTAGCACAAGGCTTTAGGGCAAAGGTCCCTAACCTTTTTTACCCCTGAGCCAAATGCAAAAGTAAAATAAGTTGAGGAGCTACACAAGCATAAACATAGTTCCTGGGATGTGAGTGGTAAAATCTAGTTGACAGCCCCCAACTTTATTTCCTACTTTGATAAACAAGCCCCGAAGCATCTGCCTTGCGACAATGATTTCTTAATAAAGTAATCCTGATTTCTACTGTGCACAAAACCCAAAATGTTTTGGCTTTTCTAGCAAAGTCACCTTTACAGTAAATAAGACAGCCTACAGCAATCCTTCAATTTCTGTTTAGATAGGTCTACAATGATAACCCTTCAATCGACCACAGTGGCATACATTATGTGTTCTCTTTTTTATCTCTCTCTCTCAATCTGCGGTTTGTAGCTCCTTTCTAAATCACCATGTCC
Source organism: Xenopus tropicalis (assembly GCF_000004195.4). Lineage (NCBI taxonomy): Eukaryota > Metazoa > Chordata > Amphibia > Anura > Pipidae > Xenopus > Xenopus tropicalis. Next base: position 33,989,432 of record NC_030677.2, on the reverse strand, counting down.
ATCCACTTCAAATCCTCCCACAAGTCTTTTAGTTTAAGCCAGATGTGACTAATCAACACTGATAACATGACTGCAAAATTCAAATTAATTTAACGCATGTTATTCTTGGATGTTTGTTGGGAAGAAAACAATGTGTTATTTGTATATCAATTTCCAAGATGTAGAAATCAAATAGGGGGGGAAAAAAACCCTTGTAAATTTATAGAACTTAAACTTGTGAAAAAAACAGTAAGAAGCAGAAAAGGCAATTAAGCGTAATTACAGCACAGCAGTTGAGGAATACAGCTGTAGGGATATAAAAATCATAACCTATGATAATAGAGAATCCATGTAAAGATGTAATCATCTATGGAGACAAAACTGCCATGCAGCTGTCTGTAACTTTAAACCACCTTCATCCCCCATAAGCCTGTGAAGTCGGCATGATATGAAACAGTTTCTAAAACTCCTATATAGCTTGAGTTACCAAAACAACATGGTGGGCATCCCAACGTTCTACTGTGAGCTAAAAAATATTGTGACTAGCCATTGAGCTGATTAACTTTTCACTTTGATAGAACAGCTGTACGTAAGCAGTTGTACTGTTACTGTCACTCATGAGCATATTAAGACACATAAATAGTGGTTTGATGTGCATGGACATGTTAACAGACATAAAGAATCAATGTAGGATCAATGTGGTGTACAAAATGGCCTTGTGTCAGCAGCTAGTCCCATCACTACTCTTAGATGTTCCCCTTGGACCTTCCTTTCCTGATCTCTTTCTTTTTCTGATATTTATCTCATAACTTCTATTTACTATCATGAATTGCCCATCCCAGCTCAGTCTGTTTGACTGCACTCCTAATCTAAGACATTCACTAGTGTTGCTGACTTTACTCAGTGTTTTGTCTTTCTTTTTTCTACTCTAATATACCCAAGACCAGAGATCTCCAACCAATGGCTCGCAAGCAACATGTTGCTCATCAACCCCTTGAATGTTAAACCCAGTGGCCTCAAAGTAGGTGCCCGTTTTAAAATTTCTGACTTGGAGGCAAAGTTTTGGAAGTATAACAACCATGTGTACTGCCAAACAGAACCTCCTGTAGTCTGCCAGTACATATTGTAACCAATCACAGCTGTTACTGTTTTTTTTTCATATGTGTGTTGCTCCCCAACTTTTTTTTATATTTAATTGTTGCTCAAGGGTAAAAAAGGTTGGGGATCCCTGCCCTAGCCCAATATGTCACAATCTACTATTGTTCCTGAAGTTACCAATTAAGAATTAGAACTGATTTGCAGAGTCAACTTATGGCACAGCTCTACTCAGAAAAAAAGGCCAGTTCCTGCCAGAGTAGCTCCTTCATTCAGCCTAACACACTTACTGTATTGATCTCCTTACTGCCAACTGTCTATCAGTGACAGCAACAGATTAGCACCCATGTAATTAAATAAGTCAAACCACCTAAATCAAGGCCAACCTGAGAATATTTATGTCAGACTCTTTAATATTGATTTAAAATACATTTGTGCATGCATATCTTATAGAATTCAGACATATCGCAGGCATATCTGGTTCTCTATTCATTATAAAGGACAGTACCACCTACTGAGAAAGGCCTGACTGCAGACAAAGGTTGCACAGGGACATAATCCTCGATTTCACAGCAAACTCGAGGTAATGCAAGGACATTCGGAAAAGCACAGAATGGAAAGGCATTCAGCAACAAAGGACAAAAAAACTCAATTTAGATAGTGTGAATGTAAGGTTGTGCCTTATGGTGGTAAATCTAAGAAAGCAACTTGTAAATAAAATGCTATAAACATAATTTAATCTGCAGTGGAATAGAGTGAGCGATAGCTGTAAAAGAGTGACAAATGGGCCAAACCAAATCCTAATTAAAGCTTGCTGAGAATGGAAAGGCTGTAGATGGAATAAAGGAATAGTTTAGATGGAGGTAGTTCACCTCTGCATCAATATCTTAGCTTAACCTATTTAAAAAATAGGCTCAGATATGGTCACATTTGATAAACTTTTTCTTTATCTTACGGTGACTATTTTTATACTTTTTGTTTGTATTTGCTACCCTTTCTTCCAAAAAAATCAAAAGCATGTGCAAAAGCTAAATGAAAAAAAAAATTCAAATAAATGCTCAATAAATTCCAATAAACTCATTTCATACCTCAAAAAATTAAGAAGAAATTTTACACAAATTTGCTCAAAATTACTAAATTTACAAAATTAATAAATAACAATCAACCTATGATATATCCACACCTTATTATGGAAACTGGCAAACTTTTTCGGCACAGAACCCTGCGGGAAAGATCCAGCAATCATAAATCAGGCCCCCAACTGTGATTTATTTTTTTCAGTTTATGAATTTTATTAAATTGATTCATATGTAAAAAGAAATAATACGTTTTTACTTAATTTTGCATTTTTTTTTATTTTTATTTTTTTCAATTGACCCATAAATTGTTTTTGTTTTTCGGATGATGAATTCTATTAAAGTGACTAGTGATGAGCGAAATTGGATTGGATTTGAGGCAAATTTCTGTGTTTTGCCATTGGTGGATTTATTCGCGAAACAGGAACAAAAATTTGCTGCAGAAACATTTGTCACGCTCCAAAAAATTGCCACCCGTGTAAAAAATTTGGCACCCATGCAAAAGAAAAAAATAGTCGTGCATGTTAAAAAATGTTTTTTTTTGGCGTGAGACAATTTTTTTGATGCACGGCATTTTCAGCATTCCACAAAATTTTCACCTTTTCACAAATCTTTTCAACGATTCGCGAATTTTTCAGCGAAGCGAAACAGGACAGATTTGCTCATCACTAAAACTGACCCCTTAAATTGATAAATGAATAATTTATTTACTTAGTTTTGTCATTTTGTTTTTCCCGTTTATAAATGTTATTAAATTGAGCCTTCAATAAAAAGATAATTACTTTTTTACTTTTTTTTTTTTTAGGTTTATAAATAGTGATGAGCAAATCTGTCCCATTTGGTTTCACCAAAAAATTGTCGAAACAACAGGAAAATTGGCAAAGCGGGCAAAAATCTGCGAAACACGTGTCACTTGACCTTTTTGTCGCCAACGTCTTTTTTTTTTTTTGCCGTGACAGCGCCCAATTCACCAATGCTCATCGCTATTTATGAATGATATAGATTTTTTTTTTTAAATGAACACTCCTATTTGATGATTAGAAAAATAATCCAACCAGGCTTATATAAATAGCAGAAGGCATTTAAAAGGATAATTGCATTAAAAAAATAAATTAATTGATTAAAAAAAAATAATATATATATATATATATATATATATATAATATTAGAGAGCAATGTCACTGTCTTTGAAAGGAATAATGACTATGCTTCTCTAGCAATAGCTAAGAGCTAAGTTCAGAGCTGGAGAAATTTTCCTACAGACAAGTCACGGCAACAAACCAGCCAACCAGCCAACGTGACATAAACCTTCCAGCAGCAGAAGCTATTAATCTGACTTGATAGTGATGCATAGGAAAACCCAGATAAGATCTGAATTTAATTGGTGTTGCTATGCTTATATCAAGTGACTTAAAAATAATTGGTTGCTTGATTTTTTCATATGCAGTAAGGCAGCAGATAATTTGAAACAGTGTTTAAAAATGATGAATAACTAGCCAGATGATTGAGTGATTAGTGTTTTTTTTTCATAATCTATAACATAATTGCATCGCACCACAGATGGTTTGCACTATAACTGTACCAAGAAAAACAGTAAATGTATCAGCACAAAATATAGAATTGTTTTATTTTTTTGTTTTTTTGCGTCAGATATATATATATATATATAAACTTCCAAGTAAATGCCAGCACTCACGTATAGATAAGTTGCTGTAGCCTGGGTGCAGGTCCAAATAATGTTGAAGGTGCTTGAGAGAGGGTCAGCACTCACAGGACTTATATAAACACATTATTTTTATTAAAGAGGAGGAGGAGAAAAAAAAAAAAAAATATATATATATATATATAAATAACCCCCCCCAGCTGGTCTGCCTGTGAGCATTATCTATGACATTAGTGGGATGCAGGGTCAGATTGGGGGGTGCAGGGCCCACCGGGGCTATCGTCCCAGAGGCCCGAACCCCCCAAAGTGCTCCCATCAGCCGCATTCCCTGCACCCCCCCAGGGGCTCCCGGCGCACCCCCTAACCCCTCCACCACCCACCCGACATCCTCCCCTGAATGCACTTAAGTGAAACGTGTCAGTGAAGGACACCGGCGGCCAGGGGAACGGTAAGAGGGATCGGGTCTGGGCCGCTGGGGTCCAGTCCGACCCTGGTGGGATGCCAACGCCAGCTCTTCACATGCTCTCCACTAGGCACTAGTTACAGAGTAATTGCTGGCACTGAGCACAGGCCTACAGGTAAGGCGTATAAATATTTAAAATTTCATGGATTGGCAGCTGATCGGCCTCTACATTTTGCTTCCAATGCATTTCTGTGGCCCATGAAAACATCTGTAGGCCAGACAGTATATTCAATGACGCCAGCGCAGAATAGATTGAAATGTCTGCTTAAAATAAAATTAACTGTGATATGTCTCAGAAAAATCATATGAGGAGAGCATAATCATATTGTGTTTCCTTGGTTTAGTAAATTAATTTTTATGACCTCTATTTGTTACTGACCTCTTTTATATTGCGCATTGTGTCAGCTGTACAATAGGCAGAACAGTGAGATTTATAAAGTCAACAGATGGTCTCAGACAAGGTGTATTTAAACTGATATTAATCTTGGATGAAGACAACTTGTGATTAAGGATATAACTAAATCAGAGGTATATCTTTGGTCAAGGCCCAGACATAATTCAAGATTGATCTTCCACGTTACCATATGGAGCACATTTCTTTCCCTTATGAAGAGTAGATTACTGCAAGGACTAAAGCTACTTATGATATTACAGACTCAGCCCCTTTCTAATTTGCAGAAGATCACAGTGCAGAGGAACCAAACTGGCAAAATGCCTAGATATACAGCATTCAGCCACTCTATTAGAATATGAATGAGTTATTCCAACTATTTTGCTGCTTGGAAGTTCTCTATAAATTCATAGCATGCTGTATTTCAGCATCAGAGGCTGACTTGATGCACGTGCATATTTTGTGCAGTAAGCAAGGTAGGCAATATAGAATAGGTAAAGTTTAAAAGTACAGATATGGGATCGCTTATCCAGAAACCCGTTATCCAGAAAGCTCCGAATTACGGAAAGCCCGTCTTCCATAGACTTCATTTTAATCAAATAATTTAGAATTTTAAAACGGATTTCCTTTTTCTCTGTAATAATAAAACTGTACCTTGTAATTGATCCCAACTAAGATATAAATAATCCTTATTGGATGCAAAACAATCCTATAGGGTTTAATTAATTTTTTATTGATTTTTTAGTAGACTTAAGGTATGAAGATCCAAATTACAGAAAGACCCCTTATCTGGAATACCCTTGGTCCTGAGCATTCTGGATAAGGGGTCCTATACCTGTATAATATTCTCACAATTATATATATTTCACCCATTACTGTTGATCACAAATGTATATGTCTCTGATACCGGAGACATTCAGTCATTCACTAGACATTATTTAGCATAGAGAAGACAGAAGAACATATCACAAAATAATATTAATGGTGGTTTGATTTATGGCCAAGAACTCCATGGACAGTCAGCACACTATAGGTACTTGACGATGACACCCCAACATTAAAAGGGAATTATAGGGTATGAAAAAACCCATGGAGTTGTCATTGTTATGGAGAATTGGTAACTGGGTGCCCCACCACCAATGCCTCAGACCATGACTTTGTGCTGCTGGGAAATCACTCTTTGTCTGGCTAATACAAAAGCAAAAGCAAAGCAGTTATATATTTTGAGCATTTAAATAAAATGGGGGGGGAGGTAAAGTAGGTAAGTTTTGATGCATTAGCTATTGACCTGAGCCAGAGATCTGGATACTGTAAGCCTAAGCCAGAGACGTCACAATTGTATGAAGTATTACATCCAGTGTAATGGAATGTGCAAAGTGTGAGCAATTTGCTGTTGGAATTACAATGTGTGAAAATCAGTTGCAAAATGTTTAGAATCCTTCCCACCGTGAGACATCCTGCATTGACATTCCTATGAAATGGCCAATTCACCTCTATCTATACACTGGAATTACAATGAACCACATTCCCCTGTCTGTATGTTGTTTTAGTTGTGGTTCATTCGGCAGCTTTTACATGACTGCTGCTGTTTACTTGCCGACGCTAGCCTTTGCTTGCATGTGTCCAGGGCCAAATCCTATACAAACAAATTAGTCCATAAAAATACTCATTGCTGCAAGCCATTTAATCCAACATATATGGTTGTTGAGTTGGTCACCTGTATGTGCTTCCCATGTCTAAACGTCTTACAGTACAGGTATGGTATTCCAATATCCAAAAGTCAAAATTATGGGAAGGTCATCTCCAGAAGAGTAGAGTTTCAGCATAGAAATGCAATTTTTTGTTGTAATAGTAAAGGAGTAGCTTGTGTTTGATTGTAACTAAGCTGAATTATTCCATGTTAGTGGCAAAAAACTCACACTGGGTTTATTTAATGTGTAAATTAATTTTATCAGGCATGGAGATCCCTTAACCATAAAACCCAGGTCCCAAGCATAACAGATCCCATCCCTGAACAACGTATTATATATTGTACTTTCTCCATAATGAGCTGAATTATTATCTACTCCCATGTATCTAATGAGGGTGAGAAGGTAGATCCCAATCTTAATAAGATTTGGTTCTTATAGGAGATTAGAAGTAGCTTTGCATTTGTATGTCACACAGAAAGCTCTCCAGGAGAAGAGTCTTTAATGTATACATAGATATATAAAGAAAGGTCCAGAGTTTGTAATCGGCAGTAGAACATAGCAGTGTTGAGTTGATACTAGGATCTAGAGTGCACAGCTGGTCTCCCATCAAGAAGCTTAGTGTATATCCTGCTGAGAAAAACTGTGTAATAGAGCCTGCTGAGACAGGCTGATACCAAAGCAACCACTGGGAGGAGGCTGGCGTATCATTATTGTACCAATGACTATCTATTACCCTGCTGTTTATAGAATCTCCCAGTGGCCATAAGGTCAGGCTCTCTTGACGCCCCCTCAACACATGATCTTTACCAAAGTATTCAGTGAAAGTGAGTTTTAGGCAATATCAGACATGGAGATTTGTAAAAGTAAGGTGCTCTTAAGTGCTCTATATATAGCTATAAGTTCCGGCTCCTTTATTAATGGATGTGTGCTCCATTTGCTGCCCTCTGTTATTATGAACTTCTATATTGATAGCTTGAATTGCGCTAGCACATTTGCCTGTTGTGACTAATAGAATGGTTGCTTAGGTTTTTTAACTTGTAATAAATTTGTTGAAAACTACTGTAATTGCTCATTTGTGGTTATTTATCAACCCTGGGCAAGTTTGCACCTGGGCAGTAACCCATGGCAAACATTCAAGTTTTTGCTTTCATTGTTCTACCTGGTTGTTAATGGTTACTGTACTGGAGCAATTTAGCATATATGTTAGTAAATCAGCTCTACATTAGATCATTTGATTTAAGACATTTATGACACATATTATGGGTTACATGAGGACCCATTTAAGACTGCCCCTGCCATAGGTGCAGAAGCAGTAAGTTGTGCAGAAGTGCACCTTTTAGTGCTCATTTTATGCTACTTGTGGCCGGGGCAAAGCTGTACTCTGAAATCAATCAGACCTGTGGCTATTCTGCAACATGGAAAGGCAGTGTGCAGTGTGTTTTTTTGCACTTTCTACATGACCATGACCCCTATGGTGTATATCATTATTATCTGTTGGCATTTATGAAATAATAAGATAATATTAATGACTTCTATTTCAACTGTCAGAACTGCAGACAAAGGTGCTTTAGTGCAAGGGCTGGAGCTTTGCACCTCACCTCACAATAAATTCACGGGTCACTGAGTGTTTCATTGATTTCCATTGATTTCCGAAATGCCGGGCAACCTATGACCTCCATGTACAGTGTTCAATGGAAAGGGCATGCTCAATTATCAGACTGAATAGGGAGAGGGTGAGGTCAACGGATGCACAGCAAAATGGCTAATTTAAAATGTAAATGCGGTGGGATTAAGGTAAACTGCAAGGTAAGGCAGCATGGGGCCGAAGTAATGCCTGTATTAGGATAATGAATGGTTTTTTTTCCCTTTAGTCGAACTCCCATTAAAATATAAAGACAAAGAGTAAAAGAAGCCCAGGTATTGGCAAATTGATCCACTTTCTTCAAAACAAAAGGCAAGGAAAAACAGGGATAGCACTTTGCTTGGGCTTGGAGAGACACTATATGGTTTTGGCACCACACACGACAGTTTGTGGCAGATATAATACAAATTTGCTTCCCCTGAATTTGCAGCAGTTAAAGGACTAGAGACAAATGACAGTATAGTGGAGCCGTACCAGTCATGGGAGACAGCTGGCAAACACTCCCCTCCAATCCTGCAGCTTATGCCACAGCAAAGGTTTTTTTTCCCTTGCAATAAACCTTGATCCATCTGTATCTATTAAATACCCTTAAGAAACCAAGGGACGAATGTCGGTGAAAAGCTTGATTGTCTTAATCATGGGTGTCAAGTTGACATGAAGATTGTGGGACCAGCAATTGTGGCTCCTCAACCAGCCACAGGCTAAATAAAAAGACTTGCATTGTGATTGAGGATACTTGTACTTTTCAACATCTGAAGGGTTGTTAATTTGAAATCCCAAGTCAAGGTTAAAGGTCACTAATCTCTTTAACCAGTCTCTGAAGGCAGAGCTTGAATAAATGAAATGTGGTGTTTTATTCCATCCTCAGCTTTCCCTTTATTCTAGCATCTAGGCCTGGTGCCAAACAACTTAAGGTCTAGCTGAGATATTTTGGGTTTAGGCCCCCTGCAACGCCTAAGAGTTTGAGACCCCCTTTAATGCCAAACAAGGTTATGGAATGGCCTATTCATTTGCCCAGAAACTATAACTGTACCAAAAGTTGGATCTACTTATTCAGTGCTTTGGTCCTGAATAAATGTTATTCAGATTTGGCCACTGGCTTTGATAATTAATTATATCTGCGCACCGGTGGAACCAATATTCCATCCTTCAAATCTATCAACAGGCTCCATTTCAAAATGCTTCCACTTAATGCTTAATTAACTCACTTGGCTCAAATCACACAAAATTGCGCTTGATTAAGAGTCAAAGGGAATATTTAGCTTCAGCAGATCGGTAGTTGGTAGATCTCAAGTACAAGTAACGGCGTAGGCAGTTATTCATGTACAACATTCCCAACAGGGGAGGATGAGACTCACTGATAAAGATAATAGATTTCCATTTAGGAACCTGACATGGGCACAGAATAGGGTTGCCACCAATTTGGGGTTTGGGGTTTTTTTTTTGGCCTGTTCAGATCTCAACTGTCTGTTCGGCTTTCAGCCTTGTAAAACCTAAACAATAATCAGGCCAATTAGTTAAAAAATGTATATATTAAAATACTCACCATGATTTTGTCTAGCAGCATGGCTTAGTAATCCTCAAGTACAGTTCATTTCTTATAATTACAAAAAAAAAAGCAAATGAATAAAAAATGTGGAATAGTTTTTCTAAATTAGCACTGCTGTACTATTTTGGATAACTGGTTTCTGTATAATAGCTCCCACACTTTTCATTAAAGGATAGGACTTCATCAGGTAAGAGATAGATGCCTGATAGTTCTAGGGTTGCCACCCATCCAGTTTTTCTAAAGGGCTGTGCGTTTTCTGCCCGGGTGAAAACATTCAGAAAACTGGACAGAAATCCAGCCCCTGACATCATCATGCCCACCCCCTGCAAAAATGCCACACCCCCATCAGCCCTACATGTCATCATCATGCCCACCCCCTGCATCAATGCCACACCCCCATCAGCCCTACATGTCATCATCATGCCCACCCCCTGTATCAATGCCACACCCCCATCAGCCCTACATGTCATCATCATGCCCACCCCCTGCATCAATGCCACACCCCCATCAGCCCTACATGTCATCATCATGCCCACGCCCTGCATCAATGCCACACCCCCATCAGCCCTACATGTCATCATCATGCCCACCGCCTGCATCAATGCCACACCCCCATCAGCCCTACATGTCATCATCATACCCACGCCCTGTATCAATGCCACACCCCCATCAGCCCTACATGTCATCATCATGCCCACGTCCTGCATCAATGCCACACCCCCATCAGCCCTACATGTCATCATCATACCCACGCCTTGCATCAATGCCACACCCCCATCAGCCCTACATGTCATCATCATGCCCACCCCCTGCATCAATGCCACACCCCCATCAGCCCTACATGTCATCATCATGCCCACCCCCTGCATCAATGCCACACCCCCATCAGCCCTACATGTCATCATCATGCCCACGCCCTGCATCAATGCCACACCCCCATCAGCCCTACATGATGTCATCATCATGCCCACCCCCTGCATCAATGCCACACCCCCATCAGCCCAACATGTCATCATCATGTCCACGCCCTGCATCAATGCCACATCCCCCATCAGTCCTACATGTCATCAGCCCTGCCCCCTTTTGTTTGGGTTTAGCCACTGGCAAAGATGGCAACCCTAGAATCCTCAACAAAGTTATATAGAAGTTATATATGAATATTTACAAAGAGACACTGGCCACACCCAAACACACACACTATTGTCAAGTATTGGAAGGAATAACATTAGAAACAGGCGACTAAGCAACTTTTTTTTTTTTTTTTTTCTGCTGTGAAATAGCTAAGATTGTCCAACATTAACCTCTGGTCCGACACTCACAGAGCTATGCCTTCCATTTCTAATAATTGTTTTTCTTGCATGTAGCTCATAGAAAAGTAAATTATTGTAATTTATGTAAATGGCTGAAGGGAATCTTAAGTCAGATCTCATAAAGCACTTTGCTTTCTGTGGGAGTCAATGCCTTATTCTATTGCTATTCAAGGTATATGTTTCCTGTACTATTTCGCTTTAACCCTTATGTATGTATGTATGTATGTATGTATAACTTTATTTATAAAGCGCCACAAGGGTACGCAGCGCTGTACAATCTTACAGAATACAAAATTACACACAGGGAGGACAAGTGATATAATAAATAAATACAATAAATACATATATGTATATATATATAAGTGCCATGTGGTATGAGACACAGTAGGAAGGAGGTCCCTGCCCCGTAGAGCTTACAGTCTTCCTGCAAGTAGGAGTGAAAGCTAAATTATGATACACACGACTTATTTGTACCATGTTAGTCAGCATGTATCATATTACCCCGGTATGGACACCAGATTTACAGAATATTGTCTAAATCATGGTTAATATGCAGCATTTCCTTCCCATGGAGTTATGATAGCTCGGTGTATGAAACCAACAGTGAATGAATCCATGGGGAAAAGGAAGCTGCCATTGTAATCTTTGGATTCAGAATGTTTAACAGCCAATGTCTCAGAGGCAACAAACTACTTTCATTGTTACCCCCTGCTGTAATTCTGACAGAGAAATGTCAGAAAAGCAGCAGGATGTAGCAATGAATACATTTTTTTTCCATACAAAACATCATCTGGCAGCACATTGACTTGCGAAGTAAAGCACAAATGCCTCTGTCTATCTCAAAGGCCTGCCTTTCATTTTCGCACGTTAACACTGGCCGCGTACGGAACGCGCTGCACAGTTTTAAAGCATGAAACAAGACTTTGGGAAAAAAAATCGACGCTGCCCTTGAATATCAATGTGATCTTATTAAAAAAATGCAGTTTCGGTTCTGTCAGACGTCGCTCTGCAAGTAAAAATAATACTATCAATCATGTAGTGTGCTAGGCACGGACAATGGTATTTACCGCAGGCAGCCTGTTTGCTTATTCATATTCTGCTCAGGACTGGGATTCCCACATTGTCATCATTTATATAGCACATACATTCAAAGCTGCCATTTTTGTGGCACGGCAAATTTCCAAATGGACTGACGTCACAATCTACGGATACCATATGGGGACTGCAAGTGTTAATGTAGGTGTCAACATCTCAACATATTGTCAAGAAAGTTGTAATGCAGTAATTGTAGGGAGATATCTCAGCATCTTGCCCAAGGGCTCAGGCCCATCTGTATCATCCATAAAATGCTATGTGTTGCAAAGCCAGAGATGCACATTCAAAAATCTCAGGTATTGATGAGTGGATGGTTCATTCATTATGGTTACGATGATTTCCGTCAAGCAGAGCAGTCTGTTCTTTTATTAGATTCAATTAAAAAGGTAAATTCATTTCTCATTTGCTAATGGATGAGTGCCTTGAATAAACTCTTTGTTTCTGTGATCAGGGTTGCCAATTAAATTCTTACATCCAAGCACTGGATGTAATAGTAGTGCTACAGTATATTGTATATATCACCCCTGCTGTGCCCCCGCCGCTCTCCCCATCACCCTGCTGTGCCCCCACCACTCTCCCCATCACCCTGCTGTGCCCCCGCCGCTCTCCCCATCACCCTGCTGTGCCCCCACCACTCTCCCCATCACCCTGCTGTGCCCCCGCCGCTCTCCCCATCACCCTGCTGTGCCCCCACCGCTCTCCCCATCACCCTGCTGTGCCCCCGCCGCTCTCCCCATCACCCTGCTGTGCCCCCGCCACTCTCCCCATCACCCTGCTGTGCCCCCGCCGCTCTCCCCATCACCCTGCTGTGCCCCCACCGCTCTCCCCATCACCCTGCTGTGCCCCCGTCGCTCTCCCCATCACCCTGCTGTGCCCCCACCGCTCTCCCCATCACCCTGCTGTGCCCCCGCCGCTCTCCCCATCACCCTGCTGTGCCCCCACCGCTCTCCCCATCACCCTGCTGTGCCCCCGCCGCTCTCCCCATCACCCTGCTGTGCCCCCGCCACTCTCCCCATCACCCTGCTGTGCCCCCGCCGCTCTCCCCATCACCCTGCTGTGCCCCCGCCGCTCTCCCCATCACCCTGCTGTGCCCCCGTCGCTCTCCCCATCACCCTGCTGTGCCCCCACCGCTCTCCCCATCACCCTGCTGTGCCCCCACCGCTCTCCCCATCACCCTGCTGTGCCCCCGCCGCTCTCCCCATCACCCTGCTGTGCCCCTGCCACTCTCCCCATCACCCTGCTGTGCCCCTGCCGCTCTCCCCATCACCCTGCTGTGCCCCTGCCACTCTCCCCATCACCCTGCTGTGCCCCCAGTCTCCCCCCAGCTACCGTTAGAGTGGTGGGCCCATGAGGTGAGATTCTCTGATGGGCCCCAGGTGCCCCCGCCGCTCTCCTCATCACCCTGCTGTGCCCCTGCCGCTCTTCCCATCACCCTGCTGTGCCCCTGCCGCTCTCCCCATCACCCTGCTGTGCCCCCACCGCTCTCCCCATCACCCTGCTGTGCCCCCGCCGCTCTCCTCATCACCCTGCTGTGCCCCTGCCGCTCTTCCCATCACCCTGCTGTGCCCCTGCCGCTCACCCCATCACCCTGCTGGCCCCCCACTGCTTTCCCCATCACCCTGCTGTGCCCCTGCCACTCTCCCCATCACCCTGCTGTGCCCCCAGTCTCCCCCCCAGCTACCGTTAGAGTGGTGGGCCCATGGGGTGAGATTCTCTGATGGGCCCCAGGTTCCCCAATCCAAAGACAGAGATGATAATGGTAATTATATAAACAGCTGCCAGATGCCAGTAGGCTTTCTAAATCATGTGAATTTCTCTCTGAGAATGAATTATTGGAATCATTTTAAAAGTGTCTTTGACAATTTTGCTTAAAGAAAAACTTTAATGTAACTGTAGAAAAAGAAATATATGAGGAATGAGTTGTCTTTGTAAATCAGAAGAGCAATATGTAACATGGGCATTTTAGTAGTGCATCTTTAATCACCAGAGTAAAAGTCTATGCCATTCTGTGTCTAATAAATCCAAGGGGCATCATTTAAAGAGATTATTAATACAAGTGCAGGAACACTAAGGGGGTTCATGGTGTGCCCCGTATCCCTTACTGCTCATTCAAGTGCACTTGCATGTGGGGTCTGACTTGGGGAGATAGAAACTCTGATGTAGATAGCAGAACACAGTGCTGGCATGTACAAGGCAGCCATGTCTTTACTGCCTGCCATAATCTTAATGACACACAAGTTATGGGGAAGACTCCATATTTCCCATTAGCCAGGGTACCAACTAAGCCAAGCGGCACTAACCTGACTCTCCGACCGCAGTATTTTATATACATTTCCAGTTTTAATATTTCATATGACTTTTCTCACATTTACAAACAATCCGCTTTCCCCTTTCTAGAACAAAACAACTAAATTACTCAAGGCTAACATTCCAGCAGTAGCAGAAGTATAATATTAATGTCAGCAGAAGCAGAAACAGGGGTTTGAACAAGAAGTAAATTTTAACAGGAACAGGAATTGGACGGTTTAATACAAACCGAAAAGTTGTGTTTGAAACCAAATAAAGCCCTGCAAGGTACGAGCTCTCAGGAACTTAAATGCAGCTAGCCTTTTTGAATTCCATCACAGTTTGCCCTGTAGGAATTCTCTGCTATAATACAATATAAAAACATAGCACTTTTTTTGGGGGGGGGGGGCGAACGGAAGCTTTGAAATTAAGCATAGCAGAAAAGTCGAATATCTCTTCTTTTTCAAAGTTCACTCATATGGATGAATGGAAACACGGGTTACACTTTTTAAGTATTTCCATTTTTTCTGACATTTCAAAGAGAAGCTGCTAGAAAAAAAGTAAAGTTTTTTAATCTGAAGCAGATATTTTGTGCCTCTATCTCCTTTTTAATTTTCCTCTGTGTACTCCTCTTCGATATTTATTGTAATATAAACATATAATTTAAAAAAATAGGTTCCCTCGCCACTTCCCCAAACCCCCCACAGGGACCCCCGCCGTGCCACCCTAATCACCCCCACCCAGGGGCCCACACTACCCACCCACACAACCCACCCAAACTTACTTTCAACGCATCAGGGGAGGGACAGTGGCAGCTGGGGGTGCAGCGACAGGGATTGGGTCTGGGCCAATGTATATATATATTTATATATAACCAATTAAGCCACTTTCTACTCATTACTTAATGAGCTGAGTATAGGTGACCTGTCTGATAGGACTTTGACTCCCATTGTTAACACAGCCTCTCAAAATTGTCAGACAAATGGTATATATTTAAAGCTATGATAAGTTTATTAATGCCAGATTACAAGACTGAATTTCAGAATAAAACCATGTTTAAAGTAGAGCCAAGAGAACAAGTTATCTACCTCATCAAAAAAATCTCACCTGTTCTGTTTTTCACTTTGTTTTCTATTGTTATTCAATTAGTGTGTTTGAGTTTGCTTTTCTGTTTGTATTTCTCTAATAGAAAAGTGATGCATAAAAATCATACCTCCTAATTGTCCAGATTCATGTGAAACAGTCCCAAATTATGGACCCCAGAATGCCTGGGTGTAACTAGGCCCATGGGCAGGGCAGATTGGGGAGTGGGGTAAAACGTTATAATTGTTCATTTTAAAATGCGGGAGTGGTATGTTATATGGTATATTCGCTTTTTGCTTTTTCTTCAAAGGCTCTGGTTTATCACTGTCCATGCCCCCTACCTGCATTATAATCAATTGCCTTATAAACAATTCACAAGGGACACTGACTAGTAGCCCAGAGGGCAAGGTCTTAACACATTTTGGGCGTAACCAGTCAAATTGGTCAGTAAAAGGAATTCTCTATAGCAGATACAAAAGTAGTCTCTTGGGCCCTTGTTATGACATGGCAGACACACAATCAATGCTGAAGCATTCCAATAAATACAGGGTATGGAGATTTAGACAGAGGTAGCTGGGCTAACACATAATTACTGCTCAGGGTCCCTGCCTTGGTTCGTTACTGCCTATAACCCGTGGTCAGGAGCGTCAGTGTTTATTGGTCTAGAACAGTTCAAATTGAAATAGCAATTCGTGATCATTTTTCATGTGTTTTCATTCAAACAAAGATGGATCAAACATGGTGCCCACCAAAAAAACACATGTTCTAAATACTAATACTAACATACAGGTATAGGATCTGTTATCTGGAAACACGTTATTCGGAAATCTCTGTATTACAGGACAGCCATATCCCATTTCAATGAAACAATCCAAATGGACTTTTTCTCCATAATAACAAACCTTTTACTTGTTCCCAACTAAAATATAATTAATCCTTATTGGGGGCACAACAATCCTACTAGGTTTATTTAATGTTTAAAATATTTATTAGTAGACCTAAGGTATGGAGATCCAAATTACAGAAAAATCAGTTATCTGGAAAACCCCAGGCCCCCAGTCTTCTAGATAACAGGTCCCTTACCTACATAGAAAATAGTACATCTATTCATAATTTTAACATTACAGGTATTCTTTCTGACCTATAATCCAATCTAACAAGCATACAAACCATTCCTTTCAGTAAATGTATTTAAAAATGTTTAAATTGGAGATAATGTAAACATTTCTGCACAGGAAATTGACTAAGGGACCATTGACGCATTTTCTAGCACAATGAAAAACCTGCACTTCAGCATGATTTTTGTGTTATGGACACAGACTGAGGCCTAATTAAAGCTTGCAGAATTATTGTGAGTATTTTCTTTTCTGCAAATAATTGCCTTTTTAAGGTTTTCTCGCTTATTGGTAATAGACAGCATACAATATAGTAGAGGAAGGAGATACAGAACAGTTTGGGAATATGAAAGACCTCAACACTAATGAAGTGACCTTTGTGTACTTAGGCGTGCATTTAAATTGGACTTCGGCTAAAAATAATTCCCCATTAGCTGCAGATTTTAACATAAAAAGCAACAGGAAAACAACTCCAGTGTCAGTGGTTTATTATAGGAAGTGCTTAGGCCTTTGGCGCAGAAATAAAAAACATTTGTAGAATTATTTGAGTCAGTAAAAAAAATGCAATGGCATATTTACTCATTCACAGCTGGCGACCTAGAAACTCATCAGAATTATTACTGAGTTTTTAAAGTTGTAATTGGGAACAGAGGAGCAATTATATAATCTTTTTTCCTTTGTTTTCATTTTTCTCTCCTTTCCTTTTTTATGCTATAATTTCAATAGATTTTTATAGAATATATGAAAAGCATAATAAGCAGCTAATATATGCACATGTGGAGCTTGGTTTAGGGTCCTGTGCATTTTAATGGTCATGGGCCACTTTAGTGACTTCCATTAGCCATATGTTTTACATAAGGGGGTACATCATGCTAAGTTTGTTCTATGTACCTTTGTGAGCTATACAACTTACTAGCAGAAATACCTGGCATTGATTAGGAAACTTGATGTGACATCTTGGTATATAGGGTTTATGTATGTGCGTGTATAGATAGGTCAGTATGGGTCTGTATGTGAGTGTATATATAGGTCAGTGTGGGTCTGTATGTGAGTGGATAGATAGGTCAGTATGGGTCTGTATGTGAGTGTATAGATAGGTCAGTATGGGTCTGTATGTGAGTGTATAGATAGGTCAGTATGGGTCTGTATGTGAGTATATAGATAGGTCAGTATGGGTCTCTATGTGAGTGGATAGATAGGTCATTATGGGTCTGTATGTGAGTGGATAGATAGGTCAGTATGGGTCTGTATGTGAGTATATAGATAGGTCAGTATGGGTCTCTATGTGAGTGGATAGATAGGTCATTATGGGTCTGTATGTGAGTGGATAGATAGGTCAGTATGGGTCTGTATGTGAGTGTATAGATAGGTCAGTATGGGTCTGTATGTGAGTGTATAGATAAGTCAGTATGGGTCTGTATGTGAGTATATAGATAGGTCAGTGTGGGTCTGTATGTGAGTGGATAGATAGGTCAGTATGGGTCTGTATGTGAGTGTATAGATAAGTCAGTATGGGTCTGTATGTGAGTATATAGATAGGTCAGTATGGGTCTCTATGTGAGTGGATAGATAGGTCATTATGGGTCTGTATGTGAGTGGATAGATAGGTCAGTATGGGTCTGTATGTGAGTGTATAGATAAGTCAGTATGGGTCTGTATGTGAGTATATAGATAGGTCAGTGTGGGTCTGTATGTGAGTGGATAGATAGGTCAGTATGGGTCTGTATGTGAGTGGATAGATAGGTCAGTATGGGTCTGTATGTGAGTGGATAGATAGGTCAGTATGGGTCTCTATGTGAGTATATAGATAGGTCAGTATGGGTCTGTATGTGAGTGGATAGATAGGTCAGTATGGGTCTGTATGTGAGTGGATAGATAGGTCAGTATGGGTCTGTATGTGAGTGGATATATAGGTCAGTATGGGTCTGTATGTGAGTGGATAGATAGGTCAGTGTGGGTCTGTATGTGAGTGGATAGATAGGTCAGTATGGGTCTGTATGTGAGTGGATAGATAGGTCAGTATGGGTCTGTATGTGAGTGGATAGATAGGTCAGTATGGGTCTGTATGTGAGTGGATAGATAGGTCAGTATGGGTCTGTATGTGAGTGGATAGATAGGTCAGTATGGGTCTGTATGTGAGTGGATAGATAGGTCAGTGTGGGTCTGTATGTGAGTGGATAGATAGGTCAGTATGGGTCTGTATGTGAGTGGATAGATAGGTCAGTGTGGGTCTGTATGTGAGTGTATAGATAGGTCAGTATGGGTCTGTATGTGAGTGGATAGATAGGTCAGTGTGGGTCTGTATGTGAGTGGATAGATAGGTCAGTGTGGGTCTGTATGTGAGTGGATAGATAGGTCAGTATGGGTCTGTATGTGAGTGGATAGATAGGTCAGTGTGGGTCTGTATGTGAGTGTATAGATAGGTCAGTGTGGGTCTGTATGTGAGTGGATAGATAGGTCAGTATGGGTCTGTATGTGAGTGCATAGATAGGCAGGGCCGGAACTAGGGGTAGGCAGAAGAGGCAGCTGCCTAGGGCGCAGCGATTGAGGGGCGCCAGGCAGGAGCCTCTCCTGTCTACCCCTAGTGCTACTTTGTTATTGCCTCCGCCGCTTGTCATTAGCGGCGGAGGCAATGACCGATCTAATCGAACCACCCCCCCTGGGGGGGGCGCAATTAAGCGGTTGCTCTGCAAGGAACAAAGGAGTCGGCCAGGAACGTACAGAGACACAAGGGACGAGATGTAGTGAGGAGCAGAGGAATGGAGGGCTTTGAAGGTTAGGAGAAGAAGTTTGTAGGATATTCTTTGTTTAATAGGAAGCCACGATAAGGACTTTAGCAGGGGAAGGGCCTGAACTCTCCTGGATGAGAGGAGGAGAATTCATATCAAATCATATCAGTAAGGCAGTGGGACCTATTGCTTGTGAATAATAGTAATGATATTTGGTTACACTTCAGTGACACTTGACATATGGAAGATAACAACAAATGGCGGCCTAATATATTTTGTTCCAAAATCAATTGTTGACATCCTTGTGAGTGGTACCTGACTGCATTTGTTCATTGCATATCTGGTGCGTAAAGAACAAATAACAAAGGTACAAAGTTTTATCCTTAGGATGTCATTGTAGAGCCCATTTTAACAAGTGCCCATTATGAAATGCAGAGGGGCAAAATAATCTTTTTTCTTTTGGAAAACTGAATGATTTTGGGGGAGAGCAGCTCTCATTCTCTGACCAAAATGGGAGGATAGTAATGTAAATCCACATAACAGAATCTTTCCAATGTTTTCTCATGGAATTCCTAACATTGTTCAATAAAAAATAATGGTATGCCAGGAGGTGACTTACTGTTCTGCCTAACCAGGCCAAAACTACATAAACATAATCCTTTCTTTATACAAAAACTTGTATTTTGTTATATGCTTTATTTAATATTTGTAGCTGAAAGCTGGAAACGGGGGTGGGGGAATGGGCCCTTTTATTTAATATAGTAAACAGGTAAGGTACCATAAGCTGAGCATTTTTTTCATACCATTTTATACTTTAAAGTAAAAGTGCTAATTGCAACACATCCCCATCTGTCTTAATCACGTTTTCGCTCCCTGAGCGGCTTTTGGAGATTAGCAGCTCCTATGTTAGGCCACAAAGTTGAACATTTAAAGGAAGAATATGTATAACCAAAGCCAAATACGAGCACTACTCTCTTTTATTTACTTCGCACTTCAGTGCTGAATATATCATTGATGAACAACCCTGTGGGAAAAAGACATGAATATTTAATCCGGCCAAGCCATGTTAATAATACTCACACACAATATCTGAGGCTGTTGGTTTCAATGGTATCTAAGCCTTGCATTAGTACATACATACAACACCTACATACAGCAATAGATTGCCAAGCTTCCCCATAACTCAACTAGTAAACAATCCCAAGCAAGCAGCATATGCAGTTTTAACACATAACAGATCAATGCAGCCGCGTTGTCTCAGTACCAACGGAACAATACTGTTTTCTCACAGGCAATCCAAATCAATGGAGAATATTCATGTTCATAGATAAATAGCATCTTCTCAAAAAGAGCCTATTAGTAATTCATCAACAAATTATTCTTCTGTAAGCAAAACTAAATATAGTTGTTTTTATATTTTTCCACCCACGTGTTATAGCCAGCAAAACATCCCCCGCGGCGGTTAATAAGGATATTACAAGTCACCAAAGCATTATAAAGGCCTTGAGGCTCAATAATCAAGAGACTCTTCTTTGACTTATAATGTTCTTATTATACACTGTAGGGGTTACTTTATGCCTTCTATAACTCACAGTATACAGATTGGTAAGAAGGGAAGTGTTCCAGACTTATATATATAGAGAAAGAAGCTTCATGCAGAAACATTTAAAACTAATCATTGTCTAGGTGAGAAAAATAAAAAGCACAATTAAGTCTATCAAGGCACAACACATAAATGTGATTTGAAATAAAAAAAATATTTCAAAGAAATAAAACCACACACAACATTTCGGTGACCAATATACTGCTTATATATAAAAAAAAAAACTCACAAAAATCTATTAATAATTAGGAGGTTTCCAAAGTTTGGTCATTTGGTTTTAAATTTGGTCATTTTTCTAATACATTTATCAGTCTCCACAGACAAATAAATATCATCCAAAGAGAGAGGCTATTTTTATTCTATAGGTGTGCAGATAGCCGTGATTGACACTTCCCCTTTACTTATTCATTAGAACCCTCCTAAATATGGCATTTTCTACTCAATATGGACTTTTTTTTTTATAAAATATATCTGAGCTTTTCATAATCCTAGGGGCAGATTTACTAAAACTCTATCATTTCTCTCTTTTTTTAAAAAAAAATTCGAAAAAACTCGTTTCCACGAATGTCTGGCATTTACTAAAATGTCAGCACAGAAAAAGTTGCAGAAAAAGTCTAAACTGTCGTACAAAAACGAGCGCCAAAAATCCGAAACCTCTAAAGTTTTGAAGCCAAAGGATCCTTCGGGGGAGGGACTTCCGCCCTTGATGTTGAATGAACTCGGCAAGTTTTAGCTGGTGAATTGTCAGATTCAGATTTTTAGAATTTCTGTATTTTGGCATTAGTGGATTTTTTTGAGAAAAAAATAGATTTTTTTTTTTGCCACGTGACATTTTTGACGTTTAGCAAATTTTACGCCATTTCACAAATCTTTCAAAAGATACACAAGATTTTCACTAAAGCAAAACGGGACAGATTCGCTCATCACTCATAGTAGAAAAGTCGCACGTTTTGTTTCTGCGACTTTTAGTGCTAAAAAGCCAATTCAAAATAAAAGGAAATCTGCCAGTTAGTAAATAGCCCCCCTAAAGTGACTGTACAGTATAGTAAAATTTATATAAAGCCTTTTATGTGCCACTGGTCCACTACATTTCCATATCCTTTCACTGAAAACCAAAACTGAATAAAATAAAAATCCAAGAGTGATTTTCACTGAAGGCCAGTTAGGCTGCAATTGGGAGAAGATTTACACTTCTAGATACACTTGAAAGCCTAGCCTGGAGGTCAATGAAGGTGATATCTGGGGCAAAAATATATTAATGTAGATACATAAACGGTGTCCTGAACAAAGACTGGACTTCATCAGGGGATTAATATAAAAAGGTCCAGCAGCTACTGTGCTACAGGCATGATTTCTCCCTACAACACCTGCTTTCCCTTTGCACAGGGCGTAGGGCAGCCACATCTGTTTGGACTATCCCAAAGACAACTCCAAAGGGTGAACCTTGTTGGTGTTTATTGCCTGCAAACAGTGCGGCTCCAGGCATGATACACTGGCATACTGTATATTTTGAAGTGAGCAATGCTCTCATTTAACTTTGCTTTGTGTTTCCTGCCTTCAGCTACTGTATAAAAGGATCTTTCTTCTTTGCCACTTACCACTTTACCACTTATTTCTGTACAGTAATGGTTCACTTTTTTCCTTTTCTTAGCCTTTTGCGTATGGCAGATCACTACAAGATTGCAGAATGTATCATCTACTCTCAAAGTATTAAAACTGCTGTCCATCATCTTAAATCAATATCTATTTGTAAATATCAAGAGTAGAAAAGGCCAGATAGGCCATCCGAGGGATGTAAAAGTAAACACGGCTAAGGAAACTCAAGAAAACTGAGTTCCTGATAGAAAAGCTTCTTGTTCTATGTATAAAATGTTACAGGATACATTACATTTGGTGCCGGCTTGCCTGCAGGGTTAGGGCTACATAGTCAAGCGTTTTATCTAAGATTTGTTCATAGAAATTGTTTGGCTTAGTGGAATAAAGGGGGATTGCACGGTCAAAGATGCCTATTTAGATGTACAGGATCTTTAGTTGACAAGGTCATTGTAAGCAAATGTACCCCCAGTAATCCACTCATTTGACCCAGAAGAACAAAAACTGATCTGTGCCATAGGCCAAATAAATAGATCACTTTGGTCGTGCAAAGCTGTAGCAGAGATACCCCAAAGTTTATCCATATTTAGAACCATAAACTGAATTGTTTTACCCAGATCTCTCCATTCCATTCACTTGTTGGCTCCTTGACTGATTTGGCCATTCAGTCTTGTACATTATACTTCTCTTATTTTGCCCAAGGGTCCAATAAATTTCTGTGAGATCCTAACCAGATCAAATAAGAGAATCATAGGGACATTGGCTGATATCCCAGGTTATGCCAGATATGCATCTCGGCAGTGATCTCCTAACCTGCATTCATTGGAGTAATTAGAGAGCGATAGCTTAAGATAAACCAAATTCCTTTAGGGATTACTTTAGCTGCATCTGTATGCTCAGTTTACAGGCTATTCAGCATCGCACCTGATCCGCCTGTTCTTAAATCACTGATCACAAAAGGCCGGCCAATAAATGTAAAACTTCTTAAACTGAGTCCATAAAATTGCAATAATATATTGCAGATAAGGCCGCATTAATCTTAAGGGGTACATTGCAATAACATATATTGCACTTTTATTCTCTATGCTGTGTTTATTTGCATACAAAAAAGCTACAAAACCAGTTTACTGCGGAGAAACTGTCTAGCATTTAGAACACAAAATTAGATGTTTAAACTATATCATTAACATACAAAATATAGCCCTCGCCAAAACAACAACAAAAAGAAAATCAATATGCTGTATATGTTATAATGCTCCCGTGGCTTACAATCTTTCCCCTGGTTTTATTATCCAATGGTTTAATGATCTCCAGGGAAAAGTAAATCTACCTATGGTATTTTTTGGTCATTAAAATGAAAGCATATTTCATTGCCGTTACAGCCATTCAAAGAAACATAGGACTCCCTTAATAACCATACAAGATAGAAAGGAAGAAAGAAAGGGACTTTTTGTATTATTTTCTTCAACAAAAGTACATTATGGTACGTCATACACATCCCGCTTCTCAACAAAATGACAACACTTGATATAAAGAACATTTTGTTGTTTAGAAACACATAGCATGACTCAGTTGCTGAATCATTTTGCCCAAGATAGCAGATTTTTTTTTTACATATATACATACATAGAATACAGGGGGAGTGAATGTTAATTTATTCCAAAAGTAAGTAAATATATCAGCTTTTTCAAAATAACACAGCACTTTAATCAACCAGAGCAAAAATAAATATATGTGTACAGTGTCTCTTGCACCAAGGAACCAAAGGGCTTCTATTAACTTTGATTATTGGAACCTCTATTTATAACCTGTATTTATAATCTGTGTGTACAGACTGGGTTCACTGGGATCCCCGATACTGTTGGGCCCTGCCACCTGTCCCTTGGCTCTAACTAGCCAGCAGTGCCCAATTTCAGATTAAAACAAAATTAAAGATGGCCGTGCTTTCCACTGTGGAACACACAGCCATCTTTAATTTTTTCCCCTGGAAGTACAGCACAGCTAGGTGCAGCAGGGCAAGCAGAGAGTGAAGGTACAGCATAACAGGCTTACATGCAGGTCTTTGTTAAATATTCAGCCACTTGACAAATTCTCTTTATTTATATTCCAAAGAAATAACGTTTTTAATTCTTTGTGTTATTCAACACTCTCTTTTTGAGAGTAAGTAGATATCACCTATGCTCAATGTTCATGATTTTGACTACTTTGTGAAAATGTTTTGGGGAAAAAAGCAGTTTGAATCAAAAATTAAAAAAAAAAAATATATAATGGTTTGTGTTCCTTGTTATTAGAGATGCATGAATTAACTTAATCGGATTAGCAACTCTATTTGGATCAATTAAAATCACAAATTGTGTGTAGATTTGGCATGAATTGTCCAGATGTGTCCTTAAACTTATAGTTCATCATTTTGTTGGCTTCGAGACACAGTTATTAAAAAATCCCTTTATTATTCACTATAAAGCATATAGTGATCAATAGGAGAGGCAGGCTGATCCAGTAGTATGTATGGCACTACCGGACCTGGTTGTTCTCAGTAAGGCAGATAATAAAACATTGTGAATAGCTAAGTGTTCAAAGCTCTAAACAGCCTTCTTTCCAGAGACCAGCCCTTCTATATAATTGACATATTTCACACCCTTTATCAGCATAGTCACTCTTCTTTGAACTCAAGCTATTTCAATAATGGCCCTTCTGCGTACTAAAGACCACAGCGCATTACATATTCTATGTAGGGCCTAACGAGTGCAGGCAGAATAACCCTCTCCCTCCATGAATTTACACTCTTTTGATATAGAATGATATCTTGCTGGCCCTTGCTACTGCCGAGTAGCATTGATTTGGTGCAGCTAAGTTTATTATCCCTATTATAAATTCCATTCAATTATCTTATGTCACTGAATCTTATGTATCACATAGAAACCGGGTTTGTTAACATTCCCATGCCCACATTCTGGATGGATTAAATTGTTCTGAACAGTTTTGTAACAAAAAAAACAGATCCATTGCTTTCCTTAATAAACAAATTAAAGTAAAAGCAGTACCAATACAGAACCTTGTGGTGTACCCTATTCCAATTATAGAAGTCACCTATTCACGCTTATTTTCTGCACTAGATCTTTCCGGCAGGAAAACAAACAGCATCATCAAGCCTAACGGACCTAGTGTGAAAAAGCCACAATTTATGTAACATTTTATCAATAGCCCCAGGTAAATCAAAGTACAACATATCTACTGGACCAGAATTCCCCAACTTTTACATTATAGAAAGAAGGAACATTTTTTTGACACAATCTGTCCTTTATAAAAACCTTTCTGACTCAGTAGACCACGGGAGAGCTCTTTCTCCTGTGAGATTAGTGGTGCACGTTGTCATGCCCGATGATTAAATTATACAGGTATGGGACCCATTATCCAGAATGCTCAGGACCTGGGTTTTTCTGAATAAGGGGTCTTTCTGTAATTTGGATCTCCATACCTTAAGTCTGCTAAACAATTATTTACGCATTAATTAAACCAAATAGGATGGGTTTGCCTCCAATAAGGATTAATTATATCTTAGTTGGGATCAAGTACGATGTACATATTACAAATTTAGAATTATTTCATTAAAACTGAGTCTATGGGAGATGGCTTTTCCATTATTTGAAGTTTTCTGGGCAACAGGTTTATGGATAATGAACCCCATACCTGCAAATAACCTGCAAATAACAATGACCTCCATACTGTATAACTCACTCAGTGCTTATGAACTTTACAAAACATTTCCAGGTCTCATAAATTATGTCCCCTTTAAAAGTAAAACCGTGCCAGGCATCATGACTGCCTTTCATGCATTTTATCCCCCTTTGAAATAGGTATGATGCCACCATTTAAATCTATTATGTGTTTATAGTGATAGCATAACGCAGTTTCACGCAGAGAGTTGTAATTTTACATCAAAATGAGCGCTGCAAAGAGAACATTTCAAACACATGCAATCTGTGCTATTACTTTGTTGTGCATAATATAGGTATAGCTGTTCATAATGGCTGTTCCAAAGCATCGTTTGTTTAGGATTCTAAAGAAAATAGGACATAATTGCATACACAGGCGCATAACAGGAATTCCTTTTACATTGTGCCAGTTTGAAAAAAGAGCAGGGGATGCAACTAAACTCTTGTTAACTTGAGCTTGATGTACTTAGCCGTAAAGGTGAGCCATTTCCTAGCGGAAAATACAGGGGCTTTGCTATTATTTATCAAGATTGGGAAGTTTTTATTCAGTTCAAAATGAGTTTGGACTGTATGCCACCAATCAAGATGAACTGCATGGAATGTGCTCTCATGGTTCCAATGTAAGAAAAGAAACATGGCCAATGCCCTTACCCCTATATATATGTATTTTTAGTTTTGAAAATGTGGGAGTGTGCTTTTAAAAAAAAAGATTCTGCCCAATCTTGTATATATATATTTTTAATACATTTTCTGTGGGCAAATCCTTGTGAATAGATTCATATATTTTACTAAAATTTTCCCTAGCAATGTATCATTTGTTTTTTTATTTACTTTGTATACATTAATATGAATTGCATTTGACTCGAAAAAATCATTTTCAATGCCATCAATGCCTGTGCCACTGCCAACAACAGTCTCAATCATGTTGTGATGTGGATCCCGTAAGAAATCCCAGACCACTCCCAAAATCTTCGACTCCACAAGGCCATGACCATTTATGCCCAACCTCATCCTGAATCTGCCCCAAACCGTCTTGTGCTCTTCATCAGTCCCAACTTCATGCCTGAAGACACTGCCTTTCACAGAACAACTACTTGACCCTGTTTATATTGATTAGATGGCAATACACCCTGCCAGTAACAGATAATCAGAGAGATAGAGAGCATACTCATAATAAAGCATGCACCATGCATGTAAACATTTATTTTAAGAAAGGCTATGTGCAATGCACCCTGTTTTTACAATTTGCACCCTGCTTTCCTTCAATGTAGCATTGCCGCAGAACCTTTTACTGCTCTTGCACGTCTTCCCTCAGTCACAGTAAACGACCACTATGATGTTTGCATAAAGCACATTTTTTATATGTTCATCAAAAAGGGGACATGCTTAATAGCCTTGTTTTATGGGGACTAAGTAACCCATCATGGGGGTAAGCAACCCTTCATGCACCCAAACTGTTCATCATATCAACAGGTTGGAAGACTGGGCACTGGGTCGGGCAGGGGCATTCCTGAAGCAGCAGCAGACATCACACTACCTTTGTTGCTCATATCACTCAGGGATATTTGTAGCTCCTCCGGCTAATAGTTCCACAGTTACAGAACAGCCGTAAGTGAATAGTAAAAGAAAAAGGAAAACAAAAGAAGGATATTTATTACGTCTGCTAACTGGAACTTTTTGTGTGCAGAAGTAAAAAGGTTAAAGCATTTATCTTAAAATGGCTTTAGACCACAATATGCAAAGCCTCATGCATATCTGACTCCTGACATATTGGTGAGCAGCGCTGAGGTCACGTGACTTGTATGCCATTTTTCAACAGCATAATAATTGAACACTCAATATATCCAGTCGGATTGCTTGTATGGACACTGCTCTCACGTAGGTTGGTTGGATAAACTGATGCTAAGCAGGTGCAACACGTGCAGCTGGATCACACAGTGTGCATGGAGCCATGTGACCTTATCATGACTGCACTGTACTATGTTGAACTGAATATAATCCAGCTAGTCATATCAATTTGACCTAAAAATGCAGATATGCATGAGGATTAAAGCTTTGTTTAGATGCCTTCAGTTCAAGTTATAAAAGCATCACTTTTCATCAAGCATTGTAAATAGATTGTAAGCTCTAAGAGCCAAAGACTCCAAGGCTTATTAATTAAGACCAGGCCCATATTATGCTTGAACCAGGCAGCTATAACCTTGATCTAGTTATATCCTTGATTCAGTTGTACCTTCAATAGCGCAATTCGCGCAAGAAGTATAGATAAAATCAAGGGAGCCTCTTTTGTCCTCTTTTGTAACATTTGACCAGGCTGCCAAATGAGCATATTTTAACCATGATATGCCCACCTAAGGTCCTAGGGCCAGACAGTTGCATTACATGGGGATGACCTGATTCAGTCCACGATCTGAAAGGAAAATTACCTGCCCAATCAACATCTGGCCAATATTTGACTAGATATCTGTCAGGTAGGCCCATTGGAGGGCTCCATACGTGGGCACAAGGACCAAATTGGCAGCTTAAATCTGCCCATGTATGGCTACCTTTGCTTTTCACAAAAAGAGACCAGAGGGTGCCCATGTCCCACCCATGTGCTGCCCCTTTTGTTTGCAGTGTTACATTCAGAGATGGAAGATGGGTAGTGAAGAGTGAATTTCCACATTTTGGCATTGGCAAATTGTTGGTCCACCGGAAAAATTCACCGCACAGAGTTTTTTTGTTGCGCATCAAGCAAAAAGGGCGTGGTCGTGTCAAAATGGGCACAGTCACTGCAAAACGGGCGCATAAAAAAAACGGGCGAAACAAAATAGCTGCAGCGACAAAAAATAGATGCGGGTGACAAAAAAAAGCCACTCTGACTAAAAAGTATTTTGCAAATTTTTCGCCTTTTCGCAAATTTTCTTGCCGTTTCGTAAATTTTATGGCGAAGCTAAATGGGACAGATTCACTCATCACTAGAGATGGATTCTCCATTAAGGGACTCCTTAAGGGGCAGGTTCAACTCAGGGGTGGCAAATGATATTGTTGACAAAACATGCCTCTTTATTACTGCACTTTTCTCCAACTGTAAATGAAAACTATATTTTTTGTGCCAAGAGCACCTTTCTTTATATAGTGAGCTATGGCTTTTGTCTTAGATCCTCAAAATATTCTTGTCTGTACCTATGATTAACATAAAAATCCCGTGCCATGGCATTGTGATATTATTTTAGTAACAGCAGTGGATGCCTTGCAGAAAACTGTGCCAATAATCCTAAATTTATTGATGCTCAGCTATTCAGGAACTGACATTCTGCTCATGACCCCGGCACAATCTTTTTTCATTACTGTTAGATAATATCTGCACAAGGTAATGCCTGACAATAGGGTGACTAATGAGGAAAGAATGAGAAACCAAGGTTGAAGCACATAGTGATAAATAACAATCAAGCCAGGGATAAGCAAAATAATTACAACCATTTAATGTACCTACAAAATGTTCTTCTGCCTTCCAAAGGACCACTATTGCTGGCACCAGATTAATTCATATTATGTTTTGTTTCATCCCTAGAATTTAGAACGGAGTTTATATCCTCTCATGATACCGCTCTCAGAAAACAAGTGCTAGAAGATGGCCTGCTGTAAATGGTTGTACAATGCCAAACAACAGTACGTTTTTTTGGAAACAAGCACTAGCAGATCCACAGATCAATAAATACATCTCGGATAACCAGGAAAGCCCTTAGAACTCAACTAACACACAAAAAAATAGTCACAACAACCAAGGAAGAGGAGAATGTGGTTTAGGGGGTTTTCTTTAGAACATCAAGGCTTGACCACCTGTACTGTGTACAGTTAAAAAAATAGCAAATATTATGTATACGGCTGTAAGTTTTGAATACCTGCAATGACAATTCAGTTTATTTCAATGTTAAGATGTGGAACTTTCTCCAGAGTAATGCAAAAAGCTGAAGTAAAAAAAAAACAAAAAAACATTTGGTGGACCATAGCTTGGCCATCCCTAATGCAAAACAGCGGATCCAAGATTTTTTATCCTGTTGTCCAATTATCCTCTGTTCACATAAGGGGTTGGAATATTACTACACAACAATGTCATACGACCTACGGAAAACT
Source organism: Xenopus tropicalis (assembly GCF_000004195.4). Lineage (NCBI taxonomy): Eukaryota > Metazoa > Chordata > Amphibia > Anura > Pipidae > Xenopus > Xenopus tropicalis. Next base: position 33,959,237 of record NC_030677.2, on the reverse strand, counting down.
TACCCATGCTGTGGTCCATAAAAAGCTTTAACAGCACAACATCTAGTCCACGGATCCTCAACCTTGTGTGAGCCACAGATATAAAAAGTGTTAAAAAAAAAACTTATTTGGGGATGCCAAATAAGGACTGTGATTGGCTATTTGGTAGCCCCACATGGTCAATAAACTGCCTGGTGATAACTAGTGTCCTATCATTTATAGAAGGGGATATCTTTTCCAATATATATGTAGCGGGATCAGCTTAATGTGCTCTATAATTTGTATAGTACATAAAAATGAGAAATATTTAAAACATTTTTCCTATCCAAAATTGACATTGATATGAGAAAAAACGTCAGGAGAAAAACAATAATGGGCTTATTTATCAGTTTTCAAATTTGTGAATTAGAGTTTGTTTCTCTAAACCAACATTTGAGTTTGCAAACATGACTTGACTAGGGCAAACATTTCAATGAAAAAAAAAAGCTGGGGTGCAACACAAGCACAAAAACTTTCCTAGTATTTGACCAATAAGGATATCTAGTATAAATAAATCTAAAGTAACTGGGAAAAAAAAGTTGCCATGACCTGGATGAATGAACCATGACCTGGATGAATGAAAATCTTCATAGTCATATGACCAATAAGGACTTAATTTGGTAGACTACTAGAGACTCTCAAATCAGGTGTAGAAACATCACCAGTATGCACTCAACAGACTCCAGGACAGCGGTTGTAAAACTTCAAAAAAGCTTTATTCAAGGATCCAGACCTGGCGCGTTTCGTGTGTTACCACACGTATTCATAGGTACAAAGTCAGTAGTGAACTAATACAAGTTTAAAAAGCATGTGGAGATGACATCACTCCTGATGTCACTTCCTATTTTCCTTATTACATTTTAATAAAGTTTCTTTGTGTTATAAAAACAATAAGAACCAATGAATAAAGCAATGAATTACACAAATCTCATTTTTTCTATCCACCTTAGTGTTATCTTTAGGTTACATTATTTGTTCTCTACAGGAAAAAGAAAGATAGAGAAAAAAAAAAAGGGAGAAAAAAAAGAAAAAAAGAGAAAAAGAAGGAGAAGACTACTAGACTACTAGAGACTCTGTTTAGCAGTACACATGGCTTCCAAAACTTGCTTTCAAGTCAAAAATTCAAAAATGGGCACCAACTTTGGGGCCACTGGGTGCAACATCAAAGGGGGTTGAGAGCAACATGGTGCCCACGAGCCACTGGTTGGGGATCACTGGCCAAGGGCAACTCCCATTGACTTCTATAGAAACCCACTTGTAGATGTCGAATTTTTACATTCAAAACTCCCCCTAAATGTACTTAGGGGCTTAATTTATTGAGCTCTTAACGGCCAAACAATGATATTTGTTTTTATATAACAACTTTTCTTTTTTTTTAACTATAATAAACTTTCAATTGAGTGCCTAGTGGTAACATTGGTTTCTGGTTATTAAATAGGCTTATGTGCAGGTTAGAAATAACTAAATGCTTATAAAACTAAAAGAAAACTGAATTGTCTGAAATAATGATGTATAACTAATTAATTTGAAAATACTATATAGGATTGTTTTCCCTTGAGAGATTTGAAAAGATTTGAATAGCAGATTAAAGGCTTTTGCTGGAGGACATATGGACTGGTTGAATCTCGGCTGCATATGCTATGGGACGACCCACAGGTGCGTTTCTTTCGCGCAAAAGTCGATTTCTATAACAGAAGTTGCAATGAATATTAAAACACCTCCAAGGCTAAGATTAGAGGTGTCTCTGTGCGCCACTGGGATCTCATCCAGCGTCTCTGCTCAGATGCCTTACCTAATGTATCAGTGGTCTTTTCATATTGTGCTTCATACAAAACTGCCATTTATTTTATTTCTTTCCTTTGTTTCTTTTGTACCACATACCAGTTCCCTAATGATCCAAATCTTTCAAATTTGATTCATTTGTTAGGAATTTACATTTCTACAAACAAACTTATTTTTGCAAATTGAAAAAAAAAAAACTTTTTTTCTGGAGATATACAAAAAAGTCTAAACTATGGACAATATAGGAAAACTATAGGAAAAGTTTAAGCTTTGCTTCAGTTCTGCAACTGATAAAAAAGCATGTAACACTTTTTGATATTCTGCTGTTTTTATGAAAATATCTGATTGGTTGTTAAGGGTTATTAGACCTTGAGATAGGGGATACTGTAGAAAAAGGTTTAAGCTTCTTTTCTCCAGTTCTAGAGTCCTATGGCAAACAATCAGCACAAAAGACTAAAGCTGGCCATACACGCACCGATAATATCGTACGAAACCTCGTTTCGTAGGATATTCGGTGCGTGTATGGCATGTCGGCGAGTCGACCGATATCGCAGGAAGCTGCTGATATCGGACGACTCGCCGATCGGCCAGGTTAGAAAATTTTGATCGGGCGCCATAGAAGGCGCCTGACCAAAATCTGCCGTCAGGGCTGAATCGGCAGAAGGAGGTAGAAATCCTATTGTTTCTACCTCCTTATCTGCTGTTTCAGCCCTGAACGGTGTGTGGCGGATCTGACGATGTTTCGTGTGACCGATGGTCGCACGAAACATCGTCAGATTGCCACGTGTGTGGCCACCTTTACTGTTATTCTGCTGTTTAAATGCCAATATCTGATTGGTTGCTATGGGTTACAAGACCTTGAGCTAGGTGATAATGTAGTAATAGGTAAGCTTTTCCCCACTTTTTTATTCCCATAGCAACCAATCGGCAGCATGTAACACTTAATTCTTTTCTGCTATTTAAATGAAATTATCTGATTGGTTGTTATGGGTTACTAGACCTTGAGCTAGGGGATAATATAGTAATAGGTTTAAGCTTTTCTCCAGTTCATTATACCCATAGCAACCAGTAGCAACTCTTTGGACCACTCTCACAGCCCTCCTATCAGTATGACCCTCTTACAAGAAACCAGCAGTGGAGATTTTAAATGGGTTGTATCACTGCATATCATTAACATAATTCAATATTGGATATTTTAGCCATGTTGGGGTATGTTATAAAAGATGCAATGTTTGCTACAGGTCTAATTACCTATAGCAAAAAACCAGCAGGTAGCATTTACTGGTCACATGTTCAAAAGCAATCCTCTTATAGGTTGCTATGGGTTATGTATTCCACTGGGTGTTACTGACAAAGCTGGAGCACAATCAGTTTTAATACAATGCTTTTATAGCTCTGCTAACTATTATTTCCAATATGTTTAATCCAATATTTCCATTAGGATCAAATGTCAATGTATTCTTTCCTGTAGAAATCTCTGCTTATGTGTAATTATGTGCTGACCCTCGCAGCCGGACACTATTGGCAGAATTACGCATGCTAACTTCATAGCGGAGTGGAGCACTTTTTGCCATTTATGTCACTTTTTTTTCCCCTGTATGTGTTACATTTATTTAATTGTGATTAAATAAGGGGAAGTGAGTGACTCAATGAAATTCACAATTGCCTGGAAATGTGACATTTCATAATCTGCACCCTGAGAATCTTTATTTAATAAAGTGCTCCAATTTAAACTTGCATGAACCTATCTGTCCAACAAAATGATATGTTACAAATATCCCTAATTATAGATCCGCGTCTGAAGGGACTGACCATGACATGTTAATTTCAGTGAACTGAAAGCATCGAGCTGAAGCAGAATCCGGGCATGAACGCCATCCCTGACAGCGCAGCAGCTAGTGTAAAGCAGTGCAGTATTCTGCAACAGCGCTTCTGTATTTCCCATCATTCAGTGCTGGTTGTAAGCACTTTACTACATAAAGGCAAGAACAAATAAACAGAAACATTACCAGGTTTTACATAGTATCATTTTTTAATATTTAGGTCAGAGATGTTCCGACCAGAGTCCTCCAGCTGTTCCTGAACTTTAGTTTGCCTACCACTGATGGATATCAATATTCAATATGGTGCCAGCGGCTTCATCAATTGATATGTCAATATCTTACATGTACACTTGTGCATTACAGTCAGAAGCAGTATTTATGGCACCACTGGCCTCAAAGGATTACTCCACAATAAAATGATTTTTTTTTTGCAAAATTAAATATCATTCTAGCAATTTTCAAATACATGAGAAATATATATATATTCTAATGATTTAGAAGTTCAATGTAAATGTTATTGTGGCTGAAAGCAGTGTTTATCCCTTTTTCTTCTCCAGGTCTGACTTAAACAATGTAATAGGAGTCTGGTCTCCTTCAGGTCTTTATATCAGTTTTAGCCTGCTGGCTTGCACCATTATTTCAGGAGTCAAAGGCAGGAGAAGAACAATTTGATTGTCATTACTTGGTTGGTGGGTACTATCTCGTACCCCCTAATCTTGTCCTGCTAGTGAATCCAGGCATGGAGCATATGCAGTTATAGACAGATCTGTTTTATCTGTGCATTCCCGGTGTTGGTGATTGCTTGCAGGAAAAGATAAATTGGTTGGAAATGCACCTGCAAAGCAAACAGGACAGGAGGCGGGAGGGGGAGGTCCTAATATCAAGTGTAATGTTTCCACATCATTTGTTAGGGCGTCTTATTTCATGTTAATAAGGGGAGAGGTGCGTTGTGTCTTAAAAGAGTGTTCGGATTGTGCCAAACCAGGAATATGAGCACAAGAGTGACCCACAGGCATATAAATGCTCCTGTGTCTGCAGTAATGGGCACTGCATCAGCCTGTGTGCGTCGTACTAAGTGCAATTTCCCCTACAATTGCTATGTTTCTTACCCACAGTGTGATATTGTTTCCCACAATTACAATGTTGTTGAAGTCCCAATGGAAGCTGTACCTAACACAATTGTGGCTCCGCTTGTCATAAATCTGGTTCAAAGGTATCAGTAGCTCCAGGGTCCCCTTGCGTCAATAGGCACGAAGGCGCTCAATTCAGAATGGGAGGCAGGAATGACTGAGCAGTGCTGAGTGTAACTATAAGGAAGTGCAAAGAGCACCCTTTGATGCATTTAATGAATGGGATTACTTGCACAACTAGCTGCGGGGAAATTTGCGTGAACGCAACTGCAGCATTGGATGTTAATGCAATCTCAACCTTCTAGTAATAATGGCACGAGCAAGTGTAACTTAGGTTGATTTTTGTTGCCATCGCTGTGAAGAAACTCACTGAACACCATCAACTTAGTACACAGTGACGTCACGATGCACTGTCTGCCCAATATCAACCATTATCTCAACCTACATCTGTAGAAAAATGAAACACTCAGTTTTGGTCTGGGTTAAACTTGCCTTGCAACCAAGTCACAAGGTTTTCCTATTAAAGAGACAAGGCATTTGTTATGAAATAGAATATTTCTAGAACCACTGGAACATATGTTGGACAAAAACAAAGAGCATAAAATTCAATAGATAAACAGCCTGTCCCACTGAAAGGTACAAACTGTTCAGAGATATAATAATAATACAGCACACGCCACGTCAGGTTAAAGAACTTGAAAAATATTACCGTCCCCTTTTTGCTTCTACGCAAACTGCAAAAAATAAATTACCATTCTGCCCACAAATGAGTGATCAGCGGGATCTTGTTATTCCAAACGCGATGCCTCTATTTATATATTAAATACCCATGTGCTGAACTTTAAACATGATGTTTACATAAAATTGCTGATTCCTACGTGATGGTGATTCATTTTTGCCTACATCTGTTTCATTTCCTCCGTCGTGTTGTTTGTCTAGCCTTTATATACATCAACTGGTCCAAACAATAGAGCCTGAGCCCTGAATAGAATCTGGATTTTCACCAAATATACATGTGGTACTGGGACATTGTTGTAACAATTACTGCTCGGACTAATAAGGCAACAATTGAAACTGCCTCGTGCCCAAGTGCAAACAAAATTTTGGGATAATCTACCTACAATGGCCGAGCTAGCGCTCAACTGAAAATTCAATTTTTTGCCGCAATAAGGTCTTCTACTCATGTACATTATTGTAAAGGGGTTGTTTACCTTTTAATTAACTTTTAGTATGACATAGACATTGTTTTTTATTGTTTGTTTTTTGTGGTTTTTCAGTTATTTAGCTTTTTGGTCAGCGGCTCTCCAGTCTGGAATTTTAGCAGCTCTCTGGAAAGAGGCGGAAGAGCAGGGCAAGTAATGCAAAGACTATAAAAAAGAAGGCCACTTGCAAAGTTGCTAGGAATAGGGCATTCTATAACATACTAAAAGTTAACTATAAGTGAACCACTTGGTGGGTTGCCCGATGCCATGCCCAGTTATCTAACCCCCAACTATCTAGCTGTTACTAAAGTACAGCACTCAGCATCTGAACCCTCAAAAGTTACAGGTTGAACAGTCCTCCTCTAAAGTATTACTTACAGTTACATTACTATGCAGTGTATCAGCCCTACCGCCTCCATATAATTTGTAGTCTGGACTCACACGGTGTAAGGGCAATTGGCCAAGTTTCCATCCCATAAAAGCAGCTCTGAAGTTTTTTTACTAGTGGTCACTTTCTGCCTCATATTTGCAGCAACAGCTGTTGCACAAACACCAGCCAAATCTTTGGCTTCAATCCATAGGCTAGTGCCTGACACTGAATGGCATACAGATAAATACAGCTGTTGTCTAAGAGATAAAAGGCAGCACTCTGGTGGGCCATAAGTATCCACATACATGCTCTTTTTCAGTGTGCCATCTACAGGCACTGCCATGGGTGTACCAAGTTATTGCTTAGTACCTTGCACCAGATGAGCTGGCTCAAGAAGCAGAGATCAACCCAAAAAAATTAGGTGCAAATTTGTGTCCATTAGAGTGTTCCAGTGTCCCACGGCCCATAACATCACCTATAAGGACATTGCCTTATTATTACTTCAGAATAACAGCCAATCAGTAGCCCGGAAGAGCAAGCCTGGGACAGGCAGAGTGGCACGGGGCCATGAAAAGGGGGTGAATAGGGACTTAAGGAAGTTGGTGTTTATGATGGTGGGATTGGTAGTTCTTAAGATAGCAAGTGGGAGGAGGGAGACAGTACTTAAATAAAGGAAACAGGAAGCTTAGAAGCACTACCTTGTGAACAGCTGAAGGAAGAGGACAATGTTCCCATCTGCCCTGGGGGTAAGGGATTATGGGGTGGGATTGTTTTATTGTTGTATTTTAGGGAGTAGTGGGGCTGCCCTAGGGGTAGTGAAAAGGGGCTCAATAGATTAAGGTACAGGGGCATTTCTGGAGGGGCAGGCCTAGGGGCTACGCATTGGGGGGGAAACAGTCATAGTAGGAATAGGAGGTGGGAAAGTTTGGTTGTGGATGCTTACTCATGGGCTTAAAAAGGGTTGTTCAAATGTCTAAAGCTGGCCATACACGCACCGATAGTATCATACGAAACAAGGTTTGTGTATTGCAAGTCAGTGAGTCGACCGATATCGCAGGAAGCTGCTGATATCAGTCGACTCGCCGATCGGCCAGTTAAAAGATTTTGATCGGGCGCCATAGAAGGCGCCTGAGCAAAATCTGCCTTCAGAGCTGAATCAGCAGAAGGAGGTAGAAATCCTATTGTTTCTACCTCCATATCTGCCGATTCAGCCCTGAACGTTAGTGGCAGATTGGAACGATCTTTCGTGTGACCAGATCGAAAATTGCCACATGTGGCCACCTTAAGGTTAATTTTATGTTAAGTTATTGTGATGTTAAGAATTGTAATGCAGCTGTCAGCGGCTAAATGTTACGTAACCTATGTTTATGTACTTGGTGTAAAGTGTATTTGAGTAAAACATTGCCTACATTTTGTTGTATGTTATTAATATAATAAGCTGCGCCCTTTCCACCCATAAAATAGAGGTCTGTGTTTGGTGTTGTGGGGCAAGTAGGGGTTGGGTTGTGGTAAAAGGGGGACTCCCCTAGTCAAGGTGCACATACTCTCCCTGCAACAGCACAATGTATGAAACATTTATTATTTCCAACACTTCCCATATTGTATGCAAATGTTCTTCCTAATAGAAAACTCACATTTTGTCAAAACTTTTACAAGTGCAAAAAAAAAACCTGGATCCTCAGATCCCAAACTGCGGGAAATAAATCAATGCGTCATATTTTATGAATACAAGAAAAGAACAAGCTGATATATTTTCCCTTGTATTTGCATTGCAGTCGAAGTACAACAGCCATATCCCTGTGCTCATTTGATGAATGGCTCCTGGATGTTCAACGCCATGTCTTATGCAAAGCTAGTACAAACTGATTTTAAAGCATCTTGGAACACATCCTAGAGTAGAAAATTGTCTATTTTTCCCCCCAAAATTTTTCTTTTAGTTTTAACGCAGCAGCAGCAGCAGCAGCAGCAGCAGTAGCAGGGATATGATATAAGGGAAATGTGAATGACACTGACCTTAACCAGGCACATGTTTGTCTCCTTGTGATAAAGCGCTTCCTGCGGGCTAACACTGTATTCTAAAAAGCTATTTATCAATCATACCAAGGCACTAAGGCTACAGTGATAAAACCTGGCATATTGAAACCAATCACCTATGGCAATGGTGCTAAGAACTTAATATTTTTTTCCATATTTATCAAATGATGTGGTTTAGCGACTCAAAAATCAAAGCAGCTAAATGTGAGAAAAACAACAGCAAGTGGCAGGAGGCAGTTGCCTGTGGAGACCATCCGTTTTCATAAAATAGCTTCTGACTAAGGCCAAGATTTATCAAACTGTGTAATTGCATCACAGATGAGAAAAAAGTCAATGCAATTTTATGAAGTGGGTTTATCAAAGTGCCTAGAAACGTAAACCCATTAGCTGATGTAAGGAAAATAGCATATTAGCCATATTTTATTATGTAAAAAATGCACAGCCAAGTGTCCAAAACAGGGCAGCAAATTATTTCAAGTTTTGCAGCTTCTAGATTTTAAAATATTCGTCTACATTAAAGGGCAGACTTGTTGAAAATGGAGACTCTTTAGCCCAGTCTCACACAAATGATCCCACACCAACGTAGGAAGAGAATCTCCCATAAACTTCTCTTTAAATGAGTAGAAATGAATTTAAAAAGGAAAGTTTTATAATGAGTGCATAATCTCTTCTTTATCGGTGAAAGTTTGGATATTAGTGAATTGATTAGTAGGAACCATGATTTGTTCTTAATTGAGGCCATAAATCAGCTTTTAAATCAAATTACGGGAATGCCTGGCATCTTCATAATCATTCCAAACCAATTCCTGCCATAAATCAAATATATAAGACCTTTACTTTTGTGGCCAAATTTCATAGCAAATAACCATCACCACCAACCACCAACATTATTGGTTCTAGTGATGAACCAAATCCACTTTTTTGGATTCGGCTAAGTAAAGAATTTGGTCGAATTCCGAACCAAATCCGAACCCTAATTAACATGTGCTTATTAAGTCTCCGAATGTTGCTGCGCGCATCCCAAGGCAAAAAAATTTCAAGTTCCACATTTATGTGACAAAAAGTCACATGATTTTTAGGATTCGGATTCGGTTTAGCCAGGACGAATCCGAATCCTGACGAAAAAGGAAAGATCTTGGCCGAATGCTGAACCGAATCCTGGATTTGGTGCATCCCTAATTGGTTCTTTGTAGAGTGTACCTGCAGTCTCTTATATGTCTTTATATTGGATACCTTCTTAGGGGGAGTCTTTATTCTGCGTGCCCCCCTATACTTAGTGTGTTCAGGGGTGCAGGAGTGAGTGTAATAAAGGTACAATAAAGCGTAGCAACGTAGATATTTTCATATATTATTCCAATAACACTTATAACTGTTGATTTACTGCTATCAATTACTGGACCAGGTAAACTTATTCCCATGTTGTTACATAGTCCCTAAATGGTCATGGCCATGGCCATTCTAAATGCAGCAGCAAGATTAGCTTTTCTAATTAATCATTCTGCTAACATTGCAGCCATCTGTCAGTCCTTTCTCTGGCCTGCTGTTTCCTCCAGAGTTAATTTTAAATGCTGCTTTCTAACTTATAAATCTAAGCCTTTATCTACATCTCTTCTGTTGCCTTCAAGTATCTCAGCCAAAAGCTCCTTCCAGTGTAGAAGTGACCTTTACTTATCCTTCTCCAACATAACCATTTCATAGGCACATACTTATCAAGCTGAAATGATGTATATTATATTATGTATAGTGTTTTAGGGCCTACACTCTGTAGTTCCCTAACACTGACAGTGTCTCTTATCTCAGGTTATTCTTTCTATAAAGATAAAGGCAACCTTTGAATTAGGTTACTAATATTAATATTTCAGATTATTATCAATACCCCATGTGCTATGCTAAGTTCTCGGATGAGGAACAAGAATCTGAGCCTCTTGTGGTCAAATAACCATTGAAGATGGTAGAATGTTTGTTTGGATTTACCTGTTACTGTCAGAGCCTTGTCCTTTCTTACACTGCAATTTAAAGAATCCATAATTTGGCAGCACAATATACCTGTAAGGTTTGTGGCACATATGGGGTGTTTATTCTGCAAACAGAGCCATACCACAACCATCGCCCACTTGCTATCACCTCCCGTTCAAGTCCATGGAAACTGACAGAAAATGCCAACATGGGCAATTTTACATCAGCTCTTGCCTGAAAATATGCACATGCTGAGAAAATGTCAAACCACTCTGTGTGCCATAAGCCTAATCATATCCTGAATATGCCCTCTGGGAAGATTGTCAAAGCCCCATATGTATGCTGCCATCATTTCTGCTAGCTCTGCTGCTGATTACATACCTAGCTTTGGATAAAGAGCCTGTAAAGTAAAAACTGAAAAGATCATGATTCTCGTTTACTACTGGGCACTAAAACGCTAAATGGTTGCCCCTAGATTATCTTGCCCTAAGTGCAAAAGTGCTGACTGTGACTAGTAATGTGAGTGATGGGCTAAGCACAAGGCACAGCGTGCAGAGGTGAAAGGGAACTTAAATATAATTTGACCCCTATTTATTATATTCGATACAAAAGACATTTCATTCTCAATAGCTTATTTTTATTTTCTATACACTCTCTAAAGCTGGCTAATACAAGGGCAGATATTTCCAAATGACTCTTTACCAAGCCAGCATCCGATTTGTCTGTGTGTGGGCCAAACTGGTGAACTCTTAGATGAAGACTTGGATGGGCTTCTTGCAAGATGGATCTGCCCAAGCCCACCATGTAATCAAATAGTTACAATGAGGGAAAATAATTGGATTGGTTTAGCTAACAACAATCTACTCATTTGGCTACATCAGTAAGTAAAGGTCCCCATACACGGGCCGATTATAGCTGCCAATATCGGTCCCTTGGACCGATTCGGCAGCTTATTGGCCTGTGTAGGGGCAGAACCAAGGGGCCTGGCCGACCGATATCTGGCCTGAAATTGGGCAGATATCGATCGGCCAGGTTAGAAAATCCAGTCGGATCGGGGACTGCATCGGCTCGTTGATGCGGTCCCCGAACCGACTGCCCCCATTGCCGCGTATAGAATTCGCCTACATGCCTCCCCGATATCATCCACCCGTAGGTGGGGATATCGGGAGAAGATCCACTTGCTTGGCGACATCACCAAGCGAGCGGATCTGCCCGTGTATGGCCAGCTTAACTCTGCCGTGTATAGCTATCTTAAAACTATCCTTGAGATCCACAGCTACTAATTTGGATCTCCATACCTTAAGTCTACTAAAAAATCAATAAAACATTAAATAAACCAATAGGATTGTTTTGCACCCAATAAAGATTATTTATATCTTAGCTGGGATTAATTACAAGGTACTGTTTTATTATTACAGAGAAAAAGGAAATCAGTTTTAAAATTCTGAATTATTTGATTAAAATGGAGTCTATGGGAGACGGCTTTCCGTAATTTGGAGCTTTCTGGATAACGGGTTTACGGATAAGGGATCCCATACCTGTACTGTGATTGGGTCTTTGGACCTAGCCTTTTCAGAATGCAAGGTTCATATAGCTAATACCCCTCTTCCATTTGGCAATCATTGCAAGTAATGGTAAAAAACAGAGAAGTACCTGGGATTTTGGACAGTGTACATGTATTCTCCCTTCTCCCTGCCCATTAATATTCCTTGTGTTCCACACTTGGTCAGTACATGAGAGTGATTATATTCTGACATTTCTCAACATCTGGTATGCATATGAATGTCTGCCTAGTGGGAATTCAGTTTGGGCCAAACTTTAACTAATTATACACGTAATATTCTGGCATTAAATGACTGTTCTTCTTTATTTTTCTTCCTCTTCTTTATCCTGGCCTCTACGTTCATAAATGTTCCAAGTTATATATTTCCTTTCTGTAGAACAAATAGATTTGACTGTTTTGCACAGATACGGTATGTGATCTAAGTAGGTGCCTTTGTATAAAATAGTTATTATTTAAAAAACGCTATATATTTTTCTAGGATTATCCCCTTAAGGCTGCAAATTCTAAAGCCAGAATACTGATGGAGCTTAACAACGCGGGATATTTTATCCTGACTCGGCATAACAAAGGGCATGATCAGAATAAATTGCCTTCAATCCCTTTTGACCTCCGATTATTTTATTTTTCTATGGAAAGGTGCGGGATCTCGTAACCTGTGATCTGTTTGTCATAAAAGTTGTGAAATACACCAATGCCATTTCTAATAGTATCCTTCATTTGTGATTTATTTGCTTTTTTTCTCTGTCAAAAAGTAGACATTACCTTGTGCTTAAAGAGGAAGGAGATTCTTTTTATTGGGCGGAGAGGAGACATTCTAATATTGATAAATAAGTAAAAAGCCTTATTGGTCAGGGTCAGTAGAGGGTTTTGGTGGCTTTTGCTCCATTTGAGTGTGCAAAGGGTCTGAACATTGGGACTAAGTGCAATATGCTGCTCATTGCCTTAGGAATATGATCAATATGGTGGTCCACAAAAAATGTCTTTAAGAGCAAAATGATCTGATTGAATATAATTTATCAACTCAACTAGTCATCCAAATCCTTTCTCTTGCGTGCGGTTAGCAAGTAGTGATGGGCTAATTTTTTCGCCAATCATGAATTCGCAGGGAATTTCAGCATTGTGGCATTGTTGAATTGTTTGGTGAAACTTTGGCGAAAATTCACAGCGGAAAAATTAGTTGTGCGTCAAAAAAGTCTTCACTTGTCATTTCGTGAATTTTATGGCGAACTGAAATGGGACAGATTCGCTCATCGTTGGGAAGCAAAAAGATTCAGACGTGTTATAGTGATTGAATTGGTCAAGTTGCTGCAAATCCTTCTGGATTCCCCGCTATAATAAATCTGCCCCTAAATTTTCACAATGGTTCTACATACAGGTTTTTGCATGAATTTGCAAGACTTTCTAGCACCGCACAGCAGTGCCCCAGCAACCTGTAATCAGTCCTGGGAAAACATATGTATGGTAGGGATGTGTGGGTTGGCCTGAATCCTGTGGGACCCATGGGTTTACTTGTGAGTCAGGTTGGTTTGGGCTGACCAACTACCCCCAGAG